>NC_135299.1:612533-912533 GCF_051311805.1 Agelaius phoeniceus
CCATTCCCTGACAACGGCTCCCTGGCAACGGTTACCTGGCAACCAGAGCTGCCCCTGGCAACCGCCTGCACCCAGAGCTGCACGTGGAAACCTCTCCTAGCAACCGTCATCTCCTAGCAACCGTCATCTCCTAGCAACCATCGTCTCCTAGCAACCATCGTCTCCTAGCAACCATCATCTCCTGGCAACGCCCCCCCAGCCGTTCTCTCCCCCCCCCCAGGGCTCAGCGTTTTTGTTTTTTTAACTGGAATTTGGAGATTTGGCAGGAAAACACCGAGCCCCCCCCCCCCCCCCCCCCGGGACCCCCCCGGCCCCCACCGCACAAACCCCGGGGACCGGGACCCCCCCGGGCTGGGGGCGGGGTCGTGGGGGGGGTCCCCAGAGCCCCCCCCTTCCCCACCTCCCCCCCCCGGCACCTCAGGGATCTGCTCAGCAATCAGCGATGGCTCGAGGGATGGACCCCCCCAAATCCACCCGGGACCCCCCGGGCCCCCCAAATCCACCCGGGACCGCCCCCCTTGGCCCCCCAAGCCCCGGGCCCCCCCCGGGCCCCCCCAAGCCATGACCTCTTGCACTGAGGGCACCGAGCCCCGCACAGCCCCGGGGGGGCCCCAAAAATCGCCCCCCCCCCAATCCCCCCCCCCCTCCGGGCCCAGCCCATTGCAATAACGCGGGGGGGGCCGGGGCACCCCCCCTGTAAATAACAACCCCCCCCCAAACACACATACATGGTACGGCCCACAAGCACTGTGCCCCCCCCCCAAAATCCTGCATCTCCTCCTCCCCAAAATCCTGAAACCCCTCCAGCACTGTGACCCCCCCCAAAAAAATCCTGCACCCCACCAAAATCCTGCACCCCCCCAAAAAAATCCTGCAACCCCCCCAGCACTGTGACCCCCCCCACCCCAAATTCCTGCACCCCCCCATCACTGTGACCCCCCCCACCCCAAAACTGCCGGACCCCCCCCATCACTGTGACCCCCACCAAAAACAATCCCGGACCCCCCCCATCACTGTGACCCCCCCAAAATCCTGCACCCCCCCTCACAGCCCCCCCACTATCACTGTGCCCCCCCCCTTATCACCAGAGCCCCCCCAAACCTTGCACTGCCCCCCCCCCCAAACCTTGCACTGACCCCCCCCCCCATTTTTGGGCCCCTCCCGGCACTGAACCCCCAAATTTTGGGCCTCCCCCATCCCTTGGCACTGAACCCCAATTTTGGGCCCCCCCCCCAGCACTGACCCCTCCCCAATTTTGGGGCCCCCCCCAGTGAAACTGTGACTCAGCAAAGCAATAGCGGGCGGGGGGGGTTTGGGGGGGCCCCCTGCCCCCCCCAGCCTGTCCCCCCCGTGTCCCCC
The DNA here is from genome assembly GCF_051311805.1 of Agelaius phoeniceus. Lineage (NCBI taxonomy): Eukaryota > Metazoa > Chordata > Aves > Passeriformes > Icteridae > Agelaius > Agelaius phoeniceus. The sequence continues at coordinate 613,893 of NC_135299.1, forward strand.
CCCCGTGTCCCCCCCCGCTTCACCCCAATAAACGACCGGGTTTGACTCCGGCCCTTGGCTGTTGGGGGGGCTCAGAAACGGATTGTGGGGTCCCCAGGGGCGTTTTGGGGTACCCAGGTGGAATTTGGGGTCCCCAGGGGGGTCCCAGGTGGATCTTGGGGTCCCCAGGGGGGTCCCAGGCCCAGCTCTGCCCCCCCCCTTTTGTGTCCCTTGTGTCCCCCCAGGCAGGTTGGGGACACCCCCTTGTTGGGGGGAGACCCTAAAGGCCCCTAAACCCCCCAAAATCCCCCAAAATCCCCCCCAAATCCCCGGGGCGGCGCGGGCACAGAGCAGCAGCACACGGCGTGGGGGGGGGCACCGGCGTGTTGGGGGGCACGGGGGGGGCCCAGGAGGTTCTGGGGGGTCCCAGGGGGGTCCCGGGGGGGTCCTGGGGGTCCCAGGAGGTTTGGGGGGTCCCGGGGGGGTCCCCCTAACGCAGCAGGGACCACTTGATCTGCTCCTTCGCCGACTGCAGCACCTGGGGGGGACACACGGGTGGGGGACACCTGGGCACGCCTGGGCACACCCGGGGACACCCCCCTGGGGACACCTGGGCACACCCGGGGACACCCCTGGGAGGTTTGGGAGGGCCCAGGAGGTTTTTTGGGGGGGGGTCCTGGAGGAGGCCCAGGGGGGTTTTGGGGGGCCCAAAGGGGTCCCAGGAAGGGTTTGGGGGGGGGGGGTCCCAGGGATCGCTCAGGAGATTTTTTTGGGGGGGGACCCAGGGGTTTTGGGGGGGTCCCAGGAGGTGTTTGGGGAACCCAGGGGTTTTTTTTGGGGGGGGGAGGGTCTCAAGGGTTTTTGGAGGGGGTCCCAGGGGATTTTGAGGAGGCTCAGGGATTTTTGGGGGGGTCCCAGGGGTTTTGGGGAGTCTCAGGGGGTTTTCAGGGGGGTCCCAGGAGGCTTGGGGGTTCCCAATGGGTCCCAGGGGTTTTTTGGGGGGGGTCCCAGGGGTTTTTTGGGGGGGTCCGAGGGGTTTTTGAGGCCGTACCTGTGACACCGTCTGCTCCGTCAGGGGCACGTCCTCGCCCTGTGGCAGCGGGGACAGGGGGGACAGGGGGGGACAGGGGGGGACAGTGGGTGCCTGGGGCAGGGGGGGCACCCAGGACCCCCCTGAGCTGCCCCCCAGACCCCTGAGACCCCCAAAAACCCCCCAGAAAAAACCCAAATCCCCCCAAAAACCCCAAATACCCCCAAAAACCCCAAATCCCCCCAAAAACCCCAAATACCCCCAAAAACCCCACATCTCCCAAAACGCCCCAAAAACCCCTGAGACCCCCAAAAACCCAAAACAACCCCAAACCCCCCGGCCCAGCCCCGTACCCGCACAGCCACGCGGTGCACGACTTGCTGGGGGTCGCTCTCCAGGATCACCCTGAGGGGACAGACGGACACACGGACATGGGGACAGACGGACACACGGACATGGGGGACAAGGGGACACACGGACATGGGGACAGGGGCACACACGGACATGGGGACAGACGGACACACGGACATGGGGACAGGGGCACACAGGGACAGGGGGACAGGGGAGAGAGGGACATGGGGACAGGGGAGAGAGAGGGACAGGGGCACAGGGGGACACCTCAGCACTGGGGGGTGACAGACCCCAAGGAGAGGTGACAGGGGAGGTGACAGGGGAGGTGACAGGGGGGTGACAGGGGAGGTGACAGGGGAGGTGACAGGGGGTTGACAGGGGAGGTGACAGGGGAGGTGACAGGGGAGGTGACAGGGGTGACAGGGGAGGTGAAAGGGGGGTGACAGCCCCACCCTCCGTCCACGATCTCGTCCACGGCCAGGAACAGCCCCTCCATGTTGTCCAGCAGCGCCCGGCGCTCCACGTTCTTCCTGGGGACACCCAGGGGACACCCAGGGGACAGCGTTGGCACCAGGGGACACCCAGGGGACACCCAGGGACACCCCAGACACGGGATCCCCCCCTCCAGGCTCCCCCAAACCCCCCCAGAGCCCTTGGGGGACACCAACACCCCCAGGTGTGTCCCCAGGTGTCCCCAATGTCCCCAGGTGTGTCCCCAGGTGTGTCCCCAGGTGTGTCCCCAATGTCCCCAGGTGTGTCCCCAGGTGTGTCCCCAGGTGTCCCCAATGTCCCCAGGTGTGTCCCCAGGTGTGTCCCCAGGTGTCCCCAATGTCCCCAGGTGTCCCTACCTCAGCATTTGGCTCAGCGAGTCGAACAGGCAGTTGAGCACGGCCGTGAGCATCAGCTGGGGACACACGGACAGACAGACAGAGGGACAGACAGAGGGACAGACAGAGGGACAGCAGGGTCACACGGGGTCACAGTGTCCCCTCTGCCACCCCAGGGTCCCGCAGCAGCCCCGGGTGTCCTTGTGCCCCCACCCTGTCCCCACGCTGTCCCCGCAGTGCCCCCACACCATCCCCGCGCTGTCCCCGCTGTGTCCCCACCCTGTCCCCACCCCTGTCCCCGTGTCCCCGTGCCACCCCCGTGTCCCCACCTCGTTCTGGGTGGCGCTCCCGATGACACAGCAGTACAGGTCGATGCTGCTCTTGTACACCACAGTCAGCCCGTCCAGCAGTGCGATCTCACCTGGGGACAGTGTCACCTGCGTCACCTGTGTCACCTGCGTCACCTGTGTCACCTGCGTCACCTGTGTCACCCGTGTCACCCGTGTCACCCGTATGCCACCCCTGTGCCACCCCTGTACACCACAGTCAGCCCATCCAGCAGCGCGATCTCACCTGGGGACAGTGTCACCTGTGTCACCTGTGTGTCCTTCATTGTCCCCACTGTCACTCACTGTCACTGCGGTGTGTCTTGCTGAAGATGTCCCATGTCCCCGTGTCCCCTCAGTGTCCCCGTGTCCCCTCAGTGTCCCCATGTCCCCTCGGTGTCCCCAGTGTCACTCACTGTCACTGCGGTGTGTCTTGCTGAAGATGTTCAGTGTGTTTGTGTCCCCTCAGTGTCCCCATGTCCCCTCAGTGTCCCCAGTGTCACTCACTGTCACTGCGGTGTGTCTTGCTGAAGATGTTTTTCTCGAAGGCGCGCTGCTCCTTCACGCTGGGGTACGTGTCATCGTAGTACTGGGACATCGGGGACAGAGTTGGGGACATCAGCAGCAGGGACATTGGGGACACAGGACAGGGACATCGCCAACCCCTGGCACCCGGGCCACCCGCCCTGTGCCCTCCCCAGAGGCACAGCCCGCTCAGGGCAGTGTCCCCAGGTGTCCCCAGGTGTCCCCACCTTGGCGAAGAGCCGCTCGCCGTCGTTGTCCAGGATGATGATGGCCTTGACCGTGTACAGGGACGGCTCCTGGGGACAGGGACGGTGACAGGGACACAACCCCTGGGACAGGGCCGGCCGTGGCCCCGGCACCAGGGACACCGGGGGGGCTGTGCCGGGCTCACGGCACTGCTGGGGGTCCCTGTGTCCCCTGTCCCCGTCACCATGGCCCGTCCCCCGTGTCCCCCCCGGTGTCGCTGCGGGTCCCCAGGACCAAGTTCTGTGATGCACTGACTGCCCAGAGCCACAGCCCAGTGTAGGACAGAACCCCGACCTGGGCACCCAGAAATGTCACCAGTGCCACCAAAACTGCCACCAAACTGTCCCCAGTGTCCCCAGTGTCACTGACTGCCCAGAGCCACAGCCCAGTGTAGGACAGAACCCCGACCTGGGCACCCAGAAATGTCACCAGTGCCACCAAAACTGCCACCAAACTGTCCCCAGTGTCCCCAGTGTCACTGACTGCCCAGAGCCACAGCCCAGTGTAGGACAGAACCCCGGCCTGGGCACCCAGAAATGTGTCACCTCCCAGTCCCTCCCAATTCCCCCCAGTCCCCCCTAGTCCCTCCCAGTCCATCCCAGTCCATCCCAGTTCCCCCCAGTTCCCTCCAGTCCCCCCCAGTCCATCCCAGTTCCCTCCAGTCCATCCCAGTTTCCTCCAGTTCCTCCCAGTCCCCCCCAGTCCCTCCCAGTTCCCCCCGGCCCTCACCAGCACCAGCGCCTCCATTTTGCCTCCGCCGCTGCCGACGTGGAGCCGGAAGAGCGACGGCCGCTGATTGGCTGCTTGCCTGCCAATCATTCCCGTAGGCCCCACCCCTCCGGTCTGATTGGCCCAACTCCGCCTCAATCCCGCCAATCGCCGCGCGCTCCCGAGCGGTGGGCGGGCCAATCTTTCCCGCGCTTCCACAGACTGGTGATGATTGGAGAAGCCAGCTGTCAATCACCGCGGCACGGCGCTCCCGGAAGCGGAAGGGGCGGTGCAGTTGCCATAGTGACCGGGGAAGCGCTGACGTCACCCCTTTCCTGGCCCGGGCTACGATTGGCTTATTTGGTGAGCACGTGACCGGAAGAGCATAATTCTGCTGTTGGTCACGCCCCTCTCGTGGCCACGCCTTCTGTGAGCGGGGCCTCGCCTGCCCTTTGGTCACTCGGGGTCATGGGGGGACATTGGGGACAACTGGGGGCGATTTGGGACAACTGGGGACATTGAGGGATTGGGAACGTTGGGGGCATTGGGGGGTTTGGAACATGGAGGGGACATCGGGGACAGGGAGACGGGCAGCGTCCCCTCCCAGCTGTTGGGGACATGGAGGGGACACGGGTGGGGACATGAGCAGCGTAACCTCCCACCCTGCCAGCCCTGCCTGCTGTGATCTCAGTGCCCCGCGGGGACACATTCCTGTCACCTCCTGCTGCTGCTGCTGTCCCCTCAGGGCTGGGAGGTGCTCAGGGATGGTGACACAACCCAGGGGTGACAAATCCTGGTGACACATCCCAGCTCCTGCCACCCCCGGGTGCCACATTCCCACCGTCACCTGCTGGCCCTGTCCCCTCCGGGTCACACGTGGCCTTTGTTCCTTCTGGGGTCTTAAAATCGGTGTCCCCCACCCCAAAATGATGTCCCCCACCCTCCTGTCCCTGTCCTCTCCATCTCCTCAATTCCTGTCCCCATCTCTGTCCCCTCCATGGCCGCTTTGTCCCCACGGCATCCCTGTCCCCATGGTGGGTGTCTCTGTCCCCACAGTGTCCCTGTCCCCCCAGTGTCCCCTGGTGTCCCCAGGTCCCTCCCTGTCCCCACACACAGGACACAGGTACAAAAATACCCTTTTATTGGGGACACCGGGGGGATCCCGTGGGCGTGGGGACGGGGCTGGGGGGGGTGGCCCGGCCAGGGCTGTCCCCAAATGTCCCCAGGTGTCCCCGGTGTCCCCACGCTCACCTCCGCGGGCTCCTCTCCCGGGGACACCCGGCGGCTCCTACAAAAGGGAATGGTGGCAATTAGAGACAGGGGGGTGGGGACACCCAGGGGACACTTGGGGACACCCTGGGGACACTTGGGGACACCCAGGGACCCTCTGGGGACACCCAGGGTGACAACATAGGGTGAGGGCGGAGCCAGGCCGTGACTGACAGCTGCAGCGACCAATCAGGAGGAAAGCAGCCGCCCCGCCTCTAAAACGAACAATAATAATTAAAAAATAATTAAAAAAAAAACCCAAGAGACATTTATTGAGGGGGGGGGGGTACAGGACACAGCGGGGAACTGCGGCCGCTCCTCGGGAACTGCGGGGGGACCTGGGCACGGCCAGCCCGGGGGGGTCCCAGGGGTCCCGGGGGCTCGGCCCGGCCCGCGCTGGCTCCAGGGGCAGCCCCAGCTCCCGCCCAGCTCCGGCTCCTGCGGGACAGACGGACACGGTCAGGGTCGGGATCGGGGTTGGGATTGGGGCAGGACTGGGGCAGGATCAGATCAGGGTTGGGATTGGGATCAGGGCAGGATCAGGGCAGGATCAGATCAGGGTTGGGACTGGGATCAGGATTGGGACTGTGAGTGGGGCAGGGTCAGGACTGGGACTAGGGTTGGAATCGGGATCAGGCTCAGGATCAGGACTGGGGCAGGGTCAAGGCTGGGACTGGGGCTGGGGCAAGGTGAGGATCGGGATCAGGATTGGGACTGGGAGTGGGGCAGGCTCAGGGTCTGGGTCAGGATCAGGATTGGGGCAGGCTCAGGGTCTGGGTCAGGATCGGGATTGGGGCAGGCTCAGGGTCTGGGTCAGGACTGTGGCTGGGACTGGGATTGGGGCAGGGTCAGGATCAGTGTCAGGGCTGGGACTGGGATCAGGAGTGGCTCCAGTGCCGGGGCCTCCAGGAGGGGCAGAGCCCCAGTCCCAGCCCCGATCCCCACCCCAGTCCTGCTCTGACCCTGCTCTGATCCTGCCCAGATCCCAGCCCTGACCCTGCTCTGATCCCAGCCCTGACCCTGCTCTGATCCCTGTCCTGATCCTGCCCCAATCCCAGCCCTGACCCTGCTCTGATCCTGCCCTGATCCCAGCCCTGACCCTGCTCTGATCCTGCCCTGACCCTGCTCTGATCCTGCCCAGATCCCAGCCCTGACCCTGCTCTGATCCTGCCCCAATCCTGCCCTGACCCTGCTCTGATCCCTGCCCTGGTTCCTGCCCTGACCCTGCTCTGATCCTGCTCTGATCCCAGCCCTGACCCTGCTCTGATCCCTGTCCTGATCCCTGTCCTGATCCTGCCCTGACCCTGCTCTGATCCTGCCCTGACCCTGCTCTGATCCCTGTCCCGACCTCGCTCCATCCCTGCCTTGATCCCTTCCCTGTTCCCTGCCCCAATCCCAATCCTGATCCTGGCCCCAATTCCAGCCCCATCCCTGCCCCGGTTCCCATTGCAATTCCCACCTCCACCCCCTTCCCACCCTTCCCCTTGATTCCCATCCTTTTTCCTACTTTTCCCACTTCATATTTTCCCTCCCCTTTTCCCACTTTTCTCCCCGAACCTTCCTCCCCAACTTTCTCTTTTCCTTCACCTTTCCCTTGTTTTTTCCCTCAATTCTCTTCCCGTATTTTCCCCGATTTTCCCCACCCTTTTCCCGTACTCTCCCCACCCATTTTCCCCGTTTTTCCCCCCATTTTTCCTCACCTGGCCGTTAAAACCTCCTCCCTCCTCCGTAGCTGCCGCCGCCGCTGGAGCTGCCGTAGCCGCCTGTGGAGCCACAGGGGATTTAGGGACACCCAAAAATGGGGGGGGGGACACACTTGGGGACCCCCAGTGACACAGGACCCCCACCAGGACACTTTGGGATCTCCCCAGTTTATTTTGGGGTCTTCCCAGCACATCTTGAGGCCCGCCCAGGTTATTTTAAGACCACCCCAATACATTTTAAGCTCCCCCAGGTGATTTTTGGGGTTCCCCAGGTGATTTCTGGGATTCCCCAGGTGATTTTTGGAGTCGCCCAGGTGATTTCTGGGATTCCTCGGGTGAATTTTGGGGTTCCCCAGGTGGTTTTTGGGGTTCCCCAGGTGATTTTTGGGCACTCACCGCCGCCATAGGGCCCCAAGCTGTGCCCCCCGAAGCTGCCCCAGGACATTTAGGATATTTTGGGGTCCCCCCAGGTGGGATTTTGGGGTCCCGCCAGGTGGTTTTTGGGGTTCCCCAGGTTGTTTTTTGGGCACTCACCGCCGCCGTAGGGCCCCGAGCTGCGCCCCCCGAAGCTGCCGCCCTTCATGGGCCCGAAGCTCGAGGCCTGGTTGTTGTAGCTGCCGAAGTCGTTGTAGCTGCCCCCGCCCCCGAAATTGCTGCCTGGGGGGGGACAGCGGGGTCAGGGGGACACCAGGGGACACCAGGGGACACCAGGGGACACCCAGCACCCAGGGGTGCCCCGTGATTGGGGGATTTAGGAGATCCGGGGTGGGAGAATTGGGATCCCAAGCCCTGCGTGATCTCCAGGATGAATTCCTTGAGATCCCAAAGCCCCCTGAGCTCTGGGGTGGATTCCCTAAAATCTCAAACCCCTGTGATCTCCAGGATGGGTTCCCTGAGATCCCAAATCCCTGTGATCCTTCCCCTGAGCTCCAGGATGGGTTCCCTGAGCTCCCAAACCCCCGCTGGTGATCTCCAGGATGGGTTCCCTGAGATCCCAAATCCCTGTGATCCTTCCCCTGAGATCCCAAACCTGCTGGTGACCTCCAGAATGGGTTCCCAGGGATCCCAAACCCCCTTGAGCTCTGGGATGGGTTCCCTGAAATCCTAAAGCCCTGTGATCCTTTTTTTAAGATCCCAAACCCGCTGGTGATCTCCAGGATGGGTTCCCCAAGATCCCAAACCCCCTGTGATCTCCAGGATCCCTTCCCTGAAATCCCAAACCCCTATGATCCTTTCCTTGAGTTCCCAAACCCCCTGTGATCTCTAGGATCCCTTCCCTGAGTTCCCAAACCCCTGGTGATCTCCATGATCCTTTCCCTGAGTTCCCAAATCCCTGGTGATATCCAGGATGGGCTCCCTGAGATCCCAAACCCCCTGGTGATCTCCAGGACCCTTTCCCCGAGTCCCCAAACCCCTCGGTGACCCCTGCCCGTAGCCCTGGGTGCCGGGCGGTGCCAGTGGCCGTGCCGGGTGCCCCCGGTCCCACCTGTGCCCGCCTCGGCCAGGCCGTTGCGCACGGCCAGCGCGGGGCCCCGTGCCGGCCGCCGCCCGCCGCTGCCGCCGCCGAAGCCGCCGCCGCCGTTGTTGTAGCCGTCGTAGGAGCCGCTGCCGCCGTAGCCGCGGCTGCCCCCCGAGTACCCGGGGCCGCCGCCGCCGCCGTAACCTGCGGGAAAGGGCAGGAAAGGGGTTTGAGAGGGGAGGGCACGGCGGGGGCACAGGGCTGCGGTGGGCACGGGAGGGCACGGCAGGGCACGGGAGGGCACGGCAGGGCACGGGCTGCATGGCTGCTGGGGCTGGCTGTCCTGGCATGGCCCCGGGGCTCAGAGCCAGCCTGGCATTGCCCCTGGGGCTGGGTGTGCTGGAGCAGGGCCTGAGCCCAGGCTGCACTGCCCTGGGGCCTGAACCCGGCCTGGCGCTGCCCCTGGGGATGGGTGTCCCGGCACAGGGCTCAGGCCCAGCCTGGTGCTGCCCTGGGGCTGCTCCCAGGGCTGGGTGTCCTGGAGGAGGGCCTGAGCCCGGCCTGCACTGCCCTGGGGCTCAGGCCCAGCCTGGCACTGCCCCTGGGGCTGGGTGTCCTGGCACAGGGCTCAGGTCCAGCCTGGCACTGCCCCTGGGGCCTGAGCCCAGCCTGGTGCAGCCCCTGGGCTGGTGCTGTCCCTGCAGCCTGGGGCAGGGCTCAGGCCCAGCCTGGTGCTGTGCCCAGGGCTGGAGCCCATCCTGGCACTGGCCCTGGGGATGAGGCCTGGCCTAGCACAGGACTCAGGCCTGGCCTGGCGTTGCCCCGAGGCTCAGACCCAGCCTGGCCTTACCGTCAGCACCAAATCCATTAAATCCATCCCCGCCGGCGCGGCCGCCGCCAAATCCACCTGGAAAGAACAAACCGGGCTGGGGCCCCGGAGGCCGGGGGGAGCCCGGCGGGGTGCCCGCGCCCCCGTGCGCCCTGTCCCCGTGTCCCCGTGCGCCCCACGCCGTCACTCACCACGGCCGCCGAAGTTGCCGCCGCGGCTGAAGTTGTCACCGCCGCCGAAGCCGCCGCGGCCGCCGCCGCCGAAGTTCCCGGAGCCGCTGCGGCCTAGGAGGGGGGCGGGAGGGGGGCACGGCCTTAGGCACGGGCGGGCGGCACCGGGGCCGCGGCGGGGCCGGGCCGGGCGGGGCCGGGCGCTCACCTCGCTGGCCGGCCGAGGCGCTGGCCATCTCCTGCTTGGACAGCGCCTTGCGCACCTCGCAGTTGTGCCCGTTCACCGTGTGGTACTTCTGGACTGCGGGGACACCGCGGGGTGGCACTGAGCTGGCACCGACCCGGGGCAGCCCCACGCTGTCCCCAGCTGGGCTGTCACCCCCCAGTGTCACCAGCTGGGCTGTCACCCCCACAGTGTCACCAGCTGGGCTGTCACCCCCACAGTGTCACCCCCACGCTGTCCCCAGCTGGGCTGTCACCCCCACAGTGTCACCCCCATACTGTCCCCAGCTGGGCTGTCACCCCCACAGTGTCACCAGCTGGGCTGTCACCCCCCCAGTGTCACCCCCACACTGTCCCCAGCCAGGCTGTCACCCCCACAGTGTCACCAGCTGGGCTGTCACCCCTCCAGTGTCACCCCGACGCTGTCCCCAGCTGGGCTGTCACCCCCACAGTGTCACCCCCACGCTGTCCCCAGCTGGGCTGTCACACCCACAGTGTCACCCCATACTGTCCCCAGCTGGGCTGTCACCCGCCCAGTGTCACCACGCCGTTCCCTGGCTGTCACTGCTCCAGCCAGGCTGTCCCTCACAGTGTCCCCAGGCTGTCCCTCAGTGTCCCCAGAGTGTCCCTCAGTGTCCCCACGCTGTCCCTCACAGTGTCCCCACACTGTCCCCCCAGTTGTCCCCACACTGTCCCCCCAGGTGTCCCCACACTGTCCCTAAACTGTCCCCCGAGGTGTCCCCAGCGTCCCCAGCACGTCCCCGGTGTCACTCACTGACGATTTTGTCCACGGAGTCGTGGTCGTCGAAGGTGACGAAGGCGAAGCCGCGCTTTTTGCCGCTGCCGCGGTCGGTCATGATCTCGATGACCTCGATCTTGCCGTACTGCCCGAAGTAATCCCGCAGGTGATGCTCCTCCGTGTCCTCCTTGATGCCGCCCACGAAGATCTTCTTCACCGTCAGGTGCGCCCCGGGCCGCTGCGAGTCCTGCGGGGGACACGGTGGCAGCGGGACACGGGCACGGCCACTGCCACCACCCCCGGCCCTGTCCCCAAGGCCACCACCCAGAGCAGGCACAGCCACTGCCACCATCCCTGTCCCCAAGGCCACCACCCAGCAAGAACGGCCACTGCCACCATCCCCGTCCCTGTCCCCAGGGCCACAGCACCCCGCAGGCACAGCCACTGCCACCACCCCTGGCCCTGTCCCCAGGGCCACCACCCAGCAAGAACGGCCACTGCCATCACCCCTGTCCCTGTCCCCAGGGCCACAGCACCCCACAGGCACAGCCACTGCCATCACCCTGTGCCCAAGGCCACCACCTGGAACAGGCATGGACAATGTCCCTGTCCCTAGGGCCACTGCTATGAGCAGCAGGCATGGCCACTGTCCCTGTCCCCAGTGTCCCCTCACCTCTCTGGACACGGCCCGTTTGGGCTCCACCACTCTGCCATCCACCTTGTGTGGCCGCGCGTTCATGGCAGCATCGACCTCCTCCACCGAGGAGTAGGTGACGAACCCAAAGCCCCGCGAGCGCTTCGTGTTGGGGTCCCGCATCACCTGGGGACAGGGACACCTCAGGGACAGGGCAGGGACACAGCGGGGACACGGGGACACACACAGGGACATGGGGACAGACACAGGGACACAGGAACATGGGGACAGACACAGGGACACAGGAACATGGGGACACAGGCAGGGATGTGATGAACCCAAAGCCCCGCGAGCGCTTCGTGTTGGGGTCCCGCATCACCTGGGGACAGGGACACCTCAGGGACAGGGCAGGGACACAGCGGGGACAGACACAGGGACACAGGGACATGGGGACAGACACAGGGACACAGAGACATGGGGACAGGGCAGGGACACAGGGGGGACACGGGGACAGACACAGGGACACAGGGGGGACATGGGGACAGACCCGTTTTTGGGGTCCCAGCCCCATTTTCAGGGATCCCAAGCCCATTTTGGGGGTGCCCTCACCACGCAGTCGGTGAGCGTGCCCCACTGCTCGAAGGGGACCCCAGCCCCATTTTCAGTGACCCCAGCCCCATTTTCAGTGACCCCAGCCCCATTTTTGGGTGTCCCAGCCCCGTTTCGGGCCCGTTTCCGGGTGTCCCAGCCCCATTTTCAGTGATCCCAGCCCCGTTTCCGGGTGTCCCAGCCCCGTTTTCAGTGACCCCAGCCCCGTTCTGGGGGTGCCCTCACCACGCAGTCGGTGAGCGTGCCCCACTGCTCGAAGTGGCTGCGCAGGCTCTCGTCCGTGGTCTCGAAGCTCAGGCCCCCGATGAAGAGCTTGCGGAGCTGCTCCGGCTCCTTCGGGGACTGCGGGACAGGCACGGGGTCAGGGGGACCCCAAAAACCCCTCACACAGACCATGGGGGTCAGGGAAACCCCAAAAACCCCTCACACAGATCATGGGGGTCAGGGGAACCCCAAAAACCCCTCACACAGATCATGGGGGTCAGGGGGACCCCAAAAACCCCTCACAGAGACCATGGGGGTCAGGGAAAACCCAAAAACCCCTCACACAGATTGTGGGGGTCAGGGGAACCCCAAAAACCCCTCAAAGGGGTCAGGGGAACCCCAAAAACCCCTCACACAGCTCTTGGGGTTAGGAGAACCCCAAAACCCCTCCAAAAACCCCTGAAAGGGGCAGGGAGGGGGTCAGGGAAACCCCAAAACCCTCTCAGACAGCCCATGGGGGTCAGGGGAACCCAAAACCCCCTGAAACAGGGTGAGGGGCTGGGGAACCCCAAAATGCCCCCCCAACACCCCCTCACACTGCTCATGTTGGGGCTGGGGAACCCCAAAAGCCCCTGACCCAGCTCTGGGGGACTTGACACCCCAAAATCCCTCCTGGGACCCAACGAAACCCCTACTGAACCCCCCCCTCACAGCTCCTCACACCCCAAAATGCCCCCCAAAAGCTCCAGGAAGATCCTGACATCCCCAAATCACCCCTGGGACCCAAAAATCCCTCCTGGGAGCCTCCGTCCCCCAGCTCCAGACATCCCAAACCCACCCCCAACAAATCTCCCCCACCAGGCCCCTGAGCCCCCCCTGGACCCCATTCCTGGACCCCCCCGAGCTCCCCCACCCCAAATGTTTGGGGCCACCTGAACCTTGAGCACCCCCAGTTCCCATCTGGGGGCACCAGCAGATCCCCAGCAGCCCCCAGCCCAAATTCCTCCACCTCCCAGGCCCCCAAATCTCTCCCCCAACCCCAATTTTTGGGGCCTACCAGTCCCCTCAACTCCTCCATCCCCTAATTTTAGGCCCCCCAACCCTAAATAACCCTAAATTTGAACTCCCTAAGCCCCACAAAGCCCCCAACCCTTATTCTGAACCCTCCCAAACCCCCGTAACCCACATTTTAACCCCCCCAACCCAACTTTTCCACATCCCAGGCCCCCAAATCTCTCCTCCAACCCCCATTTTTGGGGCCTTCCAGTCCCCTCAGCGCCCCCAGCCCCTAATTTGAACCCCCCCATCCCCTACCTTTGACCCTCCAACCCTAAATTTGAACTCCCTCGCCCCCCAACTTTAACTTTAAACCCTCCCAAGCAACCCCCGCCCCAAATTTTATCCCCCCCAACCCCAAAATGCCCCCTCCCCACCCGTTATTTCCAAGACCCCCGCGTGTCCCCCTCCCCATATTCGTGTGTCCCCCCCCCACCCCGGGTGACACAAAGGACGCGCACGTGGCCGCGGGAGCGAGCGCGGGCCGGAGGGGGGGGCGGTGGGTGAGGGGGGGTCGCGCATGCGCCTGAAGGGGAAAAGGGGGGGGAAGAGGATGGGGGGCGCTCTGTGGGACCCCCCCCAAAAGGAGCCTGAGGGAGGGGCAGGCTCTGTGGGACCCCCCCTTAAAATGCTAAGGTGGGGGGAGCCCTGTGGGACCCCCCCCAAAAGGAGCCTGAGGGAGGGGGAGGGGATGCGGGGGGCTCTGTGGGACCCCCCCCAAAATGGATCATGAGGGAGGGGAGGGGGAGGGGGAGCCCTATGTGTGACCCCCCCCCCCCCAATGGCGCCTGCGCGGGTGAGGGGAGGGGGGGGCGCGCGGCGCGCAGGCGCACTGAGCTCCCGCGGCCCGCCAGGCGGCGGCGGCGGGGGCGGCGCGCTGAGGGGGGGCAGACGGGCGCACGGGATTGATAAAAAACCACCGCGCGCGGATGGGCGAGCGGGACCGCGGTGCGGGCGCTGACCTCGGCCTTGGCCATGGCGGCGGCGCGGGGCGGGGCGGGCCGGGCGGTGGCGGCAGCGCGCGATGCTCCCTCTGCGAGGGCCGACACGGAAAGGGGCCGAGCGACGCGAGCGCCGCCGCCTCACCCCGCCGCCCCCGCCGCCCTCACGGCCCCCGCGCCGCCTCCCATTGGCTGACGCCTCGCGGCGCTGCCGCCTCATTGGGTGGCTGGACGAGCTCCGCCCACAGTCCCGCCGCTGATTGGCTGATCCAAGGAACGTCCCGCCCCCGCGGCGCGGTGATTGGGGGGAATTGTTGTCGCCACGCCCCGCGCGGCTTTTCCCGCTCCGGCCCGGAGACTCCCCGGCGTGCCGCGGATTGGTTGGAGAGGCGGAGGGCCCTCCCCCAGCTAGGCGCTCATTGGCCGGGCACGCGGGGGGACGGTCCCCATTGGCGGGCGCGGCCGTCGCTCAGCCGCTGGGCCGCCGGCGGGCCCAGCGCAGCTCGGCGAGCGCGGCGCGGCGGGCGCAGAGCGGGGCGGCGGCGGCGACTCCCGGCGGCGGCGAGAAGGGGCCGCACGCCCGCCGGCCCCAAGGTGCGCCCGGAGCAGCGCATGCGCCAATCGCGGCGGGCTCTGGGGAGGGGGGAAAGGCGGGCGGACGCATGCGCGGAACGCGGCCGGCGGCGCCTGCGCGCTGCGGGCGGTTTTGGCGGGCGGAGCGCGGAGCGGCGGCAGCTCGGAGCGGCGGCCAAACCGCGGCGGACGGGCCCGCGCCGGAGCCGCTCCCCGCGCAGGTAGCGCCGGCGGCGGGCGGCGGATGAATGGGCGGCAGCGGGGGGGCGGGTCCGTCGCTGTGACGGGCAGGCGCGGTGGCCAATGGATGCTGGCGGGAGGCGGAGCCACGCGCGGAGTGACGGGGGCGGTAGTTAATACCAGTGAGCGGGAGGCGGGGTGGAATGTGGATTGACAGGAGCGCGGACCAATAGCGGCGCGGTGAAGGCGGGGCGGTGCTTGGAGTGACGGTTTCACCGCCCAATAGTGGCTCGGCGGGGCTGTGGCGACCTGCGGGGCGCTCAGCCAATCACCGTGCGGGCGCGCGGCTGCTCTGACCAATCGGGTACTGCGGCGCGCTTCTAGCCCCGCCCCCAGGCCCGCGCACCGGGCCTCTCAGCGGCGCTTTGAACCCAAATCTGCGGCTTTTTACCTCTAAATTGCGGTTTCTGCCCTCAAACCGCCGGGTCCCCCCTCAAACCGGCGCTTTCCCGCCTCACACTGTCAGCTTTTCCCTCAGAGCTTCGGTTTTTAGCCCTGGAGAGGCGCTTTTGGCCTCAGCGCGGCGCCTTCCCTTTGTTCCCTCAGGATTCCCGGGCGCGGGATCCGGGACCGGCGCCCCGGGGGCTCTGCCGTGCATTTTCCTTTCCCTAAATCGCCTTTTCCCACCCAAACCGGCCCCTTTTCCCTCAGGAATCCACCCAGAACCTCCTGGTTCCCGCCCGAAACCCTGCCGGCAATCCGGCAGGAAATTCCAGCCGGGAGCGAGGAATTCCCCGCGTCCCTCCCGGGGCTCCGTTTGGAAGGGAGAAATCCGCTAAAATCCTGCCTAGAGGGAGGGGAAAATCCCCAGCTGGGGTTTTCTTAAAACGTCTTTTTTTTAATCGTCCTCATTTTTAAGGGATTTTGCCCAAATTCCATTTCCCCGCTCTCAAATTCCTCCTCAGTTTTAGGGGATTTATTCCAAATTCCGTTTTGCTTTGCCTAAATTCTCTGGGTTTTTTTAGGGGCTTTTAGCCCAAATCTTGTTTCTTTGTGCCTAAATCCCCGCTGTTTTTTAGGAATCGGCCCCTCCTGTTCTCCCTCCTTGGGATTTCCCTTTGGGGATCCTAAAATGACCCCAAATCCCTTTTTGGGATCCCAAAATTATCCCAAATCCCTTTTGGGGATTCCAAGATGACCCCAAATCCGTCTTGGGGATCCCCAGGTTGCTCCAATGTCGCCTTTAAAGGGCTCCAGGAGCCTCAAATCTCCCTTTTGGGGGTCCTGAGATGAGCCCAAATCCCCCCTTGAGCTGTCCCCTGTCCCCCCTGGGTGACAGCGCCGTGTCCCCAGTGCTGTGCTGTGGGCAGGAGCAGCCCCTGTGTGGTGACATTCCCTGTGCCACGGTGACATTCTGTGCCTGTCCCTGTCCCCAGAGCGGTGGCTGCGCTATGGGCAGGAGGGCAGTGCCATGTCCCACGGTGACATTCCCTGTGCCCTGGTGACATTCTGTGACACTCCCTGTCCCTGTCCCCAGAGCGGTGGCTGCGCTATGGGCAGGAGGAGCCGGCGGGCAGCCGACAGCTCGTCCTCGGGGGAGGAGGAGGAGTATGTGGTGGAGAAGGTTCTGGACCGGCGCGTGGTGAGGGGCCAGGCCGAGTACCTGCTCAAGTGGAAGGGCTTCTCCGAGTGAGTGACAGTGGGGACAGCCCCAGGGGGGACACAGCACCCTGGGTGTCACCCGAGTGTCCCCTGACCCTGTGAGTGACAGTGGGGACAGCCCCAGGAGGGGACACAGCACCCTGGGTGTCACCTGAGTGTCCCCTGACCCTGTGAGTGACAGTGGGGACAGCCCCGGGGGGGACACAGCACCCTGGGTGTCACCCGAGTGTCCCCTGACCCTGTGAGTGACAGTGGGGACAGCCCCGGGGGGGACACAGCACCCTGGGTGTCACCCGAGTGTCCCCTGACCCTGTGAGTGACAGCGGGACAGCCCCGGAGGGGGACACAAAACCCTGGGTGTCCCCTGCCCGTGTCCATGGGTGTCCCTGGATGTCCCCTGTCTCCTGTCCGTGTCCCTGGGTGTCTCCTGACCATGTCCCTGGATGTCCCCTGGGTGCCTCTGGGTCTCCCTGGATGTCCCCTTGGTGTCCCCAGGTGTCCCCTGACCATGTCCCCTGTGCCCTGACCATGTCCCCGTGTGTCCCCCAGGGAGCACAACACGTGGGAGCCCGAGAAGAACCTGGACTGCCCCGAGCTGATCTCGCAGTTCCTGCGCAAGGACCGCAGGATGAGGGACATGAGGGACAGCGAGGGGACGCGGCCCCGCGAGCGCCCCGAGGGCGCCAAGCGCAAGGGACTGCCCGGGGAGGACGGCAGGGCCAAGAAGAAGAGGGAGGTGAGAGGGGACACGGGGACACTGGGAGGGGACAGGAACACGGGGATAGGGACAGGCACATGGGGAGGGGACAGAGACGTGGGGATGGGTGTGGGAATTCAGGGATGGGGACAGTGCCCAGGCACAGGGTCACGCCCCCAGTGCCACCACGCTGGGACCCTTCCCTGACCTCTCCTCTCCCCAAAATCCCATTTTTCCCAAACCAATCTCATTTTCCCCAAAACCACCCCTTTAACCCCAGAGCAACGACATCGCCCGCGGCTTCGAGCGGGGGCTGGAGCCCGAGAAGATCATCGGGGCCACCGACTCCTGCGGGGACCTCATGTTCCTCATGAAGTGGTGAGGCCACCTCCTCGCTGTCCCCTGGGACGCCCCAGTTCCTGCCTGTGTCCCCCAGTTTGTGCCTGTGTCCCCCAGTTTGTGCCTGTGTCCCCAGTTTGTGTCTGTGTCCCCAGTTTGTCTATTTGTCCCCGGTTTGCGTCCCCAGTCTGTGTCCCCAGTTTATCCCCGTGTCCCCAGCCCGTCCCCTGACCCTGTGTCCCCGCAGGAAGGACACAGACGAGGCTGACCTGGTGCTGGCCAAGGAGGCCAACCTCAAGTGTCCCCAGATTGTCATCGCGTTCTACGAGGAGCGGCTGACGTGGCACGCGTACCCCGAGGACAGCGAGCCCAAGGAGCGGGACCCCCCCCGCAGCTAAGCCCCCTCCCCAATCTGTACAGACACCCCGGACTGTCCCCTGGCCCCTCCCGTGTGCCCCTGGGCACAGGGGGACCCTTCCCTGCCCTGGGCGTGTCCCCAGCCTGTCCCCACGCCTGGGGCAGGGTTGGGGGGTGGCCCCGATTTTGGTGTTTTTTAAAGTCGGTGTTTTTAGCCGGGGCCCCCCCGGGGTGTCCCCGTGTCCCCCCGTCCCCTCTGATCCCCACCCCCGTGTTGTCCCCAAGCCCCCGGATTTGCTTCCAATAAAAAACGGTCACTTTTCAGAGCTGCCACCTGTGGGACTGGGGACACCGCTGGCACCAACACGGCCCGGTGTCACCAGCACAGTGTCACCAGCATGGCCTGGTGTCACCAGCATGGCCCAGTGTCACCAGCACAGTGTCACCAGCATGGCCCGGTGTCACCAGCATGGCCCAGTGTCACCAGCATGGCCCAGTGTCACCAGCACGGTGTCACCGGCATGGCCTGGTGTCCCCAACATGGCCCAGTGTCACCTGCATGGCCCAGTGTCCCCCCACCAGTGTCCCCAGTATGGCCCCGTGTCCCTCCCCCCCCCCTCAGCGCTGCCCCCTGCTGGTGACAGCGGGCGCTGCACGGGGACAGCGCGGGGACAAAGGGGACCCGGGGACAGCGGGGGTGGCACTGGGGGGGCCGGAGGGGACAAAGGGGACCCCTGGGGATGGGGCAGGGGCTGTTTGGGGACACCGCAGTGACACAGGGAGGGTTTGGGGACACTTGGGTGGCAATGGAGGGGAGGTTGGGGACACTCTGGTGACACCGAGGAGGGTTTGGGGACACCCTGGTGACATCGGGGGAGGTTGGGGGCGCTCCGGTGACACCGGGGGAGGTTGGGGCACTCCGGTGACACCGGGGGAGGTCGGGGGCGCTCCCTCCCGGTCCCGCTAGGGGGCGCGCTCGAGCCGCCGCAGCTCCGCGTGCCCCGCCCCCTCACCGTGGGAAGGGGCGTGGCCTGAGCAGACTCCGCCTCCTGCTGTGAGTGCCCCCGAATCTCCCACGCGTGTCTGGTACGCCGGGGGGTTCGGAGGGGGATTTTGGGGGCCCTGGGGGGATTTTAGGGGATTTGGGGGAGGTTCGGGTGGGATTTTGGGGGCGATTTTGGGGATGTTTTCCCGCCGCAAGGCACGATGGAAAACTCCGCGCGGAGACAAAGGACCTGGCCACGCCCCCTCCCTCCGCCCGTGGGGCACGCCGGGAAGGGGAAGGGGCGGGGCCTATCGGGGCAGGGGGCGGGGCCGGCGTGCGGCGGACGCGGCGCGTGCTCAAGGTGGGCTCGCGGCGGCGGCAGCGACGTCACCGGGGGGGCGTGTGACGTCACGGGGGGAGCGGGGCTGTGAGGGACCCTCGGGCGGGTGGGGGGGGGGGGGGGGTCAGGGTCGGGCACGGGGACACCGGCAACGTGCCCCGCCCCCCCGGGGGGCTCCGCTGTCACCTGTGTCACCCCCCCAGGGGTCTGGGTCACCTGTGTCCCACCCCCGGGGTTCCCCTGTCCCCTCCAGGGCTCCCCGGTCCCCTCTCTCGCCCCCTGTGTCCCCCCCAAGGCTCCCCTGTCCGCTCTGTCCCCCCCAGGTCCCCTCTGTCACCTCCCGTGTCCCCGCAGGCGATGGGGGATGGAGCGGGAGGAGGAGGAGGAGGAGGAGGAGGAGGGAGCCGGGGGTGCGGCTGAGCAAGGAGCGAAGGCTGAGGAAGCCAATCCTGATGATGCTGAAGCCGGTGAAGATGCTGAGGATGCTGAGGATGCTGAGGATGAGGATGCCGAGGCCGAGGGCGTGGCGGGCCGGTTCCTGGCGCTGCAGCGCGCCCTGTCCGAGCGGCTCCGGGCGCTGCCGCCGCCGGGCCCGCCCGTGTCCGTGGTGTACGCGCCGCTCGAGTACGCGTGGGAGCCGCACCGCAGCTTCGTGCGCCGCTTCCTGCGCTCCCCCAAAGCCGTGCTGTTCCTGGGCATGAACCCCGGGCCCTTCGGCATGGCTCAGACCGGGGTGAGCGCCCCAAAACTGCCTGGGTGCCCCAAAAACCCTGAATCCAATAACCCAGACCCGTGCTGATCCTGGGCATGAACCCCGGGCCCTTTGGGATGGCTCGGACCGGGGTGGGCACCGGGAGAGGGGCTGGGGGGGGGCTCGGTGCAACCGGCGAGGGCCCAGAGGGGAGGAAATGAGGCTGGGGGGATCAGGGGGTCTCTAGGGGAGGGAAACTGAGGCACAGGAGGGTTTGGGGGGGTCCCCAGGGGGTTCAGTCCATCTCACGGGGCAGCAGAGGAGGGAAACTGAGGCACGGGGCGCTCCCGCTCCGTCCCAGCACCGACCCCGCGGCGCGGGGCTGACTCTGTGCGGCCCGGGGCTGTCCCCGCCGTGTTCCCCCCGTGTCCCCGCCGTGTCCCGCCCCTGACGCCCCCTCCCCGCCCCGCAGGTGCCGTTCGGCGAGGCGTGGCACGTGCGGGAGTGGCTGCGGGTGTCGGGCGCGGTGCGGCGCCCGCCCTGCGAGCACCCCAAGCGCCCGGTGCTGGGGCTGCGCTGCCCGCGGGCCGAGGTCAGCGGCGCCCGCTTCTGGGGGCTCATCCGCAGCCTCTGCCCCGACCCCCGCGCCTTCTTCCGCCACTGCTTCGTGCACAACCTCTGCCCGCTGCTCTTCCTGGCCGCCTCGGGCCGCAACGTGGCCCCGCCGGAGCTGCGGGCGGCGGAGCGGGAGCGGCTGCTGGGCCCGTGCGGGGCCGCGCTGGCCGCCGCCGTGCGGGCGCTGGGCGTGCGGCTCGTGGTGGCGCTGGGCCGCGTGGCCGAGCTGCGGGCGCGCCGGGCGCTGCGGGACGCGGGCATCGCCGTGCCCGTGGCCTGGATCCCGCACCCGTCCCCCCGCAACCCCCGCGCCAACCGCGGCTGGGAGGGCGAGGCCCGCGAGCGGCTGCGGGAGCTGGGGGTGCTGCGGCTCATGGGCGTGCGGGAGCCGGGGGGAGCGGGGGAAAACGGCGCCGGGGGGTCCCTGCTGCAGTTGGACCAGTTTGGGACTGGGGAAAACGGGGCTGGGGGGTCCCTGGACCAGTTTGGGACTGGGGAAAATGGGGCCGGGGGGTCCCTGCTGCAGTTGGACCAGCTGGGAACTGGGGAAAACGGGGCTAGGGGGTCCCTGGACCAGTTTGGGACTGGGGAAAACGGGGCTGAGGGGTCCCTGGACCAGTTTGGGACTGGGGAAAATGGGGCTGGGGGGTCCCTGCTCCAGTGTGACCAGTTTAGGACTGGGGAAAACGGGGCCGGGGGGTCCCTGGACCAGTTGGACCAGCTGGGAACTGGGGAAAACGGGGCTGAGGGGTCCCTGCTCCAGTTTGGGACTGGGGAAAACGGGGCTGGGGGGTCCCTGCTGCAGTTTGGAACTGGGGGACAGGGGGTCGAGGGGGGACTGGACCAGTTGGGGACTGGGAGGAAGGAGGATGGGCGGTCCCCGCCCCAGTTTGACCAGTTTGGGACAGGGGAGAAGGGGATTGATGGGGCCCTGCCTCAGATTCCCCGCTCAGAACAGGATTTAGGGCAACACTCCAGGGCAGAGGGTGAACCCCTGCCTCAGTTTCTCCACTCGGGAGGGGGTTTGGGGCTCCTTTAGGGGCAGGGGATGGATCCTGCCTCAGTTTCCCCACTCGGGGGTGGTGCTTAGGGAGCCTTTAGGGGCGGGGCATGGGCCCTGCCTCAGTTTCCCTTTAGGAAAAAGGGGGGGGAGGGTTCGTGGGTCACAGCCTCGCGGCGTTTTCTGTGTAATTCTGGAATTAATAAAGGCGAGAATTGGTAAAAAAGCAAGGAAAGGGTCATTGGGGGCAGGCGGGAACCAACGAACCAACCTTCCTCCCTCCCTCCTCTATTTTATTTTTCTAAAAACCCAGATTTTCCCCTTTTCCCCGCTTTTTCCCCCCTGTCTCTCCGGGCGCGGACTCCGCGGATTTGTCACAATTGTTTTTATTGTCACCAATTGCCCAGAACCGGGGCGCGTTTAAATCCCCATCGATCGGGGTTTTTTCCCGGAATTGCCGGGTTTGTGCCGATTCTCTCGGCCGACTCCAGAGGGAGCCCGGACAAGGGAGGATGAGGAGCGGCCGAGATTTCCCGGCCGGGAAAGCCTCGGGAAGGGAGCGGAGCAGCCCCGGCAAGCCCGGCTGTTCCTTCATCGGCATCCCAGGGAAACCCGGATTTTCCTGTATCTGCATCCCAGAGAAACCCAGATTTTCCCGTATCAGCATCCCAGATTTTCCTGCATCTGCATCCCAGAACATCCCGGATTTTCCGACATTGGAATTCCAAATTTTCCTACATCCGCATCCCAGACAATTGCAGATTTTCCCGTCTCAGCATCCCAGATTTTCCCGTCTCAATATCCCAGAACATCCCAGATTTTCCCACACCCCATACATTTCCCCACACCCGATTCTCCCAGGTTTTCACCCCAAAACCTCCCCCCCCGCTTTTTTTTGGGACAGCCCCTCCCCCGCCCGGGGTCACAGCGGGGTCACCGCCGCCCCTCCCCCACCCCCGCGTCCCTTCCCCGCCCATCCCCGGAACCGGGGGGCGACCCCCGAACCCCCCCCCGATCGATGCCGCCGCCGCCCTCCCGCCCCTCGGCCCCGAGCGCGGGTTTGGGGATTTTTGGGGCATTTTCCGCGGATCCCCGCCGCTGTTGGCCGCGGTTCCTCATTGGCATTCCGGGCCCGGCCTGACCTCTCCTTGCACCCGCAGCCGGGGCGGGGCCGGCGCGGCGGCTGCGCCCGGGAGCGCCCAGCGCGCTCTAATTCGGCGATTACTGTCACAGGGCCGTTTGTCACCGTGTCACCGCCCCGGGGACACTCGGCGGACGTCAGGGCCCCCCCGCCCTGCCCGGCGCTGCTTTCATCGCTGCGGAGCCGATCCGAGAGCGCGGGGGAAGGGGCGAGCGGGGCGAGGCTCCAGCGCCACAAACCCGCAATTTCACAAATCCCCCTTTCCGCAAACCCGCAATTTAACAAATCCCCGTTTCCACAAATCCCCGTTTCCCGGTGTTTCCAGTTCCACAAATCCCCATTTTCCTAAATCCCCATTTTCCGCAAATCCCCATTTTCCCAAATCCTCATTTCCCGGTGGTTCCAGTTCCTCAGATCCCCATTTCCACAAATCCCCATATTCGTATTTTCCCATTTCCACAAATCCCCATTTCCTTGTATTTCCAGTTCCACAAATCCCCATTTTCCTGCGACTTCATCTCCCCAAATCCCAATTACCCAGATTTCCCAATTCCACTAATTCCCGTTTTCCTGCATTTCCACTCCCATAAATCCCCATTTTCCCAGTGCTTCCAGTTCCATACGTCCCCATTGCCCCGTGATTCCATTTCCATAAATCCCCATTTACACAAATCGCCATTTCCCTGCATTTCCAGTTGCCCTAAACCACCCCAAAAATCCCCGGGATGAGGACAGACAGACGGACAGAGGGAGGGAGCTCCCCACCCCCAATTAATCCCCGCATCAATTAAACACCGGCCAGGGCTGCGCTGCCTTCATTAACGCTCCCACTGTTAATTAGCAACAGGCGGGAGCCGCCCTCCCCCCCTTTCCTCATTAATTAATTGCTGTCAGTAATTAACAGATCCCAGTGCTGGCCAAGGAGGCCAACCTCAAGTGTCCCCAGATTGTCATCGCGTTCTACGAGGAGCGGCTGACGTGGCACGCGTACCCCGAGGACAGCGAGCCCAAGGAGCGGGACCCCCCCCGCAGCTAAGCCCCCTCCCCAATCTGTACAGACACCCCGGACTGTCCCCTGGCCCCTCCCGTGTGCCCCTGGGCACAGGGGGACCCTTCCCTGCCCTGGGCGTGTCCCCAGCCTGTCCCCGCCCCCGGGGCAGGTTTGGGGGGTGGCCCCGATTTTGGTGTTTTTTAAAGTCGGTGTTTCTAGCCGGGGCCCCCCCGGGGTGTCCCCGTGTCCCCCCTGTCCCCTCTGATCCCCACCCCCGTGTTGTCCCCAAGCCCCCGGATTTGCTTCCAATAAAAAACGGTCACTTTTCAGAGCTGCCACCTGTGGGACTGGGGACACCGCTGGCACCAACACGGCCTGGTGTCACCAGCACGGTGTCCCCAGCATGGCCCAGTGTCACCAGCATGGCCCGGTGTCCCCAACACGGCCCGGTGTCACCAGCACAGTGTCACCAGCGTGGCCCGGTGTCCCCAACATGGCCCGGTGTCCCCAGCATGGCCCAGTGTCACCAGCATGGCCCAGTGTCACCAACATAGCCCAGTGTCACCAGCGTGGCCTGGTGTCCCCCCACCAGTGTCCCCTGCCCAGTGTCCCGCCGGTGCCCCCTGCTGGTGACCGCGGGCGCTGCACGGGCACGGCTCGGTGGCAGCGCCCGTGCCACACGGACCAAGCACACGCAGTCGCCGATGCGGGGGACGGTGAAATGGCGATAATTAACGGGCGAACGGGGTCATTTATAACGGGGGGAAACGGTAAAAGGGCAGGGGTTCCGCCTGAGCGAAACCTCGCGATATCTTGAGCGAAACCTCGCGATATCTTGAGCGTAACCTCGCGATAT
Organism: Agelaius phoeniceus; assembly: GCF_051311805.1. NCBI lineage: Eukaryota > Metazoa > Chordata > Aves > Passeriformes > Icteridae > Agelaius > Agelaius phoeniceus. Next base: position 638,147 of record NC_135299.1, read on the forward strand.
CTTGAGCCAAACCTCGCGATATCTTCCCACATTTCCCCCGCCTTTTATGACCCGCTAAAAATTTGGAAAATGCTGAGGTTGAAACTGGCGAGTGGGAAACGCGTGTAACTGGCAAAATGTACTGAACGTGAGCAATGTAACACAACCGTAACAAACTTGTAAGTGTAGGTGTTTAACAAATGAAAAGTTAACTATCTCTAACTGGGTTTTTTTTGGTTTTGGGGTTTTTTTTTTGTTTTGTTTGGGGTTTTTTTGTTTTGTTTTACAAACTATGTCTTTAATAGGGGTGCTGAGGATGGGGGCTCAGGGTCTGTGGGACAGGAGCAGCCAGGGCCGGCCCAGCCCCTGGGCTCCAGCGCGGCCTTGCCCAGCGCCAGGTCCCCGTAGCGCTCGGCTCTGCGCTGCCCCAGGTGCTCCGGCGCCACCTCCTCCATGGGGCACTGCTTCAACTTCACCCGGCCGAAGCTGCGATCCTGCGCCGTGCCCTCCCAAACCAGACAGCATTTGTTTGTTTTCTTAACGGACCGACCAGACCCATTGTCATCATCGTCCTCTCCCTTTGTGTTTGACGTCCGCTCATCCCACTTTATTCGGTGCAGCACAAGGCGTTTGAATTTCTTCTGCGCTTTCGGGCCTCCTTCAGCACCACCACATTGACAGCTTTGTGCAGGACCACCGCTCCTGTGAGGTGCAGCTGCCCAGCATTTGCCTCGATTTTGAATCTTTTTGCTGGACTGCTCAAGTTTCGAAGCCTGTACACAACTATGTGAACTCCCTGGGAAACGTCTTCCTTCAGCTTTTTCACCTTCTTGGCTTTCCGCTGCTCTGCCGTGAACTTCCGTGCTGTGTTTGCCTCCTCGTGAGCCTTCTGCCTCTTGGCCACCTGTGCTCGGACGTGAGCTTCCACCCTTGTTGGCTCCTGCACAGGTTGGAAATCCTCGCTCTGGGCTCTGCTGGTGGCACCAGGCCCAGCCTGACCTTCTCCTGCAGCTCCTTCTGGGCTTCTCGCCGTGTCTGGCACCGTAATTCCTTCTGCTCTTTCTTTGTTAGATACACGCCCAGGGTCACGGGCGTGTCGCTGTCCACCGGGGGGCTGAGCTGGGCTGGGTGCTCCACCAGGCTGGTGACCCCAAAGAATTCGTCTTTTTTGGGGCCACGCCACCTTTGAACCCCAGGCGGTTGGGGATGATGCAGGAGTCCCACCACTCAATCTCTGGGATCTCCCCCTCCTTCAGCTCCTTCTTTGGGGTGGTCAGAGCCAACTTGGTGGAAGTGTGAATCGCAGTTTTCCTGGCAGCCTGGGAGATCTCTGCCTGCAGCTTTTCTAGCTGAGCCTTTGTTCTCAGCCTTTGGGCAATTCTCTCAAATTTGCCTTTTTCATGGAAATTAAAGCTGAGTTTCTGCTGCTGGGCCAGGGTTATGGAGACCCGTGGGTCAAAGTACGTGTTTGATTCCACATCTTCCGAGGGCTCTTCCTTCAGCTGCTGCTTGAACTGCTCCCTCTTCACTGCCCTGATGTTGGCCTTCAGGGTGGGCGTGCGGTGGGTGAGCTCGATCTCCTTCCCGCTGCCATCCACGGTCCGGCCCCGCTCATCCAGGACCAGCGGTGCTGGCTTGGTCCGATCCTTCAGCTCCGCTTTCGGGGCCGCAATGCCCAGGGCGTGCAGCTTGGCCGGTCCCACCGTGCTGGCACTGCCAATGAGCCCTGGCTTCAGCTGAGCCTGAATCCTGGCCTGCAGCTCTGCAGCCTTCCTGGCCTTCTCCATGGCACTGTTCATGAACGTGGCTGCCTGAGAGGCCTGGATGGTGCTGCCGATGGGGAGCCGCTCCGGCTGGGATGAAGAAGAAATTTTGACCTGTGGTGTTGGAGGACTGATGAATCTCAGCTGTTTTTTCCTCTCCTCAATCTGTCGTGTGGCTGCCTCCATCATCTGTTTGATCTGGAGCTCGGTCAGCATCCCTGGGCTCTCCAATGGTGGGCCTGGAATGACTTCAGGCTCCTCCTCAACCTCCTCGAACCGTGGGATGCGCCGTTTCTTGGCACCAGAGGGTTCCCTGGACACCTCAGCGCCATCCCCCAACACGTCCTTTAGCTCCCGTTTGCGGTTCCGGTCGCTGTTGGATTTGGCGCGCCGGGAGCTCCGTCCTTCCTCCACTGCCTCCAAGAGCTTGTCCACAAATCTCAGGGTGGGCTCATCCAGGAAGAGTTTGAGGTGCTCAGCTGCTTTTTCCTGCTCCATGCCCTCGCCCGCGCAGCTGAGGGCCGCAGTGACCGCGGTGGGCTCCGAGAAGCCGGGCACGCGTTTCCCCCTCTTCTCCATCCACGGCTTCAGCTCGTCCAGCTCCCGCTTGGACTGAGGCATCTCCGCTCAGGCGGCGCCATTCCCGGTCCCGGCCCGGCCCGGCGGCCCCTGGAGGTAACGGCGCCTCGGGGCGGGAGCGGGAAGGTCCCCGGTTCGTTCCCAGGTTTCGGCAGCGCTTGTGCCGCCGCTTGGTCCGCGGGTCGAGCACGGCTCGGTGGCAGCGCCCGTGCCACACGGGCCAAGCACACGCAGTCACCAATGCGGGGGACGGTGAAACGGCGATAATTAACGGGCGAACGGGGTCATTTATAACGGGGGAAACGGTAAAAGGGGAGGGCTTCCGCCTGAGCGAAACATCGCGATATCTTGATCGTAACATCGCGATATCTTGAGCGAATCATCGCGATATCTTCCCACGCCCAAAAACCCCTGGGCATGAACCCGGGGAGCTCGGGGTGGCTCGGAATGGGGGGCACCGGGAAAGGGATCAGGAGGGAGCCGGGGGAAAGGAGGATGGAGGGGAGCTGGACCCCTCCAGTTGGGGACTGGGGGGAAGAAGGATGGGGAGGTCTCTGCCCCAGTTTGACCAGTTGGAAACTGGGAAAAAGGGGATTAGGGGTCCCGTCCCCAGTTTGGGACTGGGAAAAAGGGGATTAGGGGGTCCCTGCCCCAGTTTGGGACTGGGGGGATGAGTGTTGATGGGGCCCTGCCTCAGTTTCCCCACTCAGGAACTGGGAGCGAGGAGGTTGGAGGGCCCCTGCCCCACTTTAAGCTGTTTGGCACTGGGGAGAAGGGGATTGGTGGGGCCCTGCCTCAGTTTGCCCACTCGGGGGTGGTGCTTAGGGAGCCTTTAGGGGCGGGGCATGGGCCCTGCCTCAGTTTTCCTTTAGGGAAAAGGGGAGGAGGCTTCGTGGGTCGCTGCCTTCACGATGTTTTCTGTGCAATTCTGGAATTAATAAAGGCGAGAATTGGTAAAAAAGCAGGGAAAGGGTCATTGGGGGCAGGCGGGAACCAACGAACCAACCTTCCTTCCTTCCTTCCTTCCTTCCTTCCTTCCTTCCTTCCTTCCTTCCTTCCTTCCTTCCGCCACTTCCTTCCGCCACTTCCTTCCGCCACTTCCTTCCGCCACTTCCTTCCGCCACTTCCTTCCGCCACTTCCTTCCGCCACTTCCTCCCTCCCCCCTTTATTTTATTTTTCTAAAAACCCAGATTTTCCCCTTTTCCCCCACTTTTCCCCCCCGTCTCTCCGGGCGCGGGCTCCGCGGACTTGTCACAGATTTTATTGTCACCAATTGCCCACAACTGGGGCGCCTTTAAATCCCCATCAATGTCGCTGTGATGGTGCCATGATCTGACAGTGATTGATGCCATGATCTGACATTGATTGATGCCATAACCTGACAGTGATTTTGCCATGATCTGACAGTGATTGATGCCATGATCTGACAGTGATTGATGCCATGATCTGACATTCATTGATGCCATAACCTGACAGTGATTTTGCCATAACCTGACAGTGATTTTGCCATGATCTGACAGTGATTTTGCCATAACCTGACAGTGATTGATGCCATAACCTGACAGTGATTGATGCCATAACCTGACAGCGATGGCCGTGCCCGCCCGGAGCATCCCCGGTGCGGGGTGGACGCGGTGCCTCTGCCCCCGCCCCGCCGGGACCCCTCCCCAATTATCCCTTTTTGTTTTAACCCGGGATTCCCCTCCCGGGGGTCCCCGCATCGCCCCTCATTCCCTGCCTGGCTTTGGGGCGGCCGGGCCCCTTTAGGATTTGTCATTTTTGGGTTTTTTTCCCCGGAATTGCCGGGTTTGTGCCGATTCTCTCGGCCGACTCCAGAGGGAGCCCGGACAAGGGAGGATGAGGAGCGGCCGAGATTTCCCAGCCGGGAAAGCCTCGGGAAGGGAGCGCAGCAGCCCCGGCAAGCCCGGCTGTTCCTCCATCGGCATCCCAGGGAAACCCGGATTTTCCTGTATCTGCATCCCAGAGAAACCCAGATTTTCCCATATCAGCATTCCAGATTTTCCTGCATCTGCATCCCAGAACATCCCAGATTTTCCGACACTGGAATTCCAAATTTTCCTACATCCGCATCCCAGACAATTCCAGATTTTCCCGTCTCAATATCCCAGATTTTCCCACACCCCATAAATTTCCCCACACCCGATTTTCCCAGGTTTTCGCCCCAAAACCTCCCTCCCTTTTTTTTCTTTTTTTTTCTTTTTTTTTTTTTTTTTGGGACAGCCCCTCCCCCACCCGGGGTCACAGCGGGGTCACCGCCGCCCCTCCCCCGCCCCGATCTATTAATTACTGACAGCAATTAATTAATAAGGAAAGGGGGGGGGGAGGGCGCCTCCCGCCTGTTGCTGTAATTAACAGCGGGAGCGTTAATGAAGGCAGCGCAGCCCTGGCCGGTGTTTAATTGATGCGGGGATTAATTGGGGGTGGGGAGCGCTCGCCTCTGCTCCAAGGGCGCTCCCTCCCTCTGTCCGTCTGTCCGTCCTCATCCCGGGGATTTTTGGGGCGGTTTAGGGCAACTGGAAATGCAGGGAAATGGGGATTTGGGGCACTGGAAAACCGGGAAATGGGGATTTGTGTAAATGCGGATTTATGGAAATGGAATCACGGGGCAATGGGGACGTATGGAACTGGAAACACTGGGAAAATGGGGATTTATGGGAGTGCAAATGCAGGAAAACGGGGATTTGAGGAACTGGAAACACTGGGAAATGAAAACGCCGGGAAATGGGGATTTGGGGAACTGAAAATACCGGAAAATGGGGATTTTTGGAAATGGGGATTCATGTAAATGGAAACCCGGGAAAATGGGGATTCAAGGAACTGGAAACACCGGGAAATGAGGATTTAGGAAATTGCGGATTTGCGGAAAGGGGGATTTGTGAAATTGCGGGTTTGCGGCGCTGGAGCCTCGCCCCGCTCGCCCCTTCCCCCGCGCTCTCGAATCGGATCCGCAGCGATGAAAGCAGCGCCGGGCAGGGCGGGGGGGCCCTGACGTCCGCCGAGTGTCCCCGGGGCGGTGACACGGTGACAAACGGCCCTGTGACAGTAATCGCCGAATTAGAGCGCGCTGGGCGCTCCCGGGCGCAGCCGCCGCGCCGGCCCCGCCCCGGCTGCGGGTGCAAGGAGAGGTCAGGCCGGGCCCGGAATGCCAATGAGGAACCGCGGCCAACAGCGGCGGGGATCCGCGGAAAATGCCCCAAAAATCCCCGAACCCCGCGCTCGGGGCCGAGGGGCGGGAGGGCGGCGGCGGCGGCATCGATCGGGGGGGGGTTCGGGGGTCGCCCCCCGGTGCCGGGGATGGGCGGGGAAGGGACGCGGGGGTCCCGGCGCGGCTCCCCCGCGGGTTTGGGGCGGTTTGCAGCGATTTGGGGAGCGCTCCAAGGGTGCGGCGGTGCCGGAGCCGCGGGTCCCGTGTCCCCCTGTCCCTGTGTCCCCCTGTCCCCCTGTCCCCGTCCTGGCCGTGTCCTCCTGTCCCCGTGTCCCCGTCCTGGCCATGTCCCCATCCTGGCCGTGTCCCCTTGTCCCGGCGTGCGGCACCTTCCCAGCGGGACACGGGAACGGGAATTGTGTGAAACGGGGGAACACCGGGAATTGGGGATTTGGAGACCTGAAAACGCAGGGAAATGGGGATTTGGGGAAATGGGGATTTACGGAACTAGGAAAGCAGGAAAATGCGATTTCCAGCCCGGACACCTTCCCGGGGCTCTGCAGCCCTGAGCGCCCCGGAGGAGGATCCGGGGGTTGCAATTCCCGGTCCGGGGGTGCCAATCCCGGTCCGGGGGTGCCCCCCGGGCTGGTTTAACCCCCGCCGTGCCGGGGCCAGGCGGGCCCGTGCCGGAATTCCCGGGATCCGCCGCCGCCCCCGCGCGGGTTTCGGGCGCTGCAAATCCTCCCGGTGGTGCCGAAAATTTCGGATCAAAATCCCCAAAACCGCAGCCCCCGCCTCCGCCCGTGCGGAAGCTCCTCGGGGAAAGGCGAGAAAACCGCAGAGGGAGGGGAACTGAGCGCTTTTTTCCGCCTCGTTTTTCCTCGTTCCGCGCTCGTTCTCCTCCCTCGGAACCCCGGGCCGGGCTGTGCGGGGAGCAGCGGCTCCGGGCACGGAATGAGCGCTGGAAATCGGGAGGTTCCGGCGTTTTGGGGACGTTTCGGGTGTTTGGGAGCCCCCGGCGGGGAGGGGACGGCGGCGGTGTCACCGCGGGGGCCGGGGATGAAAAGGGCGAGAGGCCCCGCGAGTGTCGGGGGTGATGAATGGGGGTGAGCGCGGGGTGAGCCGAACAAGGCGCCTCTGTCCGCCCCAAATCCTCCCGAAAAACAACAAAAAAAAACACCAAAAAAACCCCAAAAAAACAAAAAACCCCAAAAAACCCCACCCCGCGTTATTCCCGCAGAGTCCGTCTGCTCCCAGCCCTCTCGGCCGGCTTGATTTCTTTAAATTATAATTATAATTTTATTTATTCTTTTATTGTTATTTAATTTTATTTATTATTATTATTATTATTATTATTATGTTTTTTTCCCTTCTGTTATTTTGCCCGGTTTTGACCCAAATAAGGAGGTGTGAATGGCCGCGAGGATCGCGGGGATTTCCACGGATTTCCACGGATTTCCATGGATTTCCACGGATTTATTTCCGCGGCTTCCCGGCTCTGTTTGCTCAGCAAACAAAAACACCCGCGGCGGGGCCGCCTGCGGGGTCACGGCAGAGCCCTGGCAGCCGCTGGAGATTTTTGTTTGGTTTGGTTTTGTTTTGTTTTGTTTTTTTTAAAAGCACCCAAATCCCGCGGGTTTCGCTGCCAAATTCTCCTCCCGCACCCGCGGACCCCGAAAGGGCCGCAGGAATTTGGGGAGCGGCCCCGGAGCGGAGCTGGAATTCGCTGCCCTCTGGGGTTTTAAACGCCGGAAGAAATCGGGAAAATAAATCGGGAAAATAAATCGGGAAAATCGGGATTTTCTCACCCAGGGCGCGGATTTGGGGCGAAACCCCCGGAAAGGAGCGGGATGGGGGAATTGTGGGGTCTCCTGAGCTCGCCCCCCGTTTTTCCTTCCCGTCCCCATCCCAAATCCCGAGTCTGTCCCTGCCCAGGCTTCTCCCGAACATTCGGGAGCCGGGTCCAAGCCCAGCCCCGCCGGAACCGGGATTTTGGGGGGAATTCTCGGGTTTTGGGAGGCGCTCGGGGCCGATTTCCAGCGGTGCCGGAAAAAGGGGGGAGCGGGACGGGTTTGGGAATGGGGACAGAGGGGACGCGTCCGGGGATTTGGGGACAGCGCGGGGAGCGGCCGGAGGGGTTGGGGACCCATGGAAATGCAGGAATGTGGGATTGGGGACCCATGGAATCGCAGGAATATCGATTTGGGGACCCATGGAAATGCAGGAATATGGATTTGGGGACCCATGGAAATGGGGACCCATGGAATTGCAGGAATGTGGGATTGGGGATCCATGGAAATGCAGAAATATGGGATTGGGGACGTATGGAATTGGGGACCTGTGGAACGGCAGAAATGTGGATTTGGGAATCCATGGAATTGCAGAAATGTGGAACTGGGGATTTATGAAATTGGGGATCCATGGAAATGCAGAAATGAGGAATTGGGGACCCATGGAAATGCAGGAATGTGGATTTGGGGGTCCATGGAAATGCAGAAATGTGGGATTCGGGATTTATGAAATTGGGGATCCATGGAAATGCAGAAATGTGGATTTGGGGGTCCATGGAAATGCAGAAATGTGGATTTGGGGACCCATGGAAATGCAGAAATGAGGAATTGGGGACCCATGGAACCGCAGAGGTCTGGAACTGAGTGGCGTTAATTGGGGTTTGAATTAAACCCCATTTTACGGGAATTGGGGACCCGTGGAAGCGCAGGGAGACGGGATTGGGATGAAACGCGGGGAATTGGGAACGTGTGGCATTGCGGAAACGGGAACTTAACGGGATCTGTGGGAACCCATAGGAACCCCTAAGAATTTATGGGAATTTATGGGATCCCGCAGGAACCGCTGGGAACGCGGGGCCGGGTGCCCGGAGCCGCGCCCTGCACCGCTGCGCTAATTAGGAGCGTTAATTAGGAGCGTTAATTAGGCACGTTCGCACACACAAACACGCGCGCCGGCCCAGAGAGCGATTAAGGGCTGGTGGAATTTGCATCTCATTAACATTCCCACCTCATTAACATTCCCATCTCATTAACATTCCCGCAAGGGCTGCTCGAGGGCGGGCGGGTCCTGCAGCCGGGAGAGGCGGAAAGAAAAGAAAATAATAAAATAATAAAATGAAATATACGGAACAAAGCGTATAAAATATAATAAAACATCGTAAAATATAATAAAATATAAAATATAACGGAATAAAATCAGTTTTTTTTAAAATTATAAAATAAATTAGAAAATAAGAGTGCGAAAAGGAGTGTAAAATATAAATATTTTATATTTATATAAAATAAATACAAAAAAATAAAATAAGTACAAAAATAAAATAAGTACAAAAATAAAATAAGTATACAACAAAACATTAAAACAGAATAGAATAAAATTAAATATACAATGAAAATAACACTTTAAAAAATAAAATAAAATAAAATAAAATAAAATAAAATAAAATAAAAATAAAATAAAATATAAAATAAAATAAAATAAAAAATAAAATAAAATAAAAAATAAAATCCAATAAAGAGCCGCGGTGGCTCTGGGCGCGGGAGCAGCGGGCGGAGGGCGGCGAGGGAGCCGCGTTTGGGATCCGAGTCACGTTTGGGAAATTTATGGGGCCGCTGCTGCGGGAGGTGAGGCCCTCGCTGCCTTCCACGAACCAATTTCCACCCGTTCCGAGCCGCGCCGCGAATCCGGGGGGGTTCGAGGCCTTCGCCTCGCGAATTTGGGGGGTTCGAGGCGTTTGCCCCCAAATCGGGGCCGGGCGCGACCCCAAAAGGGGAATTTGGGGTGCGGAACCCCCCAGCTCCTTTCTCTTCCCCCCCTTTTCCGTTCCCTAGGGCTGAAAATCCCCGCGGATTTTTGGGGTGCGAATCCCAAAATTCATCCTCCCCTCAACCCCGACGGATTTTTGGGGGTTCGCAGCCTGGCCCGTTTTCCGCTCTTTTTCTGCTCCCTGGGGCTGAAAATGCCCAAAAAATCCACGCGGATTTTTGAGGTACAAATACAAAAAAAAACCCCACCCAAACCCCGCGGATTTTTGGGGAACAAATCCCCAAAATCCCCCCCCAAAGCCGGCGGATTTTTGGGGTACGAATCCCAAATCCTCCCCCCACAACCCCGGGATTTTTAGGGCACAAATCCCAACCCCGCGGATTTTTGGGGTACAAATCCCAACTCCGAGGATCTTTGGGGTACAAATCCCAAACCCCGCCCCAACCCTGCGGATTTTTGGGGTATAAATCCCAACCCCGGGGATTTTTGGGCTATAAATCCCAACCCCGTGGATTTTTGGGGTACAAATCCCAACCCCTCCCCGACCCCTCGGATTTTTGGGGCACAAATCCCAACCTCGCGGATTTTTGGGGTACAAATCCCAACCCCGGTGATTTTTAGGGCACAAATCCCAACCCCGCGGATTTTTAGGGTACAAATCCCAACCCCGCGGATTTTTGGGGCGCAAATCCCAACCCCGGTGATTTTTGGGCTATAAATCCCAACCCCGCGGATTTTTGGGGTACAAATCCCAACCCCGCGGATTTTTGGGGCACAAATCCCAAACCCCGCGGATTTTTGGGGTGCGGACCCCCCCATCTCCCCCCTTTTCCCCTCCCCCGTGTCCGCACATCCCCGAGCCCCCCCTGGGGCACCCGCGGGGGTTTTGGGGCTGGGGGCGGCCTCGCCCCCTCCCCTCCCGGAGCCGCTCCCATCCTTCAGCCGCGGATCCCCCTGAACTCCGCGTGAACCCAAAGCGCGGCCGTAAATCACAGCGCGCTCCTGCCTTAACCCCTTCGGGCCCGCCCCGAGAGCGGCGCCGCGGGGAAAAAAAACAACAAAAATCGGGGAAAAATCGGGAAAATTCGCGCTTGGTCCGCGCTCCCCCTCCGGGCTGGGAGAAAATCCCGGGATTTGGGGGGTGAGGGGAAAAGGGGGGTTCCGCCCCAGGGATGGGTTTGGGGTTTTTTTGGGGGGGTTTGGGGTTTTTTTAGGGGGTGTAAAAGGGCGGGGGGTGAGGATGAGGAGGGAGCGGGTCCAGGTTCCTTTGTAGGGGGGGTTCAGCCCCAGGGATGGGTTTGGGGTTTTTGGGGTGGAAAAGGGGGGGCTCAGGTAAGGGAGAGAGGATGAGGAAGGAGCAGCTCACGGGGCATTTTTAGGGTTTGGTGTTTTTTGGGGGGTTTAAGGGGTTTTTGGGGGGGTTTAAGGGGTTTTTTTTTGGGGGGGGTGGAAAAGGGGAATGGAAAAGGGCGGGGGTGAGAGGATGAGGAGGGAGCGGATCCTGGGATCTGTAGGGTGGGAGGAAGGGGGCTCAGCCCCAGGGATGGGTTTGGGGTTTTTTAGGGGGGGTTGGGGTTTTTTAGGGGGGGTTGGGGTTTTTTTAGGGGGGTTTGGGGTTTTTTTAGGGGGGTTTGGGGTTTTTTAGGGGGGTTTGGGGTTTTTTAGGGGTGGAAAAGGGAGGATGAGGAGGGAGCCGATCCCGGTGCATTTTTGGGGTGGGGTGAAGGGGTTTCTCCCCATGAATCGGTTTGGGGTTTTTGGGGGGGTTTGGGGTTTTTTTAGGAGGCGGAAAAGGGCGGGGGGGTGAGGATGAGGAGGGAGCGGGTCCAGGTTCATTTTTAGGGGGGGTCTCGCCCCCAGGGATGGGTTTGGGGTTTTTTATGGGGGCATAAAAAGGGAAGAGAGCGAGCGCGGGGAGGATGAGGAGGGAGCCGATCCCGGCGCGATTTTAGGGCGGGGGTAAAGGGGCTTCTCCCCGTGCTTGGGTCTGGGGAATTTTTGGGGGGGTTTGGGGAATTTTTGGGGGGATTTGGGTTTTTTTTGGGGGGGGGGGGTTTGGGGTTTTTTTGGGGGGGGTTGGGGTTTTTTTGGGGGTGGAAAGGGGAAGGGAAGGGAAGGGGGGGGCGAGGTGGAGGATGAGGAGCAGGGGGAGGAGGAGGAGGAGGAGGATGCGGCAGGGGAGGAAGGAAGGGAGGGAGGGAGGGAGGGAGGGAGGGAGGAATTGATCGGGGCCGGGAATGGATCGGGAAAATGGGGGGGGAGAAACAGGGAGGGAGGGACACGGACAGACGGACACGGAGAGACGGACAGAGGGACAGAGGGACACGGAAGACGGACAGACAGACGGACACGAGGACAGTGGGAGGGACACGGACAGAGGGACAGGGGGACACGGACAGACGGACACGGACAGAGGGACAGGGGGAAGGGACATGGACAGACGGACACGGACAGACGGACGGACAGAGGGACGGACAGAGGGACACGGACAGACGGACGGACAGAGGGACACGGGGGGCGGAACGCGGACAGACGGACACAGACAGAGGGACCGAGGGACAGACGGACAAGGGGACGCGGACAGACGGACACGGGGACAGAGGGAGGGACACGGACAGACGGACAGGGGGACACGGACACGGGGACGTGGACAGGGGAAGGGACACGGACAGGGGGACAGACGGACACGGACAGAGGGACAGAGGGACAGACGGACAGACGGACAGGGGGACAGGGGACGGGGGTGACAGGAGGAGGGACAAGGACACACGGACACAGGGAAGGACACAGGGACGCGGACGGACAGACACGGACACACGGACAGAGGGACACGGACAGACGGACAGGGAGACATGGACAGACGGACACGGGGACAGAGGGACAGAGGGACACGGACACACGGACAGAGGGACACGGCCCGAAGGACGGACAGGGCCGGACGGGCAGGGACAGGGACCGGGACAGGGACACGCCCCCATCGCAGGGACACGCCCCCATTGACAGGACACGCCCACCGAGCGGGACACGCCCACCCCCGAACAGGGAACCGCCCCCATCGCCCCAGGCCCCGCCCCCTGCAGGGCCCCGATCCCCTCAGCCCTCGACCGGAAAAAACCCCAAAAAAACCCAAAAAAACCCAAAAAACCCCAAAACCCCAAAAAAACCCAAACCCCAAAAACCCAAAAAACCCCCAAAACCCCCAAAACCACAACAAACCCCAAAACCCGCAGGACTCCCCCCAAAATCCCCCAAAAACCCCAAAAAAGCCCCAAAATGCCCCAAAGCAGGGCCGGATCCCGGTTTTTGGCCGTTCCCTTTTTTTGGGCTTTTTTGGGGGGGTATTTTGCTTTTTTGGAGTTTTTTGGGGGTTTTATTTTGCTTTTTTTTTTTGTTTGTTTGCTTGTTTGTGGTCTTTGCATGGAATTGAAAGCTCGGCGAAGTTTTTAATTTCGTTTATTAAATTTCTCAATGTGTTTTTTTTGGGGAGGAATAATATTGAATTTTTGGGTTTATTTTAAAATAATATTGAATTTTTAGGGGTTTTTTTTTCAGAATAATTTTGAATTTTCGGGTGCTCTTGGGAATTTTGGGAGTGGGACTCGCAGCCGGCCCTGGGAGTATTTTGATTTAATGTAATTAAAATAAAATGTAATTAATATGAATTTAATTCTGTATATCCTGTTTATTCTTGAGTTTATTATTCAATGTATTAGGCTGAAATTTTTGTTGTTTAGGATTTATTGTGGGTTTTACTGCGTTTTATATAAAAACCCTTAAATTTTTAATCTTAAATATTTCTATTCTATTTATTTTGTGTTATGGATTATATATTTTAGTCTATTATATACGTTATGTTAAAAATTATATATCTTGTATGTTGTAAATTATATATTTTATATTATAAATAATATATGATGTGTTATAAATTGCGTATTTTATATTAAATATCGTAAATTATATATTTTCTATTAGATTTTGTTAAATATTTATTTGATGTTATATTTTATGTCTCTTGTATTGTGGTTTATAGCTCGACATTTCCACCTTTCCCAGCGTTGTTACTGCAAGGAATAAATGGATGAGTGAAAACAAAACAAATAAATATTTAAAATTAAAAATAAAATTATATTAATTATAAAATATAAATATGAATATGAATGTAGGTCTAAATATAAATATAAATATAAATATAAATATAAATATAAATATAAATATAAATATAGGTACAAATGTAAATATTCCAAATCCAGAATTTTCTCGTGCACAAATCCCAACCCCAAAAATTAAAATTAAAAAATAAAAACTCCCCAAAAAATCCTCAAATAATAATTTTTTTTAAAATCCCCAAAAATTCCAAACCAGCCCCGGGAAGCTCCGTGTTAATTAATTCATTAATTGATGAATTCCTTAATTAAGGAGGCGCTAATGAGCAGCGCGAGATCCCGCAGGATCCCGGGAATGGGGCACAGGCTCCCAATTTTAATTATTTTTATTCTTTTGTTGCCATTATTTCATTAATTAATTGTATTTTCTAATTATCTGGTAATTAATTGGTGTTGTTTTGTTTTGCCGGGAAGGTTCTATTGTGGTTTTATTATTTTATTATCTATTAATTTATTATCGATTATTGGACAATAGATCGGTTTATTTTAATAAATAGCCTCATTTTAATAAATATTCTTTAATTAATAATATTTACTGATCTATTATTTAATTATATAATTCTATATTATTTTTTCATATACCCTTTTATTAAACATTATTTATTATCTCTAATTCATTGTCCATAAGTGATTTCATATTAATTTATTGTCTATTAACTCGTAAAACATTGTTTATTGCATCATATGTTATTAAATATTGCTCAATAAATATTATCTAATATATTATTTAATTAAATAGCGCTCAATAGATATTATTTGATAACAATTGATTAAATATTATTTAAAATATTATTGAATGTATTATTTACTAAATATTATTTCATATATAGAATTTGATACATCTTCATTAAACATTAATTAAGAATTTATTTAATATATTATTCAATTCAATATTATCCAATACGCGTAATTCATTTGTTTAATTAAACGTTGCTTTATCACACGTAATTAATTGTTCTTTGGCAGGGCGGGTGTGAGTGACGGCCCAGGTGTGCAGAGGGGTCCCAGGTGTCACAGTGTCACACTCACCTGGGTGTGACGGGGTCACGGGTGTCCCTGTGTCACTCAGGTGTGCAGAGGTGTCACAGGTGTCACAGTGTGTCACTCACAGGTGTCACCGCCTGCTCTGTGTCACTCAGGTGTGACAGCCCAGGTGTGTGACAGTGTCACGGTTCTCTGTGTCACACTCACCTGTGTGAAGGTGCCCCAGCTCTGTGTCACTCACAGGTGTGCAGAGGTGTCCCAGGTGTCACAGTGTGTCACACTCACCTGGGTGTGACGGGGTCACAGGTGTCTCTGTGTCACCCAGGTGTGCAGAGGGGTCACAGGTGTCACATGTACCTGTGTGTGATGGGGTCATGGGTGTCTCTGTGTCACCCAGGTGTGACAGCCCAGGTGTGTGATGGGGTCACAGGTGTCTCTGTGTCACTCACAGGTGTGCAAAGGTGTCACACAGGTGTCACAGTGTGTCACACTCACCTGTGTGTGACAGGGTCACGGGTGTCTCTGTGTCACCCATAGGTGTGCAGAGGTGTCCCAGGTGTGCAGAGGTGTCACACAGGTGTCACAGTGTGTCACACTCACCTGTGTGTGACGGTGTCACAGGTGTGTCTGTGTCACTCAGGTGTGCAGAGGTGTCACAGGAACACACAGGCGTCACAGTGTGTCACACTCACCTGTGTGTGACAGGGTCACAGGTGTCTCTGTGTCACTCACAGGTGTGCAAAGGTGTCACAGGGGTCACAGGTGTCACAGTGTGTCACACTCACCTGTGTGCGATGGGGTCACAGGCGTGTCTGTGTCACTCAGGTGTGCAGAGGTGTCACAGTGTCACAGTGTGTCACACTCACCTGTGTGTGACAGGGTCACAGGTGTGTCTCTGTGTCACCCAGGTGTGCAGAGGTGTCACCTCCACGTGCTCTGCTGTGGGGTGGGAACGGGGACAGGGAATGGGGTGGGGATACTGGGAATGGGGACAGGGAATGGGGACAGGGCCTGGCTGGGCCAGGGCTGAGCCACCTCTGGGCCCTGGAGCAGAATTCCACCCCAAATCCATCCCTGGACCCCCGAGTCCATCCCGGATCCCTTCCCCATTCCCGTTCCCAGACCCCATTCCCGGATCCATTCCCGAATCCATTCCCGGATCCGTTCCCGGATCCATTCCCGATCCCAGATCCATTCCCGAATCCCTTCCCGGATCCGTTCCCCAATCCCGGATCCATTCCCGAATCCATTCCCGGATCCGTTCCGGGATCCATTCCCGGATCCATTCCCGAATCCATTCCTGGATCCATTCCCGGATCCATTCCCAGACCCCAATCCCGGATCCATTCCGGGATCTGTTCCCGCATCCATTCCCGGATCCATTCCCATTCCCAAATCCATTCCCAAATCCATTCCCGGATCCATTCCCGGATCCATTCCCAGACCCCAGTCCCAGATCCATTCCGGGATCTGTTCCCGGATCCATTCCCGTTCCCGAATCCATTCCGGGATCTGTTCCCGGATTCGTTCCCGTTCCCGGATCCATTCCGGGATCTGTTCCCGGATTCGTTCCCGGATCCATTCCCGGATTTTAAAAACCCCCTGAAAATTCCCATTTTAACTCGGCTCAAACTTTATTTTTATTTTTATTTTAGCCCTGATTCCTTCGCCCCCACCGCTGCCATAATTAATGAATTTTATGATGAATTTCATTGCTTCCATCGCCGTTTTTGGGCGGGTTTGGAGGAGATTTGGGGCTTTAAGAGAAAAAAACCACGGGACACGGGGATAAAACAAATTCACACCGAGCGCTTTTATTGACACCGAGACCGTCACAGAACGCACCAAAATTCCCTTTTTATTGCAGCTTTACAACGAGCAGGAGGGGGGAAATTCAATAATTCCATTTTTCCGTTTTTTCCGCCTGAAAAACACAAAAAAAAAAAACCACCACAAAACCCCCTCGGAGCGGCTTTTTGGGGCAAATAAATTGAATTTTTGGAGTTTTCGCCTTTTTTGCTCCCTCGGGGCTGTTTTATTCTTTAATTTCTCTCCCCTCCCCGCCCCCAAAATTGAGATTTTTCGGGGTTTTTTTGCCGCCGTCGCCAGAATTTGGCGGTTCCTGTGCCTTTTGGGGGGGGGGGGGAGAAAAATCACAATATTTTGATTTATTTTGATTTTTTTTGTGTGTTTTTCGCCCTCCAAACCCCCCCAAGTTTTTCCCTAAATCCCCCTCCCCGGGTTTCCCACACCCCAAAAATAAATAGAAAATAAATATTAAACATAAATTAAAAATAAATAAAGCCCCGAAAAAGGGGTGAAAAACCCATTTTTGGAAAGTTTCTCCAGGTGCGGCCACCTGGGCTCATGCGACCTCCGACATGCAGCTAAAAATGGGGGGGGGGTTAAATTAAATAATAATAAAAATAATTAATTATTAATAATGAAAATAATCGGGGGAATTTAAAGCGGGGTCGAGTTTTGACACGCACAGGGGATTAATAAAATAATCATTAAAATAATTAAATATGAATAATAATTGGGATGATTTAAAGAGGGGTCAAACTTTGACACGCGCAGGGGGATTAATAAAACGATAATTAAAAATAATTAATAATAATAATAATCGGGAGAATTTAAAGAGGGGTCAAACTTTGAAATGAACAGGGGAGTAATAAAATAATATTATTAATAATAAATAATAATTTTTAAAAATTTAAAAATAATGAGAATCTTAAAAAGGGGTTGAGTTTTGACAGGTAGGGGGTAATAATAATAATAATAATAATAATAATAATAATAATAATAATAATAGTGGTAATAATAATCCTTTTAAAAAGATTATTTTTGACACCCACAGGGGGTTTAATTAATTATAATAATAATAATAATAATAATAATAATAATAATAATAATAATAATAGTAATAATAATAATTTTAAAATACCAACAACAAAGGGAGAATTCCCCGCACCCCAAAACAAGGTGAAAACCCCAAATATAGAGATTTTTATATTAGAATCTGTCCAAGCCACTGCCCCTGTCCCCGCACGGCACGGATTTTTGGGGTGGGAAATTCGGATTTTTCCTCAAAAGCTGGGCTGGAAATTCGGAATTTTCGTCATAACCTGGTCGGAAAATGGGAATTCCTGCCCTAAGCTGGGTGGAAAATTGGAATTTCCGTTCTAATGTGGGCGGGAAAATCCGAATTTTTCCAAAAAATCCGAATTTCCGCTACAACCCAGGCGGGAAAATCCGAATTTTCCGACTTTTTCCTTAAAACCCGTGCAGAAAAATCCGAATTTTCCGACTTTTTCCTTAAAACCCGTGCAGAAAAATCCGAATTTTCTGACTTTTACCCTACAAACCGGGCAGAAAAAAAATCTGAAAGTTCCGACTTTTTCCCTATAATCCGGACAGAAAAATCTGAATTTCTGCTATAACCGGGGCAGAAAAATCCGAATTTTCCGACTTTTCCGTTACAAGCTGGGCAGAAAAAATCCGAATTTCCACTACAACCCAGGCAGAAAAACCTGAATTTTTCGAATTTCTGGTACAAACCGGGCAGAAAAATTCGAATTTTTAAAATTCCTGCAATAACAGGGGAAGAAAAATTCGAATTTCCGCTATAACCCGGGCAGAAAAATCCGAATTTTCCGACCTTTTCCGTACAACCCGGGCAGAAAAAAATCCAAATTTTTCGAGTTTCTGCTGCAACCGGGGGCAGAAAAACCCGAACTTTACGAATTTTTTGCTGCAACCAGGGGCAGAAAAATCCGAATTTTCCGACCTTTTCTGTACAACCCGGGCAGAAAAAAAATCCGAATTTTTCGATTTTCTGCTGCAACCAGGAGCAGAAAAATCCGAATTTCTCGACCTTTTCCCTACAACCCGGGCAGAAAAAATCCAAGTTTCTGCTGCAACCAGGGGCAGAAAAATCCAAATTTTTCGAATTCCTGCTGCAACCGGGGGCAGAAAAATCCGAATTTTCCGACCTTTTCTGTACAACACGGGCAGAAAAAAATCCAAGTTTCAGCTGCAACCAGGGGCAGAAAAATCGGAATTTTCCGACCTTTTCCCTACAACCCGGGCAGAAAAAAATCCAAATTTTTCGAATTCCTGCTGCAACCGGGGGCAGAAAAACCCGAATTTTACGAATTTTTTGCTGCTACCAGGGGCAGAAAAATCCAAATTTTCCGACCTTTTCCCTACAACCCGGGCAGAAAAAATCCAAGTTTCTGCTGCAAGCGGGGGCAGAAAAATCCGAATTTTACGAATTTTTTGCTCTAACCCGTGCAGAAAAATCCGAATTTTCCGACCTTTTCTGTACAACCCGGGCAGAAAAAAAATCCGAATTTTTCGATTTTCTGCTGCAACCAGGGGAAGAAAAATCCAAATTTTTCGAATTTCTGCTGCAGCCGGGGGCAGAAAAACCCGAACTTTAGGAATTTCTGCTGCTACCAGGGGCAGAAAAATCCAAATTTTTCGACCTTTTCCCTACAACCCGGGCAGAAAATATCCAAGTTTCTGCTGCAAGCGGGGGCAGAAAAATCCGATTTTTTCGAATTCCTGCTGCAACCGGGGGCAGAAAAATCCGAATTTTCCGACCTTTTCTGTACAACCCGGACAGAAAAAAATCCGAATTTTTCGAGTTTCTGCTGCAACCGGGGGCAGAAAAATCCGATTTTTTCGAATTCCTGCTGCAACCAGGGGCAGAAAAACCCGAACTTTACGAATCCTTTGCTCTAACCCGTGCAGAAAAATCCAAATTTTTCGATTTTCTGCTGCAACCAGGGGCAGAAAAACCCGAACTTTACGAATTTTTTGCTGCAACCAGGGGCAGAAAAACCCGAACTTTACGAATTTTTTCCTGCAACCAGGGGCAGAAAAATCCAAATTTTTCGAATTCCTGCTGCAACCGGGGGCAGAAAAACCCGAACTTTACGAATCCTTTGCTCTAACCCGCGCAGAAAACCCCGAACTTTCGGAATTTCCCCGCAGGAGGCGCGGCAGAGGCGGAGCCGCCCGGTCCCGTTACAGGCGGGTGATGTCGGCCGGCGGCTCCGGCGGCGGCGGCGGCGGCGGCTCCGGGGCGGGCGCCGCGGTTCGGGTTTTGGTGTTGGGCAGCCGGTGATCCTTCTTCCACTTCATGCGCCGGTTCTGGAACCAGATCTTGATCTGGCGCTCGCTGAGGCTCAGGGCGTGCGCGATCTCGATGCGGCGCCGCCGGGTCAGGTAGCGGTTGTAGTGGAACTCCTTCTCCAGCTCCAGCACCTGCTGCCGCGTGTAGGCCGTGCGGGAGCGCTTGGGCTCCGCGCCCGAGAAATTGGGGTTCACTGGCATAGGGGAAAATGGGGGAAAATTAGTGACATTGGTTGTCTAGAGAAATTGGGGTTCACTGGGGAAAATAAATGGGGGAAAAAATGGGGGAAAATGAGTGAAATTCCTTCCTCTGCTGCCGCGTGTAGGCCGTGCGGGAGCGCTTGGGCTCCGCGCCCGAGAAATTCGGGTTCACTGGGAATAAATGGGGGGAAAATGGTGAAAATGAGTGAAATTCCCTCTCTGCTGCCGCGTGTAGGCCGTGCGGGAGCGCTTGGGCTCCGCGCCCGAGAAATTCGGGTTCACTGGGGAAAATAAATGGGGGAAATTGGGGAAATTAGGGAAATTCCTTCTCTAGAGAAATTGGGGTTCACTGGGGAATAAATGGGGGAAAATGGGGGAAATTAGGGAAATTCCTTCTCTAGAGAAATTGGGGTTCACTAGGGAAAATGGGGGAAATGGGGAAAATGAGTGAAATTCCTTCCTCTGCTGCTGCGTGTAGGCCGTGTGGGAGCGCTTGGGCTCAGCACCTGAGAAATTGGGGTTCACTGGGGAAATAAATAGGGGAAATTGGTGACATTCCTTCTCTAGAGAAATTGGGGTTCACTGGGGGAATAAATGGGGGAAAATGGGGGAAATTAGGGAAATTCCCTCTCTGCTGCCGCGTGTAGGCCGTGCGGGAGCACTTGGGCTCCGCGCCCGAGAAATTGGGGTTCACTGGGGAAATAAATGGGGGAAAAAAATGGGGGAAATTAGGGAAATTCCTTCCTCTGCTGCCACGTGTAGGCCGTGCGGGAGCGCTTGGGCTCCGCGCCCGAGAAATTCGGGTTCACTGGGGAAAATAAATGGGGGAAATTAGGGAAATTCATTCTCTAGAGAAATTGGGGTTCACTGGCACAGGGATAAATGGGGAAAATGGGGAAATTAGGGAAATTCCGCCGCGTGTAGGCCGTGCGGGAGCGCTTGGGCTCCGCGCCCGAGAAATTCGGGTTCACTGGGGAATAAATGGGGGAAATTAGGGAAATTCATTCTCTAGAGAAATTGGGGTTCACTGGGATAAGGGAAATGGGGGGAAAATGGGGGGAAATGGGGGAAATTCTTTCCTCTGCTGCCGCGTGTAGGCCGTGCGCGAGCGCTTGGGCTCCGGGCCCGAGAAATTCGGCGTCACTGGGGAAATAAATGGGGGAAAAAATGGGGGAAAATGAGTGAAATTCCGTCTCCTGCTGCGGCGTGTAGGCCGTGCGGATGCGCTTGGGCTCCGAGCCCGAGAAATTGGGGTTCACTGGGGAATAAATGGGGAAAATGGGGGGAAAATGGGGGGAAATTAGTGACATTGCTTGTCTGGAGAAATTGGGGTTCACTGGCACAGGGAAAAATGGGGGAAAATGGGGGAAAATGGGGGAAAATGAGTGAAATTCCTTCTGTGGAGAAATTGGGGTTCTCTGGGGAAAATAAATGGGGGAAATTAGGGAAAAATGAGTGAAATTCCCTCTCTGCTGCCGCGTGTAGGCCGTGCGGGAGCGCTTGGGCTCCGCGCCTGAGAAATTTGGGTTCACTGGCACAGGGAAAAATGGGGGAAATGGGGGGAAATTAGTGACATTGCTTGTCTGGAGAAACTGGGGTTCACTGGGAAAAATAAATGGGGGAAATTAGGGGGGAAATGGGGGGAAATGGGGGAAAATAAGTGACATTGCTTGTGTGGAGAAATTGGAGTTCACTGGGGAAAATAAATGGGGGAAAGTGAGGGAAATTCCTTCCTCTGCTGCCGCGTGTAGGCCGTGCGGGAGCGCTTGGGCTCCGCGCCCGAGAAATTGGGGTTCACTGGGGAATAAATGGGGGAAAACTGGTGGAATTGCTTGTCTGGAGAAACTGGGGTTCACTGGAGAAAATAAATGGGGGAAATGGGGGAAAGTGGGGGAAAATTAGTGACATTGCTTCTCTAGAGAAATTGGGGTTCACTGGGGAAATAAATGGGGGAAATTGGGGGGGAAATGGAGGGAAATGAGTGAAATTCCTTCTCTGGACAAATTGGGGTTCACTGGGGAAAATAAATGGGGGGAAATAGGGGGAAAAATGGGGGAAAATTGGTGAAATTCCTTCTCTGGAGAAACTGGGGTTCACTGGGGAAAATAAATGGGGGGGAAAATGGGGGGAAATGGGGGGAAATGGGGGGAAATTAGTGAAATTTCTTCTCTGGAGAAATTGGGGTTCACTGGGACAGGGGGAATAGGGGGCAAAAGGGAATAAATTATAGGGGGGGTGTATGGGGAAAAAAGGGAAATTATAGGGGGTGTGTGGGGAAAAAAGGGGGGAAAAATATAAGGGGGGTGAATGGGGAAAAAAGGGGGGAAAAAGGGGAAAAATTATGGGGGGATATATGGGGAAAAAGGGGGGAAATTATAGGGGGAAAAAGGGGGAGAAAAGGGGGAAAAAGGGGGAAAAAAGGGGAGAAAAAGGGAAAAAATTATAGTGGGGTGTATGGGGGAAAAAAGGGGGGAAAAGGGGAAAATATATAGGGGGAATAAAGGGGAATGAAAGGGGAAATATGGGGAGGGAAAGGAGGAAAACGGGTGAAAAGTAGAAAAGCAAAAATCAAATTAATACGGGAAAAAAAAAAAACCACCAAAAATCAGGTTAATAGAAGAACAAATACAGTGAAAAAAATCGGAATAATGGGAAAGAAAAATGCGGGGAAATTCGGGTTAACAGAACAATAGAAACGGGGGGAAACGAGGATAAGGTGAAAATTACAGGCAAAATAAAAATAACAGGAAAAAATGCAGTAAAAATGAGGTTAAAAGGGAAAAAACATAGGGAAAAAATTAAGGTCAACAGGGAAAAAAAACAGGCAAAAAATTAAGGTTAACAGAAAAATAAATAGGCAAAAAAAATTAAAGGGAAAAATATTAATAAATAATCAGAATAATGGAAAAAACCGCGGTGAAAAAGAAAAATAAACAAAGCAGGTAAGCGGGGAAAAAAGGCCAAAAAATGAAATTAATGAGAAAAAAAATCTGAGTAAAGAATCAAACAGACAGAAAACCACAACAAATATTCAGATTAAGGAAAAAAAGGCCAAAATAAAGACAAATACGGAAAAAACCCACGCTAAATAAATGAAATAAAGACAAAAAAAGGCCCCACAAAAATAATCAAATGAACAGAGAAATAAACAGAAAATAAAGAAATAAATATAATAATAAACAGAAAATAAAGAAATAAAAATAAATTAAAACGAGGCCAAAAAAGTCCGGAAAAGAAATAAAGGAAGGCAACAAAAAAAAAAAATCACACACGCAAAAATTAAATATAGAAAGGCAGGAAAGGAGAAGGAGAAGAAAACTCGACGGACAAAATAAAATTGGAAAAAAATTTAAATAAAAAAATTTATAAAGGAAGAAAAGGAGAAAAAAAACCCCAAAGGACAAAATAAAAAGCGGGAAGAAAAAAAAATTTAAAATTTAAAAATAAATAAAGGGTGGAAAGGAGAAGGAGAAGAAAACGCAAAGGACAAAAAATCCGGAAAAATTTGAATTTAAAAAATAAATAAATAAGGGAGGGAAGGAGGAGAGGAAAACCCAACAGAGGAAAAAGCGTCAAAATTTAATTAAAATTTAATAAATAAATAAGGAGGGAAAGAAGAGGGAGAAGAAAACCCAACGGACAAAATGAAAAGTGGGAAAAGAAATGAAAATAAAATAAATAAATAAAAGACGAAAGGAGAAGGAAAAGGAAACCGAACAGAGGAAAAAAGCGGAAAAATTCAATTTAAAACATAAATAAATAAGGAAGGAAAGGAGAAGGAGAAGAAAAGGTAATGGACAAAACCCGGGAAAAATAAAGTCAAATAAAATAAAATAAAATATAAAATAAAATAAAATAAAATATAAAATAAAATAAAATAAAATAAAATAAAATAAAATAAAATAAAATAAAATAAAATATATAAGGAGGAAAGGAAGAAGGAGAAGAAAACCCAATGGGCAAAATAAAAGCATTTAAAAAAATTTTAAAAATAAATAAATAAGGAAGGGAGAAAAAAAAAGAAGAAGAAAACCCAAGGCACGAAAAACTGGGGGGGAAAATTAACATTAAATAAATAAAGAAAAAGGAGAGGGAAAGAAGAAAACCCAAGGCACAAAAAAACCACCAAAAACCCCAAATTAAACCCAAAAAAACCCCAAAGAAACCCCGGGAGCAGCAGAGCGACCCCGCGAGCACAAACCCCAAAATCCCGGACAAAAACCCCAAAATCCCGATTAAAAAAACAAAACAAAATCCCGATTTAAAAAAATCCCAAATCGCGATTTCAAACCCCTAAATCCCGATTAAAACCCCAAAATCCCGATTTCAAACCCCAAATCCCGATTCAAACCCCAAAATCACGATTTAAACCCCAAAATCCAAATTTAAACCCGAAATCCCCATTCCAAACCCCAAAATCCCCATTCCAAACCCCAAATCCCGCTTAAAACCCCAAAATCCCGATTCAAACCCCAAAATCCCGATTAAAAACCCCCAAAATCGCGATTAAAAACCCCCAAAATCCCCATTTCAAACCCCAAAATCCCCGATTCCAAACCCCAAAATCCCGATTAAAAACCCCAAAATCCCCATTCCAAACCCCAAAATCCCGATTTAAAACCCCCAAAATCGCGATTAAAAAACCCCAAAATCCAATTTCAAACCCCAAAATCCCGATTAAAACCCCCCAAAATCCCGATTCCAAACCCCCAAATCCCGATTAAAACCCCCCAAAATCCCGATTCCAAACCCCCAAAATCCCGATTTAAACCCCAAAATCCCGATTCAAACCCCCAAAATCGCGATTCCAAACCCCCAAAATCCCGATTCAAACCCCCAAAATCCCGATTAAAACCCCCAAAATCGCGATTTCAAGCCCCAAAACTCGTCCGGAATTCCCAGGCGGGGGCAGCTCGGGCCGGGGCTTCCCCGGCTGCAGAAACGCGAATTAAAAAAAGGAAAAAAAAGGAATTAAAAAAAAAAAGGAATTAAAAAAAAAAAAAGGGGAATAAAAAGTGAATAAAAAGTGAATAAAAAGTGAATTATGGCGGGATCCCGCAGGCGCCGCTGCCCGCGGATCGCGGCCATAAAAAAGCGAATTTATGGCCGGTGAAATTGCCCCGCTGGCATCGTAAATCCCGCGCGGGGAATCCCGGCCCAGCCCTAAAACATCCCCCAAAAAATAAATAAATAAAATAAAAAAAAAAATAAAATAAAATAAAATAAAATCCAAATTCCCGAGCGCAGAGCGCAGGACGAGGGAGGGGAAAATAAAAGGAATTTCTGTGGGGGGGGTGGCAGAAATGGGTGAAAAAAGGGGAAAATAAAGGGAATTTCTGTGGGGGGGGGGAGGGAGAAATGGGTGAAAAAAGGGGAAATAAAGTGAATTTTGGGTGGGGAATAAGGCGAGGATGGAGAGGGAAATCAAAGGGGAAATAAAGTGAATTTTGGATGGAGAATACGGTGAGGATAGGGGAGGGAAATCAGTGAAAAAAAAGGGAATTTTGGGTGGAGAATAAAGTGAGGAAAGGGAGGAAAAATCAGTTAAAAAAGGGGGAATAAAGTGAATTTTGGGTGGAGAATAAGGTGAGGAAAGGGAGGGAAATCAAAGGGGAAATAAAGGGAATTTTGGATGGAGAATAAAAGTGAGGAAAGGGAGAAAAAAATCAGTGAAAAGGGGGGAAATAAAGTGAATTTTGGGTGGAGAATAAGGTGAGGATAGGGAGAAAAAATCAGTGAAAAAGGGGGAAATAAAGTGAATTTTTAATGGAGAATAAAGTGAGGATGGGGAAAGAAATCAGTGAAAAAAGGGGAATAAAGTGAATTTTTAATGGAGAATAAGGGGAGGGAAATCAAGGGCAAAAATAAAGTTTTTTTTTCATTTTTTAAATTTTTTAATAGAGAATGGATCGAGGATGGGGAGGGAAATCAGGCACAAATGTAAAAATAAAGTGAATTTTTTAATGGGAAATAAGGTGAGGATAGGGAAAGAAATCAGTGAAAAAAGGGGGGAATAAAGTGAATTTTGGATGGAGAATAAAGTGAGGAGGGAAATCAGGCACAGAGATGAAAATAAATTGAATTTTTTAGCCGGGACAGAGTGAGGATGGGGCGGAAACCAAAGGGAAAAATAAAATTATTTCATAGCAGAGAGGATGGGGAGGGAAAAGAGGCACAGAGGGGAAAATAAAGTGATTTCCTTCAGGATGGCGAGGAGGAATAAAGTTGATTTTTGGAGGGGAAAAAGAGCGAGGACGGTGCAGGAAAACGGGGCTGGAGGAGCAGAAATAAAGCGAATTTTTAGAGGAGAAACCAAAGGCAGAAGAGGAGAAATAAAGCGAATTTTTAGAGGAGAAACCAAAGGCAGAGGAGGAGAAATAAAGTGAATTTTTAGCCGAGAAACCAAAGGCAGAAGAGGAGAAATAAAGTGAATTTTTAGCCGAGAAACCAAAGGCAGAAGAGGAGAAATAAAGTGAATTTTTAGAGGAGAAACCAAAGGGAGAGGAGGAGAAATAAAGTGAATTTTTGGCCGAGAAACCAAAGGCAGAGGAGGAGAAATAAAGCGAATTTTTAGAGGAGAAACCAAAGGCAGAAGAGGAGAAATAAAGCGAATTTTTGGCCGAGAAACCAAAGGCAGAAGAGGAGAAATAAAGCGAATTTTTAGAGGAGAAAAGAGCGAGGATGGGGTGGGATTAAAGGGAAATAATGAAGTTAATTTTTAGCAGGGACGGGGTGGAAATGGGGCGCAGAAAATGAAGTTGTTTTTTAACTTCAGGGTGGGGGCAGTCGGAGGCAGGGGTGAGAACGGAGCTGATTTTAACGGGAGAGGGAAAGCGGAGCGAAAATAAAGTTATTTATTGTCAGAGGGGGGAAACGGGGGCAAAAATAAAATTATGTGTGGGGAGAGTGAGGGTGACGAGGGAAATCAAAGGGAAAAATAAAAAATAAAGTTGTTTGTGGGCAGAGTGAGGGTGGGGAGGGAAATCAGGCACGGAGATAAAAATGAAGTTGGTTTGGAACAAAGTGAGGATGATGAAGGGAAATCAAAGGGAAAAATAAAATTATTTGTGGGCAGGGTGAGGAGGATGAAGGAAATCAAAGGGAAAATTAAAGTTATTTGTGATCAGAGTGAGGAGGATGAGGGAAATCAAAGGGAAAAATAAAAAATAAAATTATTTGTGGGCAGGGTGAGGAGGATGAGGGAAATCCAAGGGAAAATTAAAGTTATTTCTGATCAGGGTGAGGAGGATGAGGGAAATCAAGCATAGAGGTGGAAATAAAGTTGGTTCTGAGCAGAGAAGTGAGGATGGAGAGGGAAACCAAAGCCAAAAATGTTTTTTAGCGAAGCGAGGATGATGAAGGAAATCCAAGCAAAACTGAAGTTATTTTTGGGCGGAGTGAGGATGAGGAGGGAAACCAGAGGGGAAAATAAAGTTATTGCTGAGCGGGGTGAGGATGAGGAGGGAAACCAAAGCCAAAACCATTTCTGGACGAAGTGGGGATGAAGAGGGAAATCCAAGCTGAGAACTGGAGTTATTCCTTACCAGAGCGAGGATGATGAGGGAAACCAAGGGCAAAAATAAATTTGATTTCTGAGCAGGGTGAGGATGATGAAGGGAATCAAGAGCAAAAAATAAATTTGGGTTCTGAGCAGAGCGAGGATGATGAAGGAAATAAAGTTCTTTCTGAGCGGAGCAAGGATGATGAAGGAAACCAAGGGCAGGAATAACTTTGGGCTCTGGGCAGGGTGAGGATGATGAAGGAATCAAGGGCAGGAATAACTTTGGGCTCTGAGCAGAGCGAGGATGATGAAGGAAACCAAGGGCAGGAATAACTTTGGGCTCTGAGCAGAGCGAGGATGATGAGGGAATCAAGGGCAGGAATAACTTTGGGCTCTGAGCAGGGTGAGGATGATGAAGGAAACCAAGGGCAGGAATAACTTTGGGCTCTGAGCAGGGTGAGGATGATGAGGGAACCAAGGGCAGGAATAACTTTGGGCTCTGGGCAGAGCGAGGATGATGAGGAAACCGAGGGCAGAAATAAATTTGGGCTCTGAGCAGGGAAGTGCGGCCGCTGCGGGAAAGCAGAGCCCAGCCCGAGGCTGCGTCTGGGCAGAGGAGTGAGGATGAGGAGGGAAACCAAAGGCAGGAATGGAGTTATTTCTGAAGGGAGTGAGGATGAGGAGGGAAACCGGGGGTAAAACAAAAAGCGATTTCTGAAGGGAGTGAGGGTGAGGAGGGAAACCAAGGCAGAAATGTGAAGTTCTTCTTGAGCGGAGTGAGGATGATGAGGGAAACCAGAGGCAGAAATGTGGAGTTATTTCTGAAGGGAGTGAGGATGAGGAGAGACGCCAAAGGCAGAAAGAAATGAAGTTATTTTTGAGCAGAATGAGGAGGATGATGAAGGAAACCAGAGGCAGAAATGAAGTTATTTTTGAGTGGAATGAGGATGATGAGGGAAGCCCAAGGCAGATCTATGAAGTTCTTTTCGAGCGGAGTGAGGATGATGAAGGAACCCAAAGGCAGAAATGTGAAGTGATTTCTGAAGGGAGTGAGGATGATGAAGGAAACCAGAGGCAGGAATGAAGTGATTTCTGAAGGGAGTGAGGATGATGAAGGAAACCAGAGGCAGGAATGGCAGATCTATGAAGTTATTTTTGAGCGGAATGAGGATGATGAAGGAAACCAAATGCAGGAATGAATGATTTCTGAAGGGAGTGAGGATGATGAGGGGCAGAAATGGCAGACATGTGAAGTTCTTTCCGAGCAGAATGAGGATGATGAAGGAACCGAAAAGCAGATATGAAGTTCTTTTCGGGAGGAATGAGGATGATGAGGGAAGCCCAAGGCCGATCTGTGAAGTTCCTTCCGAGCAGAGTGAGGATGATGAAGGAACCAAATGCAGGTCTGTGAAGTTCTTTCGAGCAGAGTGAGGATGATGAGGGGCAGAAATGGCAGATATTATTTTCGAGCAGGATGAGGATGATGAGGGACCCCGAGGCCGATCTGCGGAGCTCCCTCCGAGCAGAGTGAGGATGATGAAGGAACCAAATGCAGATCTGCGGAGCTCCCTCCGAGCGGCGTGAGGATGATGAGGGAAGCCCGAGGCCGATGTGTGGAGCTCCCTCCGAGCGGAGTGAGGATGATGAAGGAACCAAATGCAGATCTGCGGAGCTCCCTCCGATTGGAGCGCCCCGCACGCCCAGGGCCCCGCGGCCGAGCCCGGAGCTGTCCCCGGCGCCCCCCCCGCGGCCCCCGCAGCCCGAGCCCGGCCCCGGGCGCGTTCCCCCCGTTCCTACCGGTGCTGACGTGGATTTTCTTCATCCAGGGATAAACCACGGGCGCCTTCCCCGCGCTGCCCTCGGGCTCCGCGCACGGCCCCGGGGGCTCGCAGAGCTGCGGCTTCTCCGCCAGGTGCTGCCTCCCTCCTCCTCCTCCTCCTCCTCCTCCTCCTCCTCCTCCTCCTCCTCCTCCTCCTCCTCCTCCTCCTCCTCCTCCTCCTCCTCCTCCTCCCGCTGCTGCCCCCGCTGCCCGGAGCCCCCCGCAGCCGAAGGGGCGCTCGGGGAAAGCCCCGCGGGCGCCCCCGAAAATCTCCGCGTGGTGCGGGGGGAACGCGCCCGGCTCCCTCCGCGCGTAGAACTCCGCGCCGGGCTCGGGGATGTAATTACTCTGCGAATATTCCTCGCATGGAGGGAACTTCGGATCGATGTAGTTAGAGTCCATCAAATAAGAGCTCATGATCATTAATTTCTGGAGTGGAAAATAATTTTTCTCGCTTTGTCGTTTTTCTGCTCCATAAAGCCCTCCTACTCGCGGCCACCCCGTAAAGTTTCTTTCACCATGTGACGGACGCGGCCAATCACGCCCGGCCCGTGGGCCCCGGATCAGGAACCCAAAGAGGAGAGAAATTCACCCAAAACGGGGGGGGGGGAGGCGTGGGAGGGAGAGGGGAGATGGAGGCGCCCGGATCCGGGAGCGGAAGGGGCGGAAAATTCACCAGAATTGGGGTGGGCAGGAGTGGGAGGGGAGATTGGGGTCAGAGGAGCCGCTCGGAGCGGGGAAAACGCCGGAAAATTCACCCAAATCGTGGTGGGGAGCAGCGGGAGAGCAAGGGGTTAACTCAGGGATAAGGGAGCGAAAATCCCACAGAATTCACCCAAATCGTGATGGGGAACAGCGGGAGAGCAAGGGGTTAACTCAGGGAGAAGGAAAGGGAAAATGCCATAAAATTCACCCAAATCGTGGTGGGGAGCAGCGGGAGAGCAAGGGGTTAACTCAGGGAGAAGGGAGCGAAAATCCCATAAAATTCACCCAAATTGTGATGGAGAAGAGTGGGAGGAGGATTGGGTTAACTCAGGGATAAGGAAAGGGAAAATGCCACAAAATTCACCCAAATCGTGATGGGGAGCAGCGGGAGAGCAAGGGGTTAACTCAGGGATAAGGGAGCGAAAATCCCACAGAATTCACCCAAATTGTGATGGGAACAGCGGGAGAGCAAGGAGTTAACTCAGGCCAGGGATAAGGGAGCGAAAATGCCACAGAATTCACCCAAATCGTGATGGGAAACAGCGGGAGAGCAAGGGGTTAACTCAGGGAGAAGGAAAGGGAAAATGCCACAAAATTCACCCAAATTGTGATGGAGAAGAGTGGGAGGAGGATTTGGGTTAACTCAGGCCAGGGATAAGGAAAGGGAAAATGCCACAAAATTCACCCAAATTGTGATGGGGATAATGAGTAGGTGAGGGGAGATCCTGGGCCAGGGATGAGGGAGCAAAAATCCCACAGAATTCACCCAAACCGTGATGGAAAACAGTGGGAGAGCAAGGGGTTAACTCAGGCCAGGGATAAGAAAGGGCAAATGCCATAAAATTCACCCAAATTGTGATGGAGAAGAGTGGGAGGAGGATTTGGGTCAAGGGGAGAGCACAGGGCAGGGATAAAGGAGCAGAAATTCCGTGAAATTCCCCCAAATTGGGACGGGGAAACAGCGGGAGAGCGAGGGGAGAGCTCAGAGTAGGGATCAGAGGGGAAAAAAATCCGTGAAATTCACCCCAAATTGCGATGGGGGAACAGTGGGAGAGCAAGGGGTTAACTCAGGGAGAAGGAAGGGAAAATTAAAATTCCATTAATTTCCCCCAAATTGTGATGGGGGAACAGTGGGAGCGGGGATTTGGGTCAGGGGAGTGCCCAGAGCAGGGAAAAGGGAGCAGAAATTCAATGAATTTGCCCCAAATTGTGACGGGGGAACAGTGGGAGGGGGGTTCGGGGTTCAGGGCCAGCCCAGGCCGGGGATAAAGAACCAAAAATGTCGAAAAATTCCCCAAATTGTGACGGAGAAGAGCGGGAAAGGGGATTTGGGTCAGGGGAGTGCCCAGAGCAGGGATAAGGGAGCAGAAATTCCATGAATTTCCCCCAAATTGTGACGGGGAACGGCGGGAAAGGGGATTTGGGTCAAGGGAGGGCCCAGAGCAAGGGTAAAAGAGGGAAAATCCCATAAAATTCCCCCAAATTGTGAGGAGGGCAGGATTTGGGTCAAGACCGGGGACAAAGGACTAAAAATCCCATAAAATTCCCCCAAATCGTGAGGGGGATCAGTGGGGGGGGGGGTTTGGGGTGAGGGCAGAGCCCAGGCCAAGGATCAGGAACCAAAATCCCCCCAAATTCCCCCCAAAATCTCAAGCGGGGCCGAGGGTCTGTCCCGGGCCGTGGAGAAGGGAGCAAATCCCGTGAAATCCCCCCAAATTTCGGGTTTGGGGTTATTTTGAGTGTATTTGGGATTGTTTGGGGTGGTTTGGGGTGATTTAGGATGGTTTGTGTGGGTTTGGGGTGGGTTTGGGGTGGATTTGTGAGGATTTGGGATCGTTTGGGGTGGTTTGGGGTGATTTGGGTTGGTTTTGGGACGATTTGGGGTGGTTTGTGTGGATTGAGGGTGGTTTTGGGACGATTTGGGGTGGTTTGTGCGGATTTAGGGTGGGTTTGGGGCGGTGTGGGATGAATTTGGGGCGGTTTGTGTGGATTGAGGGTGGGTTTGGGATGGATTTGGGGTGGTTTGTGTGGATTTAGGGTGGGTTTGGGATGGATTTGGGGTGGTTCAGGGCGTGCTGTGGATATTTCGGGCTGGTTTGGGTGGCTTGGGGTCATTTGGGACGGTTTAGGGTGGGTTTGGGGTCATTTGGGATGAATTTGGGGTCAATTTGGGATGGTTTTGGGGTGAATTTGGGGTGGTTTGGGGTGGTTTAGGGTGGGTTTGGGTGTCTTGGGGCCGTTTGGGTTTGGGGTGGATTTGGGATGGTTTGGGATGGTTTTGGGGTGGTTTTGGGATGGTTTAGAATGATTTAGGGTGAGTTTTGGATATTTGGGGTGGCTTTGGGACGGTTTGGGATGGTTTGGGGTTGGTTTGGGGTCATTTGGGATGAATTTGGGATGAATTTGGGGTTGGTTTGGGATGGTTTTGGGGTGGTTTAGGGTTGGTTTGGGTGTCTTGGGGCCGTTTGTTTGGGTTTGGGGTGAATTTGGGGTGGATTTGGGGTGGATTTGGGGTGAATTTGGGGTGGATTTGGGGTTGTTTGGGGCCGTTCGGGACGGGCTGTTTGGATTTTGGGTCGTTTGGGGTTATTTGGGATATTTTAGGGCGCTTTAGGGCACCTTAGGGTGGCCTTGGGGTATTTTGGGGTATTTTGGGGATGCTTTAGGGCACTTGAGGGCGGCTTTGGGAAGTTTGTGGCGTTTTGGGGCCTTTTCGCTGTTTTCGGGACGCTTCGGGTGCTTTTGCTGCACCTTTGTGTATTTTGGGGTATTTTGGGGCAATTTTGGGGTATTTTGGGTCATTCTGGGGCAATTTTGGCTCTTTTGGGCCCAAAAAAAAATCCCCCCCATTTCCTCCCCAACCCCACTGCCACCAAACCCCTCCCAAACCCCTCCCAAACCCCCCCAAAAATTCCGAATTTTCCGCGATTTCTGGGAATTCCAAACCCCCCCGGACTGAAATTTTTTGGGATTTTTTTTTTCCCTTTTTTTCCGGGTTTTTCCCCCTTTTCCGTCCCCCCCGGGGCCCTCGGGGTGAACAATTATCCCAGCCCAAAGCCCTTTCCCGGCCATATTTTAGCCGCTAACAATAAAAGTGACACATAAAGTTAACTGTTTATGTTTTATTTATTAGCCCTAAATGTGCCAGCGGTGGCGGAGGCTTTGGGGCTGCTTGTTCCAGCTTTTTATGGGGTTGTAAAACGCCATAAATCACTCGCGGGAGCTCTTTTGTGCTCGCCCGGCTCGCGTTTCTTCTTGTTGTTTTTTTTATTTTTTAAAATTAAAATTAAAACGGGATTTTATTTGGATTTTTTCCCCTTCAATTCGGGGATTTAAAGGGGAAAAAATCAAATTAAAACGGGATTTTATTCCGATTTTTTTCCCTCTTCAATTCGGGGATTTAAAGGAAAAAAAAATTAAAATAGGATTTTGTTCCGATTTTTTTCCTCCTTCAATTCGGGGATTTAAAGGAAAAAAAAAATTTAAAATAGGATTTTATTCCGATTTTTTCCCCCCCTCCAATTCGGGGATTTAAAGGGAAAAAATCAAATTAAAATAGGATTTTATTTGGATTTTTTCCCCCACCCTGTTTGGGGATTTAAAGGAGAAAAAATTAAATTAAATGGGATTTTATTCCGATTTTTTTTTCAGGGGATTTAAAGTGAAAAAACTAAAATTAAAACGGGATTTTACTTGGCTATTTTATTCCCGGTTCAGCGATTTAAAGGAAAAAAAAACCCATTAAAATTTAAATGGGATTTTATTGGGCTTTCCCCTCTTTTTTATTTCCCCTCATAAAACTAAAAAACGACTCAAATAAAAACCCAGGATTTTATTGGGGTTTCCCCTCTTTCATTCCCCGTCATCCCACGCCTCGCCCGCTGTTTATTTTTAATTTTTAATTTTTAATTATTATTAACGAGGTGGGACCAAAGCGGTGACGTCAGCGGGCCGGGATTAATTAGGGACGGCCGCAATTAAAAAAGGGCGATGGGAACTTCCCTGCCGCCTTTGGGGCTTTTTTCCCTGCGTTTGGGGCTTTTTTTCCTGATTTTTGGGATTTTTTCCCCTTGAATTTGCGATTTTTTTCCCCCCCGGATTTGGATTTATTTTCCCTTGATTTGGGTTTTTTTCCCCCTCCCGGATTTGGGGTTTTTTTCTCCCTAAATTTGGAATTTTCCCCCCTTGGATTTGGGGTTTCCCACCCCCAAATATTTGGGGTTATTTCCCATAAATTTGGGGGGTTTTTTTCCCCCTAAATTTGGAATTTTCCCCCCTTGGATTTGTGGTTTCCCACCCCCAAATATTTGGGGTTATTTCCCATAAATTTGGGGTTTTTTTCTCCCTAAATTTGGAATTTTCCCCCCTTGGATTTGGGGTTCCCCATCCCCAAATATTTGGGGTGATTTCCCATAAATTTGGGGTTTTTTTCTCCCTAAATTTGGAATTTCCCCCCTTGGATTTGGGGTTTCCCATCCCCAGATATTTGGGGTGATTTCCCATAAATTTGGGGTTTTTTTTTTCCCTAAATTTGGAATTTTCCCCCTCGGATTTGGGGTTTCCCACCCCCCCCCCCAAATATTTGGGGTGATTTCCCATAAATTTGGGGTTTTTTTCTCCCTAAATTTGGAATTTTCCCCCCTTGGATTTGGGGTTTCCCACCCCCCCATGTTTGGGGTGATTTCCCATAAATTTGGGGGGGTTTTTTCCCTAAATTTGGAATTTTCCCCCCTTGGATTTGCGGTTTCCCTTCCCCCCATATTTGAGGTGATTTCCCATAAATTTGGGGGTTTTTTTCCCTAAATTTAGGGATTTTCTCCCTAAAACTGGGGGGGATTTTCCTACTGGATTTGGGGTTTCTTTCCCCCTGAATTTGGGATTTTTTGGGGCTTTTTTGTTATTTTTTTCCCCCCCCCAGATCATCTCCAATTCCTGGCAGCTCCCGCTCCTCCTTAAAATCCCAAATCCCGGAACTCCAGGCACGGATTGGGGAAAATCCCGGAGATTTTGGGGCCAAGGGATGGGGGGAAAAAAACCCCAAAAATAAACCCGGAATTATAAAAATGAACAGAAGCCGCCGCACCCCCGAAAACCCGGATTTTCACCCCAATAAATCCCGCATCAGCCCCACGAATAAATAATCCCATAAACAAATATCCATGAACAAACACCCGTAAATAAACCCCCAACAATAAATAAATAAATATCCACAGGTTTCTCTCTCAAGGAGAAATTTGAATTTTTTTTTGTTTTTTGTTCTCTTCTCTGCACGGTTAAAAATTAATTAAATAATAATAATTAATTAATTAAAAAAAAAAAAAGGAATAAAACCCCAAACGAGCCCGGGAGGGACTCGAATAATTCAGAAACTCGAGGCGTGAAGGCACAAATGGGGATAAAATTGCTTTTTTTCGGGAGGGAAAATCCACTTTAAATCCCAAAATCCCACCCCAAAATCTCATTTTGGGGCTTCCTGCCCCCACCCTCGCGGGGAGCTCGGAGAATTCCATCAAAAAGAGAAAAAATCCCCGAGAAAATTCAATTTTTTCCCATTTTTTATCCCTTTTTGAATCCCATTTTTTTCCCCGCGAGTTTCCAGCTGGGGTGGTTGAGATTTTATTTATTTTATTTCTGTAATTTTCTCCTTCTCCTCCCCCCTCTTTTTTTCCCCATTTCCCTCCTCATTTTTCTTATTTTTCCCCCCTTTTTCTTAATTTCTTCCCCCTTTTCTTAATTTTCCCCCCCTTTTCTCCTCCCCATTCCCCCAGAGAGAAAAACCGACCCCAAATTCGCCCTTTTTGTCCCCAAATCCTCCCTCACGCCCCTCTCCCCATCCCCGGAGCGGGCTGAAAAAACAAAAACCCAAAAAATCAGCAAAAAATTCAAATTATCCCCAAAAAATGGGGAATTCCTTGGCCTGGGAGGGGAGGGGGGGTCGGGAGGGTTTTTTTGAGGACAAAAGCGATTTTTTGATTATTTTTTTAGATTTTTTTATTTATTTTTTTCCCCCCCTCCCAAGCCGCGGCTTTGTCTGGGCGGGTTCATTTCCATTCTGACCGCGCCGTAACCCGGGAGGAGGAAAAATAAATAAATAAATAAAATAAAAAAAAATCAACTTTCAACCCTGCAGGAGGCTCCGATTTCCCGGGAATTGCGGCCAAAAAAAGAAAATTCCCCGCTCAGGATGCGCCCCTGGGACCCCCTCGATTTCCAGCGGTTCTCCCCCAAAAAAAGCACAAAAATCGAGAATAAATTGAATTTTCCGGGTATTTTTTTTTAAACCCCTCGGGGTCTCCCCGCTGCAGGCGCTGAGGAGTCATTAATTCATTTATTTTGCCTTTTTTGCCGAGATTTTTGCCCCTTTTTTTTGGTCCTTTTTTCCCCGATTTTTGTGCTTTATTCCCATTTTTTGTCATTTTTTCCTCTTTTTTTGGTCCTTTTACCTTTTTTCCCTTTTTTTTGTCCCTTCGCCCCATTTTTTTTGTATTTTCCCCCCTTTTTTTGTCTTTTTTCCCCCAATTTTTGTCCCCTTCCTCCCGTTTTTTGTATTTCCCCCAATTTTTTGTATTTCCCCCCATTTTTTATCTTTTTCCCCTCAATTTTTGTCCCCTTCCCCCCCTTTTTTTGCCATTTCTCCCCCTTTTTATCCTTTTCCCCCCTTTTTTGTCCCTTCCCCCCTTTTTAATCAATCTTTCCCCTTTTTTGTCCTTTCCCCCCCTTTTTTTTAAATTTTTTTTCCCATTTTTGTCCTTTTTTTCCCCTTTTTCACCCTTTTCCCCCGCCCTGATGAAAGAGCCACGCCCTCATTAATTCCGAACCAAAAAATGCAAATTTTTAATTGATTTTTTTCCCCCCCTTCTGTCAGGGAAAACGAATCGCCCAAAATCCCAATTTTAACCCAACCTCGCCCTTCAAAACCTCCCAAAATCATCAATATTTGGCTTTTTTCTGCCTTTTGTTGGAGCGAAAAGAACAAATCAGGAAAAAAAATCTGAAAACCGACTAAAGAAACACTAAATTAACACTAAAAACCGCTGAAATCCCACCAAAAAAAATCCCTTAAACGCCACTAAAAAAACCTAAAAATCACTTAAAAAATCACTAAGAAACCCCTAAAAAAATCCACTAAAAATCACTGTAAAAATCACTAAAGCACCACTAAAGAAAACATTAAAAAATCACCTAAAAATGACAAAAAAAACCCGCTAGAAAACCACTAACAGTCACTAAATCACTACTCAAAACCCACTAAAAATCAGTAAAAAAAACCCACTAAAGAAAACACCAAAAAACGCCTAAAAATAACCAAATACACATTAAAAACCTGCTAAAAAAAAACCACTAAAAAACCACCAAAAACCCGCTAAAAATCACTTTTAAAAAATCCCTGAGACACCACTAAAAACCATTAAAAATCGCTTAAAAATAACCAAGACCACACTATAAAAACACCAAAAACTCACTAAAAAACCCACTAAAAAATCACTAAAATCCACTAAAAATCACTTTTAAAAATCCCTGAGGCACCACTAAAAACCATTAAAAAAAACCCCAAAACCACACTAAAAAACCACCAAAAAAATCACTAAAAATCACCAAAAAATCACTTTTAAAAAATCCCTGAGGCACCACTAAAAACCATTACAAATCCCCTAAAAAAATAACCAAAACCACACTAAAAAACCACCAAAAAATCACTAAAAATCACCAAAAAATCACTTTTAAAAAATCCCTGAGACACCACTAAAAACCATTAAAAAAACACCAAAACCACACTAAAAAACCACCAAAACCACACTAAAAACCACCAACAAAATCACTAAAAATCACCAAAAAATCACTTTTAAAAAATCCCTGAGGCACCACTAAAAACCATTGAAAATCTCCTAAAAAAATGACCAAAACCACACTAAAAAACCACCAAAAACTCATTAATAACCCACTAAAAAAATCACTAAAAACCATTAAAAAATCACTTTTAAAAAATCACTGAGGCACCACTAAAAACCATTAAAAAAACCCCAAAACCTCACTAAAAAACCACTAAAAACCCACTAAAAACCCACTAAAAAATCACTAAAAACCACCCAAAAAATCACTAAAAATCACCAAAAAATCACTTTTAAAAAATCACTGAGGCACCACTAAAAACCATTACAAATCCCCTAAAAAAATAACCAAAACCACATTAAAAAACCACCAAAAACCCACTAAAAACCCACTAAAAAACCACTAAAAAACCACCAAAAAATCACTTTTAAAAAATTCCCTGGGGCACCCCTCGAGCCCCATCCGAACGCGCCTCGTGCCGCCCCGAAAGGCGCTGAATCCACCCCAAAAAGCCGCATTAAAATCGGGATTTTTTTTTCCCCAGCGCGCTCCCCTCCGGCCCCGCGGGGGCTGCGGCGCCCCGGGCGCGGCCCCGGGAATTTCAATGCGGCAGCGCCGGCCTGACCCGGGCCCGACCCGGGCCTGACCCGCGCCTGCCCTGCCCTGCCCTGCCCGGGTCACGGAGCCCCCGAGCCGCCGAAGCCACACAAAAACCGCCCCCGAACTATCCCTGATTTTTCCTCATTTTTAAAATAATTTTTTTTTTTTTTTTAATATTTTTCTCTTTTTTTCGGATTTTTTTATGGTTTTTTTTTTTGTTTTTTTCAAGGTAAAAATGAGAATAAATGGATTTTTTTCAGCGCGGTTTTTTTGTGATTTTTTTTTAATTGTATTCGTGGAATGGGGGTTTTTTTGGCTTTTTTCAGCGCGGTTTTTTTGTTGGTTTTTTGTGATTTTTTTTTTTTAATTGTATTCGTGGAATGGGGTTTTTTGGCTTTTTTTCAAGGTAAAAATGAGAATAAATTGATTTTTCAGCGCGGCTTTTTGTTGGTTTTTTGTGATTTTTTTTTATTGTATTCGTGGAATGGGGGTTTTTTTGGCTTTTTTCAGCGCGGTTTTTTTGTTGTTTTTTTTGTGATTTTTTTTTATTGTATTCTTGAAATTTTTTTTTTTTTGGCTTTTTTCAAGGTAAAAATGAGAATAAATTGATTTTTCAGCGCGGTTTTTTGTTGGTATTTTTTTTTAAATTGTATTCGTGGAATGGTGGTGTTTTTTTGGCTTTTTTCAAGGTAAAAATGAGAATAAATTGATTTTTTTTTTCAGCGCCTTTTTCCTTTTTTTTTTTTTTTGTATTCGTGGAAAGGTCAAACTCGGGGCAGGGAGGGGCGCGGGGTTTTAATTATTGATTTTTTTTTTTCTTTTTTTTTTCCTTTTGGGTTTTTTTTTCTTTTCCTCCGCAGGATTCTTTCCCCCTCCCCCCTTTAACCCGGTCTTTTAAAAAAAATCGGATTTTTCCCCCTCTTTATTTTGGCTTTTTCTATTATTTTTTCTCTTTTTCTCCTTTTTTTTTTTTAAATCTCTTATTTCTTTATTTCTTCCATTTTTTTATTCCTTCCTTCTCTTATTTTCCCCCCATTTTTCCTTTTTTTTTTCCCTTTTTTTTATCTTTTTTTTTTCTTTTATTTCCCCTCTTCTCTTATTTTCCCCCTATTTTTCCTTATTTTTCCCTTTTTTTCCTTTATTTCCCCCCTTTTATTTCTGAGGAGAAAAAAATCTCTCTTTTAAACCAAACCAGTTTGGGGTTTCATTCATTGGGGTTTAATTTATTTATTGAAATTTTATTTATCGGGATCTTCTTCACTGGGGTTTTATTTATTATTGGGATTTCAATAATCGGGATTTTATTTATTGGGGTTTATTTATTGATTGGGGTTTTATTTATTGGGGTTTTTCGCGAGGTCGCTTTCTCCCCCTATAAATCCATTTTTTAACCTTTTAAACCCCATTTTTAAACTTTAAACCCCATTTTTAAAATCTTTTTTAAAAATTCCTTTTGGTTTTTGGGGTTTTATCGGGACGGGGATGATTTAAAATCCAATTTTTTCCCCAAATCCAGGGATTTCTCCTTGGATTCCCCACACGAAGCCGCCCCCGCCTGCCCCGGGGTTAAGCCGGAAAGAAAACATTTGCTTTATTTGGGGCAAAAAAAGCGAATTTTGGGCAAAGGAAACCCCGGGAGCCTTTGAAGGGATCCGGGAATATTTTAACCCTTGAAAGGCTGGGGAAAAATAAAAACCTCCTGGAATGAAATTTCAACCTCCGGGGGTGATTAATAATTAAAATTAATCATTCATAATTTAAATTAATCATTAATAAATAATCATTAGCATCATTTCCCTCCCACGCCGGTGTCAGGTCCAATCCTGGGCATAAAAATCCCAAATTTTGAAAGATTTGGGGGCGGGAAAAATTCTCTGTAGGGTCAACCCTAAAATCCTTGAAAACCCATTAAAAACCACAAAATCCCCTTAAAATCCCCTTAAAATCCCCCTTTAAAACCCCTTTTTAAAAAACCCCTAAAACCCTTGGAAAACCCCTTAAAAATCCTTGAAAACCCCTTAAAAACCCCTAAAAAATCCTCTTTAAAAATCCCTTTAAACCCCCGTAAAAAACCTTTGATCTCCCCAAAAAAACCCCTTAAAACCCCTTTAAAAACCTTTTAAAAAACTCTTTAAAACCCCCTTTAAAAAACCTCAACCCCCGCCCCAAAAATCTTAAAAAAAATTCTTAAAAATCCCTAAAACCCCCTCTAAAAATCCTTTAAAACCCCTTAAAAACCGCTTTAAAAAACCCTTTAAAAACCCTTAAAAATCCCCTTTAAATCCCCTTAAAACCCCTTAAAAATCCCCTTAAAAATCCCCTTAAAACCCCTTTAAATTCCCTTAAAATCCCCTTAAAATTCCCTTAAAATTCCCTTTTTTAATTTCCACGCCCCCAGGGGTTTTGGGTTCCTCCCCCCTCCATAATTAATCCTGGCCGCGATATTAATTAATTAACCGCCAATAATTATGGGGTTAATGACGCCTCGTTAGGGCGGGGAAAGCCAAGATTTAGGGCGAGGAGAGGCTTTTAATGTTAATTTACCTTTAATTTATATTTATATTTATTTACTCTTATTTTATATTTATTTTTTGTATTATTTTTATTTTTTCCCCCTGCTCCATTGAATCCCAAAGAGAATCCCATTGAAAAAAAAAATCCTTTTAATAAAAATCCCTTTTCCCACTGGGAAAAAAAAATAAAAGGAAAAAAATATATATTATTGTGGGGGTTTATGGGGGTTTTGGGGGTTTTATGGGGTTTTTTTTAGGTTTTATTGGGGATTTTATGGGGATTTTTGGGTTTTATGGTTTTTCGGGGGGGGGGGTCATGTTTTTTTTAATGTAAAAATCCATAAATATCTATATAAAAATCAACAAATATCCTTATTTATCAATATTTACCCGTGGAAAAATCCATATTTAGACATATTTGCCCATGGTTATCAATATTTAACCGTAGAAAAATCCATATTTGCCCATATTTACCCATATTTACCCATATTTACCCATATTTACCCATATTTGCCCGTACGAAAATCCATTAAAATCCACATTTATCCACACAAAATCCACATTTATCCACATTTATCCACATTTATCCACATTTATCCGTGTAAAATTCCAAAACCACAGAGGGACCCCCACCAAGCACCCCCAGAGCCCCCCCAGAACTCACAGAAACCCCAAAACCACCCAGAAACTCCCAAAAAAGTGACCCCAAAATCATCCAGGGACCCCAAAATCATCCAGGGACCCCAAAACCACACAAGGACCCCAAAATCCCTCAGAGACCCCCACAAAAACCACCCGGAGACCCCAAAAACCACTCAGAGACCCCAAAATTTCCACTCAGAGACCCCAAAACATCCAGAGCCCCCCCAGAACGCACGGAGACCCCAAAACCGTCCAGAAACCCCCAAAAAAGAGACCCCAAAACCACACAAGGACCCCAAAATCATCCAGGGACCCCAAAACCACACAAGGACCCCAAAATCCCCCAGAGACCCCCACAAAAACCACCCAGGGACCCCAAAAACCACTTAGAGACCCCAAAATCCCCACGCAGAGACCCCAAAACATCCAGAGCCCCCCCAGAACTCACGGAAACCCCAAAACCGCCCAGAAACCCCCAAAAAAGAGACCCCAAAATCACACAAGGACCCCAAAACCACCCAGGGACCCCCAAAATATCCAGAGACCCCAAAAACATCCAGGGACCCCAAAATCCCCCAGAGACCCCCACAAAAACCACCCAGAGACCCCAAAAATCACTGAGACCCCAAAATCCCCACCCAGAGACCCCAAAACTGCCCAGAAACCCCCAAAAAAGAGGCCCCAAAACCACCCAGGGACCCCAAAACCACAGAGTGACCCCAAAATCCCCAAATTCGGGGACCCCTCCCCGTCCCTTTATGGGGGTTGGTGACGTCATTGGGGGAGTTTGGGGGGAAAAGGGAATAAAATGGGGGAAAAACGGGAATAAAGGGGGAAAGGCGGAGAAAAGTGGGGGAAAAGGAATAAAATACGGAAAAAGGGAAAAAAGTGGGGAAAGCTGGGGGAGGAATGGAAATAAGAAAGATGGAAGTGGGGAAAATGGGGAAAAAGGGTGGGAAAAAAGGAAAAAAGGGTGGAAAAATTAGGGGGAAATTGGAAATAAAGGGGGAAAAGATGGAAGTGGGGGAATGGGAAAAAAAGGGGGAAAAAAGCTGGAAAAGTTGGGCGGAAATTGGAAGTTGAGGGGGAAAAGATGGAAGAAAAGTGGGGGGGAAATGGGGAAAAAGCTGTGAAAATGGGAAAAACGGCGAAAAAAAGGAAGAAAAATCAGGGGAAGAAGGGGAAAAAATGGGAAAAAAAGAGGAAAAAAGGGGGGAAAAAAGGCAAAACTCACGGGGCTGCCGCTGCTGCAGGAGCGCCTGAGCCCGGCCTAAGCCAGGCCCAGGCCAGGCCGGGTTGAATTGAATTGAGCTAAGCCAGGCCCAGGCCAGGCCCGGTTGAATTGAATTGAGCTAAGCCAGGCCCGGGCCAGGCCGGGTTTGGTTTATCTAAACCGGGCCTAATCCAGGCCGGGTTAAAGTGATCTAAACCAGGCCCAGACCAGGCCGGATTTAACTGATCTAAATCGGGCCTAACCCAGGCCGGGTTTCATTGATCCAAGCCGGGCCCAGGCCAGGCCGGGTTTCATTGATCCAAGCCGGGCCTGGCCAGGCCGGGTTTCATTGATCCAAGCCGGGCCTAACCCAGGCCGGGTTTCATTGATCTAAGCCCGGCCTAACCCAGGCCGGGTTTCATTGATCCAAGCCGGGCCTAACCCAGGCCGGGTTTCATTGATCCAAGCCGGGCCTAACCCAGGCCGGGTTTCATTGATCTAAGCCCGGCCTAAGCCAGGCCGGGTTTAATTTATCGCGACCCCGACCCCAGGGCCCCCCCGGCCCCACGTGCTCGCCCG
Source organism: Agelaius phoeniceus (assembly GCF_051311805.1). NCBI lineage: Eukaryota > Metazoa > Chordata > Aves > Passeriformes > Icteridae > Agelaius > Agelaius phoeniceus. Next base: position 681,301 of record NC_135299.1, read on the forward strand.
GGGCCACTCAGGGCCCGCGGGGACCATAAAAAAACGGCACCAAAAAAGCCCAAAGTGCCCCAAAAACCCCGCGGGGGAGGCGCCGGCAGCGGCGACGCTTTGGGGTTTTAGGGGGGATAAAAAATTGGATTTGTTCTGATTTATTTCGGGGTTTTTTTGGAGGGTTTTAAAGGTGAAAATTGCGGTGTATTTTGGTTTTTTATTTTTTTTTTATTTTTTAGGGTTTTTTTGAGGGTTTTGAAGGCAAAAAACGCCGTTTATTTTGATTTTTTTTTTAATTTTGGGGGGTTTTTTTTAGGAGGGTTTTGAAAGCAAAAAATCGTGGTTTATTCCAATTTTTTTTTTTTAATTTTTTTTTTAGTTCTTTTTAAGGTTTTGAAGATCAAAATCATCATTTATCCTTATTTAAAAAAAAAAAAATTATATAGTGTTTTTTTTCTGAGGCTTTGAAGGCTGAAATCCAAAAGTTTATTTGGATTTTTTAAATTTTTTGAGGGTTTTTTTTTTGGAGGGCAATGAAGGTAAAAATCGCAATTTATTCAGATTTTTAATTTTTTTTTTATGTTTTTTTTTTGGGAGGGTTTTGAAGGCAAAAATCGCCCAGGATTTATAAAGAAATGAACGAAAAAAATGGGGAAAAACCCCGAAGTTTTGGGGCCGATTTTTAAAAAGTTTCTGCTGCAGCTGAGGTGAGTGCGCTCCTGATTTTCCTGATTTTTGGGGTGGGATTGAGGGAAAAAGGGAAAAAAAACCCAAAAATCCCTTTAAAAGGTCCAGAACTGCCCAGACCTCTGGGAAATTCCCAAAATTTGGGGTGAAAAGGCAAAATTTGGGGTTTGAAGGGGATTTTTGGGGGAAAAAAAGCCAAAATTGGGGGTTTAAAGGGGATTTTTGGGAGTGAGAATGTGAAATTTGGGATTTCGAGTGGATCTTTTGGGGAGAAAAGAGAATAAAAGAGGAATTTGGGGAGGAAAATGGGATAAAAGAGGATTTTGGGGGGAAATTGGATAAAAAGGGATTTTTAGGGGGGAAATGGGATTTTTTTGGGAGGAAAAAAAATGAGATAAAAGAGGATTTTTTGGGGGCGAAAATGGGATAAAAGGTGAACTTTTGGGGGGGAAATGCTGAATTTTTTGGGGAAATAATGGGATAAAAGAGGATTTTTTTTTTTTAAATGGGATAAAAGAGGATTTTTGGGTGAAAATGGGATAAAAGCAGCAGGAGGAGGAGGAGGAGGAGGAACTTTTGTCCCCTCCGGAAATTTCGCCTCATTTCCCCCCGTGGCTCAAAGGAAATCCCATAAAATTTTATGGGGTTTTTATTGGGGCCTTCGGTGGCGCCTGGGAAAAATAAAAGGGAGGAAACAAAAAAAAAAAAGGAAAATGGGAAAATCAATGGGAAAAGAATTTTTCACCATTTCCCCACCTTTTTTCACTCTTTTCCCACCACCTTTTACCATTTTTTCACCATTTCCCACCATTTTTTCACTCTTTTTCCACCATTTCCCCACCCATTTTTCTGAATTTTCCTGCAATTTTTCCGCTTTTTCTCCACTCCTTTTTCACCGTTTTTCCATCATTTTTCCCCCCAATTTTCCACCATTTTTCACCATTTCCCCACCTTTTTCCCCAAAATCCATTTTTTTTTATTACCAACCCCCAGAACACCTCAAAAAACTCCAGATTTCACCCAAACCTCCCAGAGGAACTTTTGGGGCAGTTCCTCGTTTATTCCACAGCACAAAAATCACAAAAAAATTTCCCGAGAAAGGGAGAAAAACCCGGAATTTTTTACCTAGCACAAAATTTCCATAAAAAACCCAACAAATTCGGGTTTTTGCTGCTTTTAATGGAGAATTTTCAGGTAAAACACACGGTGAAGAAATTCCCCAAAACCCCAAATTCCAGCGATTTTCTCCCCCCCCCGATCCCCCACCATTGGAGCGGCGAATATTAATTAATAATTAATTAAATTCATTCATTAATTTTCACTTTTTGGGGCTTCCAAACCCCAAGTTTCTCCTTTTTGGGGTGCAGGCGGCGATTGCAGAGCTGGGGATTGCCCAAAACTTTCATTTTTTCACTTTATTTCCCTTTTCCCCAACTTTTTCACCTTTTCTTCGACTTTTCCACCATTTTGCCAAGGAATATCGAGATTTTTTCCCACTGTTTTTCCTCCGTATTTTGGTTTTTGAGGAGTTTTCCTCCCCAACATTTTGGTTTTTTGAGGCATTTTTCCCCAATATTTGGGGTTTTGAGGCGATTTTCCCCCCAATATTTTGGGTTTATTTCCTGGGTTTTCCCCCCAGAATTTTGGGGTTTTTTTGCTGTTTTTCGCCCCAAACCACGCAGGGGGAGCCAGAGGCGGAAATTTCTGGAATTTTCCTGGAATATTTTCAGGATTTTTCTGGGATTTTTTCCCACCTTTTTTCAATCAGGGATTTCCTTTGAGCGAGGCGCGAAAATCGGAGTCAAAACCCGCGATAATGGCAAAAAATCATCATTAAAAATCACCAGAAATAATAAAAATAATTAACAACATAAAAATAATGAAATAACAATAGCTCAAAGTTTTTCTGAAACAGATAAAAATAATTACAGGTGGTAAAACTGATTGGAAATTATGAAGCTGGTAGAAAAACAGTGGGGAGATAATTGAGAAATAACATTAAAAAATAATTGAAAATCATTAGGAATCATACTAAAAATGTAAAAAAAATTAAATATAGAAAACATGTTAAAAATGTAAAAAAAAACTTGAAATGTTAAAGAATGTTTTAAAAAATTGAAAATAAAGTGAGAAAAATTCAAATTCGGGAGGTTTCAAGCGATTTCTATCGGTGTGTTTAAAGAAGGGTTATGAAAATAAAACGGGAATAATTAAGCGAAAAAATCCGGAGGTTTTAATGGATTTTTATTGGGTTTGTTAATAATGGTGGTTATAAAATAAAACGGGAACAGCAAAGGGAAAAATCGAGGTTTAAATTGATTTTTATTGGTTTTTTTTTTTTTAAAGGGGTTACAAAAATCAAACGCGAACAACGAAGGGAAAAGCAAAAATCCAAATTTAAACACCGGGAGGTTTAAATTCATTTTTATTGGTGTTTTCCCCCAAAATCGGTTACAAATTCGGTTTTAGGGCGAGGAGGAGCCCGGAATTCTCCATTCCCAAATTTCCCACCCCAAAACCGGCATCAAACAGACGCGGATCAGCCGCCAGAATCCAAATTTCCCTGGGGAAAAACGGGGGAAAATCCGATTTTTTTTTTCCCCCTCATTTCCTTCCTTTTCACCTCAAAAATCCAATTTTTTTTCCTCATTTCCTTCCTTCCCCCCCCAAAATCCGATTTTTTCAGTCTAATCTCCCTCTTTTTCTCCTCCTTCAAAAATAAAAACAAAAAGCCGATGGGTTTTGCCCTAATTCTCCCCTTTTCCTTCCTTTTCCCCCTAAAAAATCTGATTTTTTCCCTAATTCTCCTCCTTTTCCTTCCTTCCCCCCACCAAAAAATCCGATGTTTTTTCCTTCATTTCCCCTCAAAAAAATCCTTTTAAAAATCCTTTTTTTTCCTTAATTTTCCCCTTTTCCTTCCTTCCCCCTCCCCCACAAAAAATCCGATTTTTTTAAGCCTAATTTTCCCCTTTTTCCTTCCTTTTCCCCCACAAAAAATCCGATTTTTTTTGCCTAATTTTCCCCTTTTCCTTCCTTTTCCCCCACAAAAAATCCGATTTTCCCCCCCCCAAAAAAACCCCCAAAAATCCAGGGTGTTTTTTCTTATTTTCCCGAGTTATTTTTAACCCGAATTCCCCTTAAAAAAAAAAGGGAATTTCGCCTTTTATCCGCGTTTTGTTGCCGCGATCCAATTACGGCGCCATAAATTGGGATTCTACAGCCCCGGAGCCTTTTCGGGGACGTTTTTACGAGCAATTGATGCTCGCTCGTAAAATTTACGACCTCGGGGGTTTTTTTTTGGTGTTTCTCCCTTTTTTTATTATTATTATTATTGTGGTTGTGGTTCCCGTTTGGCGTGGAAAAAATGGGGAAAAATGGGGGGAAATTGGGCAAAAAAAAGCGGGAAAAATAGGGGGAAAATAGGGGAGAAAGGGAGGAAAATGAGGGAGAGAAAAATGGGGAAAATAAGGGGAAGAAAAGGGAAAAAAATGAATAAAAATGGGGAAAAGTAGGGGGGGAATGGGGAGAAAGGAGAGGGGAAATTGGGAGAAAAATGGGGAAGAAATGGGGAAAATAAAGGGAAAAAAGGGGAAAAAATGAATAAAAATGGAAGAAAAATGGGGAAAATAGGGAGGGAAATGGGGAGAAGGGGAGGAAAAGGAGGGAGAGACAAATGGGGGAGAAATGGGGAAAAAAAAGGGGAAAAAAGGAAAAAAAATGAATAAAAATGGAAGAAAAATGGGGAAAAATGGGGAGAAAGGGAGGAAAAGGAGGGAGAGAAAAATGAGGAAGAAATGGGGAAAATAAGGGGAAGAAAAGGGAAAAATAAGGGGGAGGGAGAAGGGATAAAAATGGAATAAAAATGGGGAAAAATAGGGGAAAATGAGGAGAAATGGGCGAAATGTTTAAGAAAGGGGAAGAGGCGGGCGGGAAAGGGAAAATTGAGGGGAAAAGGGGGAATAAAGGGAGGGAAAAGGTGGGAAAAGGGGGAATAAAGGCAAAATAAAGGGGAGAAACGAGGGAAAATTTGGAATAAATGGAAAAAAGAGCAGGGAAAGGGGGAAAAAAGGGGAAAAAAGAGGAATAAAAGTGAAAAACCGGGAATTGGGGTTAGGGGGAAAGGAGGGGGAAGGAAAGAGGGGGAAAATGGGGGGAAAAAAAATGGCACCAAATTTAAAAAAAAAAAAGGGCATAAAAATCGTAGAGAAATCGGGAAAAGCCGTGGGGGAAAGGGAAAAATAAGGGGAAATAAAGGGAAATAAAGGGAAATAGAGGGAAATGAAGGGAAAAAGAGGGAAATGAAGGGAAATAAAGGGAAATGAAGGGAAATGAAGGGAAATAGAGGGAATTAAAGGGAAAAAGAGGGGAAATGAAGGGAAAAAGAGGGAAATGAAGGGAAATAAAGGGAAATGAAGGGAAATAGAGGGAAATGAAGGGAAATAAAGGGAATTAAAGGGAAAAAGAGGGGAAATGAAGGGAAAAAGAGGGGAAATGAAGGGAAATAAAGGGAAATGAAGGGAAAAAGAGGGGAAATGAAGGGAAATGAAGGGGGAAAATCGGAATTTTTGCCCGCTGGGCGGGACGGGGCTGTTTTACCATGGGTCCGGCGCTGCTCCGGCTCCGCTGCTCCCAAATTCCCGGAATTCGCTCCCAAATTCGGGAATTCCCAAATTGCGGCCGCTCCGGGCCCGGGAGGAGGAGGAGGAGGAGGAGGAGGAGGAGGAGGAGGAAGGGGAGGAAGGCGGGGGCGCCTCCGCCATTCCCGAATTTCCAGAGATTCCCATGGAAAAGGGGCCCGGGGGGAGCCGGGGATGGGAAAATTCCCAATTTCTACCAAAATAACTCCGGGGCAGGGATTTCCTTCCTTCTTTAGCTCCTTTCCCTCCCTTTTTATCTCTTTTTCGCGTCTTTTTCCCAAGTTTTTCCTCCCTTTCACCTCCATCTTTTATCTTTTTTCTTTAATCCCGTTTTTCTTATCTTTTATCCCCGTTTTAATCTCCTTTTCCTCGCTTTTCTTTCTCTATCTTCCTCTTTTTTAGCTCCTTTTCCCCCCACCTTTCATCCCCTTTTTCCTCTCTTTTTAATCTCAATTTCCTTTCTTTTTAATCGCCTTTTCCTCTTCTTTTTACCCCCTTTCCCCTCTCTTTTAATCTCATTTCCCCCTCTCTTTTTATCTCCTTTTTTCCTTCTTTTTAATGCCTTTTTCCCCTCTATTTTCTCTCATTTTCCCGCTCTATTTTCTGTCATTTTCCCCCTCTATTTTCTCTCATTTTCCCTCTCTTTTTTCTCTCCTTTCCCCGCTCTTTTTTCCCCCCTTTTTCTCCCATTTTCCCCCCATTTTTCTCTCCCCTTTCCGTCCTCTTTTACCCCATTTCTCCCCTCTTTAATCCCCTTTTCCCTCCCCCTTTTTTTCCCCCAAAACCTCTGGAATTCCGGGGCCGATCCTTGACTCTTGAAATTTCCGCCTTCACCCAGGGTTGGCGGCGGGGGGAGGATTAAAAATCTTCAAAATAGATTTTAAATTAAAAAAAAAATCTAAAATCAATTAAATTTAAAAAAAATTTTTAAAATACCAATGATGTATAATAAATTATTGAAAAATAATAAAAAATATAGAGAAAAATATTATATAGAAATATGGAGGAAAAAATATAGAAAATATAGGAAAAAATATAGAAAATATAGAAAAAATACAGAAAATATAGGAAAAAAATAGAAAATATAGAAAAAATATAGAAAATATAGAAAAAAATATAGAAAATATAGGGAAAAATATAGAAAATACAGGAAAAATATAGAAAATATATAGAAAATATAGGAAAAAATATAGAAAATATAGAAAATATATAGAAAATATAGAAAAAATATAGAAAATATAGGAAAAAATATAGAAAATATAGGAAATATATAGGAAATATATAAAAAATATAGAAAAAATGTAGAAAATATAGGAAAAAATATAAAAAATATAGGAAAAATATAGAAAATATAGGAAAAATATAGAAGAATATAGGAAAAAAATTTAAAAGAAAAGCTTTAAAAAAGCGAGGAGCAAAGCTCGGGAGCAGGGCCGGGGGTCCCCGCCGCGCCCGGAATTCCCGGCGCCCATTCCCGGCATTTTCCGCCCCCCTCCCGTCCCCAAATGTGGATTTTTATTTTTTCCGGGGGCGTCACGTGCAGGGGGCGGCGGCCGCTCCTCAAATCCCTGACCCCAGGCGAGGCTTTTTTTTTTTTATTTTTTTTTTTTAATTTTTTTTGGGTTTTTTTTTCCCCTTTTCTGTTTTTTGCGGGGCGAGGCGGCAGCGGCACCTAGCGCTGCCAGGCGGCACCGCGGGACTCCGGAATTCCCGGGGCTTTTTCCGCCTTTTTCCTCCCTTTTTACAATTATTTTTTAATTTTTTTTTAATTTTTTTAAAAAATATTTTTAATTTTTTCCCCCCCCCCGTCTATTTCAGGGCGCGTTTCTTGCTTTAAATAGGGAAATAATTTAAATTAAAATTATGTATTTCCCCCCTTTTCTTTCCCTTTCTTTTAATTTTCAAGTTTTTCCCCTTTATTTCCTTTTCCCCCTTTTCTTCCTCCTTTTCAAAACTTTTCTTTTTTCTTCTTTCTTTTATTTTATTCCCTTTTCTTTCCTTATTTTAATTTCTTTTCCTTTTCCCCTTTCCTCCCTTTTCCTTACCCTTTCCCCCCCTCTTTTATTTCTCTTTTTCTCCCCTTTTTCCTCCCTATTTTTTCCCATTTTCCCCCCTTTTTCCCCCGTTTTCCCCTCTGCCCTCCCGCCCCCCTTCCCAACCTTTTCCTCCCTCTACAAAAACCGCCCCAAAAATTAAAATCAATTAAATAAAAACCTCATTTTCCCCTGCCTGTTCCGGGATATTTTTGGGCTGCTCCTCCTCCAGCTCTCCAAAGTTTACATTCCTTGGATTTTTTATTTTTTATTTATTTATTTTTCCCTTTCTCGCCTTTCTTTGCGGTTTTTTTATCCTTTTTTTAAAATTATTTTCTATTTTCCCACAATTTATCGCTGCCGGCTCTTCCTCAAAGGCGCGGGGGGAGAAAATCCTGGGGAAAAAAATCGGAATTTCCGACTCCGCTGCTCCTCCCCGGCGCTTTTGGGGCTTTTTCCTCATTTTTGGGGTTTTTTGGTGCTTTTTGGTGTTTTTGGGGTTTTTTGGTGGTTTTTTTTGTCTTTTTTTGGCACAAATTCCGTCCTGGAGAGAAGCAAAGGACGGGAGGGGAATAAAAACCTCCTCGGGCTCCTTTTTGTGGGGATTATTTCCCTTTTGTTGGGATTATTTCCCTTTTTTTACGATTGTTTTCCTTCCTTTTTTACGATCATTTCCCTTTCTTTTACGATCATTTCCCTTCTTTTACGATCATTTCCCTTTCTTTTACGATTTTCCCTTCTTTTACGATTATTTCCATTTTTTACGACTGTTTCCTTTTAAAAACCAACAATTTCCTCTTCTTTTACGATTATTTCCTCTTTTCGTGCCTTTTTTTCCCCTCCCCTGCTTTGAGTCCCTCCGTTGCCAAATCCTCTCCGTTCCCTTTAAAATTAAACCTTATTTATTTTATTTTTTATTTTATTTTATTTTTTTTTTCCCAGGGAATTTCTCACTCCGCGACCCCCGGGATTCCCAGAAAAAATCTCCAAAACACGCCAAAAAAAAGAAAAAAGGAGAAAAAATCCAGCTTTTCATCCATTTTTCATTTCCCGGTGTTAAATCCACAATTTCCGATCTCCTCAAGGGTGAGGCTCAGGATAAAAAATAAAAAAAAATGCTAAAAAAATATATATTAAAAATGCTAAATTAAAAAATTTAAATGCTAAAAATATATATATATTAAAAATGCTAAATTAAAAAATTTTAAATGCTAAATATATATATATATATTAAAAATGCTAAATTAAAAAATGTAAATGCTAAAAATATATATATTAAAAATGCTAAATTAAAAAAAATTAAATGCTAAAAAAATAATATTAAAAATGCTAAAAAAGATTTTTTTAAAAATCACATTTCCCCCCTTCCCCCGTTCCCTGGAGAGATTTTTTTTTGATTTTTTTTTTTGGGATGAAATCGAGGGAAAAGGGGAGGGGAAAAAGCTCCGGGGGCGCAAAATAAAAAAAAAAAAATCATTAATTAATTAATTAATGAACCCCACATCCATCACCCATAAATCACCCGTAAATCACCCGTAAATCACCGGTAAATCATAAATAATAAAAGAGGAGCCGAACTTTTCACCCCCCCGAGGGGGAGGGAGCAGGAAAAAGGAGGGGAAAGCAAAGGAGGAATCGGGGAACTCTGGAAATCCGCATTAAAATAATCCCGATTTAATCGCGGAAATTCCCCCGCGGGACTCGCCCAAGCCGACAAAGCCAAAAAATGTGAATTTTCCCCCATTTTTCCCCTTATTTCTCCTCCCTTCCTCTTTATTTTTTTCCCATTTTTTCCCATTTTTTTTAGGGGGGAGGCGGCGGCGCAGGAGGGAGGAAAAGACGAGACCGGGAATGGTGGGGGGGGGAGGCGATTTTTGGGGCGGGAAACGCGAAATAAAAAATGAATTTTCCAGCACAAGGTTCCCACTGAAGCTCAGAGGCCGCTGGGGCAACTTTCAAAAATAATATTCCGATTTTATTTCATTAAATACTCGACAGAAAGTCCGGGGACTTTATACATGAGAGGGTTTAACACAAGATTTTTCCGATTTTGTTTATTTTTTAAGCGTTTTCCGCCGCCTTATTTTTTTATTATTTTTTTATTACTCTTTTCTTTTTCTCTCTACCTCTATGAACTCCATTCACGGGTGGGTTTTTTGTTTTTTTTGTTTTTTGTTTTTTTTTTAATTTTTAATATTTTTTTTTCTCCCTTTTTTTTTTCCCGAACATTACAGCGCTAAACATAAATATAAATACAGGTATACCACGAACACAGAGAAAAATATTCACACAGAAACCGTCACAGTTTGTGGATGCGGTGATGAGCCCAGGTAGCTGCTTAAATACCAGGAGGAAAAAAAAGGCGAATTCGGGCCGAAAAAGCGCTTTTTTAATGGCATTTCCCCCAGGAAAATCGGATTTTTGCTCACCGGGAATGGCTGAGGTTGGGGGGGACAAGCGCGGGGCGGGGGCGCCCCCAATTCCGCCCGGTTTGGCCCCAATTCCGCCCGGTTTGGCCCCAATTCTTCCCCGGTTTGGCCCCAAATCCTGCCCAGTTTGGCCCCAAATCCTGCCCAGTTTGGCCCCAAATCCTGCCGGGTTTGCCCCCAATTCTTCCCCAGTTTGGCCCCAATTCTTCCCCAGTTTGGCCCCAATTCTTCCCCAGTTTGGCCCCAATTCCTGCCGGGTTTGGCCCCAATTCTTGCCCGGTTTGGCCCCAATTTTGCCCGGTTTGGCCCCAATTCTTCCCCAGTTTGGCCCCAAATCCTGCCGGGTTTGCCCCAAATTCTTCCCCAGTTTGCCCCCAATTCCGCCCGGTTTGGCCCCAATTCTTCCCCAGTTTGGCCCCAATTTTGCCCGGTTTGGCCCCAATTTTGCCCAGTTTGGCCCCAATTCCTGCCGGATTTGGCCCCAATTCCTGCCCGGTTTTTTTGCCCGATTTTCCCCATTTTTGGCGAGGGGGGAGATTTTTGGGGGGGATCCGTGGGGTTTGAGGAGCTCTCCCATTAATGAATGAATTATTTAATTAATTCCTCCTCACTCATTCACTCACTCATTTCTCCGCATTAATTAATTAAATTCTCCACATTCATCCCTCCGCATTCACTCCTCCAACTTTTAATATTTTTTTTGTCCCTTTTTTCCAGTTTTTCTCTTTTTTTTTTCCACTTTTTTCTTTTTCCATTCCTCCTCTTTTTTTTAATTCCTGAACTTTTTCACTCCTTCCCTTTTTAATTCCTGAACTTTTTCATTCCTTCCCTTTTTAACTCCTGAAATTTTTCATTCCTCCACTTCTTAATTCCTGATATTTTTCATTCCTTCACTTTTTAATTCCTGAAATTTTTCATTCCTTCCCTTTTTAACTCCTGATATTTTTCATTCCTTCCCTTTTTAACTCCTGAAATTTTTAATTCCTCCACTTTTTAACTCCTGAAATTTTTCATTCCTCCGCTTCTTAATTCCTGAACTTTTTTCCCCACTTTCCCGCTTTTTTTTTTGTTCAAATTCCCGTTTTTCACCTCTCCGCATTCACTCCTCCAATTCCAATTCCACTTTTCCATTTTCCCACTCTCCCCCCGTCTCTCTGTTCCATTTCCCTTTCTCACCCCGCCTCTCCCTTTTCATTTCATTTATTCTCAATTATTCCCCCCCCTCATCATTCCGCCCTCCCCGCCAACACTTTTTTTTTTTTTTTAACTTAATTTTAATATTTTTTTTCCGACGATAAATAGGAAGGAAAAAGGGGATGAGAGGGGTGGGAAAGGGGAAAAAAAAATAAAATAAAATAAAAATCCATCATTCCTTCTTCTCCTCCTCTGTCTCATCGCGCTTCTCCTCCTTGGCCAAGCTGTCGGCGGCCGCCGCTCCCCCTCCTCCTCCTCCTCCTCCTCCTCCTCCTCCTCCTCCTCCTCCTCCTCCTCCCGCTCCGGCCAGCGTGGAGCTCAGGTTCGTCTCCTTTTTCCACTTCATCCTCCGGTTCTGGAACCAGATTTTGATCTGGCGCTCGGTCAGGCACAGCGCGTTGGCGATCTCGATGCGGCGCCGCCGGGTCAGGTAGCGGTTGAAGTGAAATTCCTTCTCCAGCTCCAGCGTCTGGTAGCGCGAGTAAATCTGGCGGCCCCGCCGGCGGTCGGCCCCGTAACCCACTCCTAAAGAGGCCGAGACAAAACAGGCTGAAAAACGGCAGGGAAAAACAACAAAAAAACAACAAAAAAACAGAATAAAACCCGTCAAAGAGGCTGAAAACCGGCAGGGAAAAACCCAAAAAAAACCAGAATAAAACCCGTCAAACAGGCTGAAAACCGTCAGAAAAAATACCAGAATAAAACCCGTCAAAGAGGCTGAAAACCGTCAGGAAAAAACCCAAAAAAAAAACTGAATAAAACCCGTCAAACAGGCTGAAAACCGTCAGGGAAAAAAAAACAAAATAAAACAGAATAAAACCCGTCAAAGAGGCTAAAAACCGTCAGGAAACAAACAAACAAACAAACAAACAGAATAAAAACCGTCAAACAGGCTAGAAACCGTCAAACAGGCTAAAAACCGTCAGAAAAAAATTTTAAAAAGAAAAAAAACCCGTCAAACAGAATAAAAGTCGTCAGAGAAAAAAACAGAATAAGAACCGTCAAACAGAATAAAAACGTCAGAAAAAAACCAAAATAAAACCCGTCAAACAGGCTAAAAACCGTCAGGAAAAAAAAACCCTAAATAAAAACTGTCAAACAGACTAAAAGCCGTCTGAAAAAAATACAAGAATAAAACCCGTCAAACAGGTTAAAAACCGTCAAAAAAAAACAGAATAAAACCCGTCAGACAAAACAGATTAAAAATCGTCAAAGAGGCTAAAAACTCGACAGACAAAACAGACTAAAAACCGTCAGGAAAAAAAAACCCCAAACAGGGTAAAACCCGTCAGACAAAACAGATTAAAAACCGCCAAAGAGTCCAAAAGTCGCCAGACAAAACAGCCTCGGAACCGTCAGACAAAACAGCCGGGAAATGGCCCGAAAGCCGCGCCCGGCGCTCCCCGGCCGGCCGAAAATCAATAAAAAATGAAATTCAGGCGCTGCGTGTCCCCGCGGGGTTCCGAGGGGTTAAACCCGGGCTTGGCGGGGGCTCGGGGCTGCAGGCGCTCAGACCGGGCTTAGGCCGGGTTTTGGGACGGGATTTGCGGCGCCTTAGGCCGGGCTCCGCTGAGATTTTGCGGGGTTCAGCTTCGATTTTTGAGGGTTTGGCCTCAAGGGTTTTTTTGGGGGGGTTTGTTTCGGATTTTGTGGGGGTCCAGCCCGGATTTTGAGGGTTCAGCCTGGGTTTTGTGGGGGTCCAGCCCGGATTTTGAGGGTTCAGCCTGGGTTTTGTGGGGGTCCAGCCCCGATTTTGAGGGTTCAGCCTGGGTTTTATGGGGGTTCAGCCCGGATTTTGAGGGTTCAGCCTGGGTTTTATGGGGGTCCAGCCCGGATTTTGAGGGTTCAGCCTGGGTTTTATGGGGGTCCAGCCCGGATTTTGAGGGTTCAGCCTGGGTTTAATGGGGGTCCAGCCCGGATTTTGAGGGTTCAGCCTGGGTTTTATGGGGGTTCAACCCAGATTTTACAAGGGCTCAGCCCCAGATTTAGCGGGGTTTTAGCCCGGATTTTGAGGGGTCCAACCCAGATTCCGCAAGTTTTCATATCCCGGATTTCACCGGGTTTTAGCCCAGAGTTTGAAGGGTTTGGCCAAGGTTTTATGGGGGCTTCAGCCCAGATTTTGCAGGTTTTAGCCCCGATTTTGTGCGGGTTTAGGCCGCATTTTGAGGGGTTTAAGCCAGAATTTTGTGGGGGTTCGGCCCAGGATTTACAGGGTTTAGCCCAGATATTTGGGGCTTTAGGCCGTATTTTGAGGGTTTAAACACAGATTTTGGTGGGGTTTTAGCGCAGATTTTTCAGGGTTTGAGCCCAGATTGCGCAGGGTTTTAACCCAGACTTTGCGGGTTTTAGCCCGGATTTTGAGGGCTCCAGCCCAGATCTTGTGGAATCTTAAGGACTTTGCGGGGTTTTAGGCCAGGTTTTGAGGCTTTAAGCCCAGGTTTTGAGGCTTTAAGCCCAGGTTTGGAGCGACCCAGCCCCGATTTTGCGGGGTTTTAGCCCAGACTTGCCCTGGATCCCCTGGGTTTGGGGGAGCCGGGGACGGCGAGGAAGGGGCGGCTTCCCCCCGGCCCCGGCTCCTGCCAGCCCCAAACCCAAAAAACCCTAAAAAAAACCCCAAAAAACCCCTAAAACCCCACAAACTTCACTGCTCACCCTAAACCCCGCTCGTATTTATTTCCCCCGCTAAACTCCCGGGGCAGACCCGGCCGCGCCGCTTTATTTTTATTTCCCTATTTAATCCCCGCTTTACGATCGCCGATATTTCACCGCCGGGCGAAACCTTTTAATTAAAACCGATCCTAACAAGCCAAACCCGAATAAAAAGCCCGCCGCAAACTGCGCGAAATTATTGTTTTTATGGCGCCATAAAAAGCCCCATCCTAGCGAGGTGCCGAGCGGGAGGGGCGGCGGGGAGAAAAGGCCATAAAACCCTCCAAGTTTATTTAATTTATCCCCCGCCGCCAGCGGCCATAAAAACAAAAAAAAAAAAAAAAAGAAAAAAAAAAAAGAAAAAAAAAGAAAAAAAAGAGAAAACCCAACTTACCACTGTGCGAGTTCATGCGCTGCATCCAGGGGTAGATCTGGATGCCGGATTTCTGCTCCTGCGCCGCGGCGCGGCCCTGCTCGCTGGGGAAATCCTGCGCGATGGAGTTGGGGGCGCCGTGCGGCCCCACCGAGCTCTGGCGGCAGCTGCTCAGCACCTCCTTGTCCTGGTAGAAGGCGTTGGAGCCGTACTCGTAGGGCGAGCGGCCCGAGCCGAACACCACCGCGTTCTCCTGCGCCGAGTAGAAGGGCGAGGAGTAGATGCGGTTCTGCGCCACGGCCGCGCCGTAGCCGCCGAAATGCCGCACGGGGTCGTAGCTGGAGTTGAGCGCGGCCACGTTGGGCAGCACCTCCTGGCCGCCGCCGAGGTGGCACGGCAGGGACGCGTTGGTGAAGTAGGAATTCATGGCGGCCCCGCGGCGGCTCCGGCCGACAGCGGCTGCGCTCCCGCGGCTCGCCGGGGGCTTTGCTGCTTCTTCTTTTTTTTAATTTATAGTTGTTCTCTATTTTTTTCCGATTTTTTTCGCTATTTTTTTCCGATTTTTTTCGCTATTTTTTCTCTATTTTTCCCTATTTTTTCTCTATTTTTCCCTATTTTTTCTCTATTTTTCCCCTATTTTTTTCTCTATTTTTCCCTATTTCCTCTCTATTTTTCCCTATTTTCTCCCTATTCTTCCCTATTTCCTCTCTATTCTTCCCTATTTCCTTTCTATTTTCCCCTATTTCCTCTCTATTCTTCCCTATTTCCTCTCTATTTTCCCTTTTATTTTCTCTCTATTTTTCCCTTTTATCCTCTCTATTTTCCCTTTTATTTCCTCTCTATTTTCCCTTTTATTTTCTCTCTATTTTCCCTTTTATTCTCTCTATTTTCCCTTTTATTTTCTCTATTTTTAAAAAAATTATTTTCCCAATATTTTTCCTTATTTTTCCCCCTATTTTTCTCTCTGTTTTTCCTTGGGGTTTTCTTCCGATATTTTCCTCTATTTTTCCTTTTTTCCCCTCTATTTTTCCCTCTTTCCCCCTATTTTTCTCGGTTCCCCCCTCTGTTCATCCCTCTGCTTTTCTCCTTTATTCCTCTCTTTTTCTTCTCTTATTCCCTTATCTTCCCTCTTTTCTTCTTCTTCTGTTTTTCCTCTTCTTCCTCTATTTTGCCTCTTTTATTCCTCAATTTCTCCTCTTTTATTCCTCAATTTCGCCTCTTTTATTCCTCAATTTCGCCTCTTTTATTCCTCAGTTTCTTCCTCTATTTCCCCTCTATTATTTCCTCTATTTGCCCTCTATTATTTCCTCTCTCCTTTCCTCTATTTCCCTTCTATTTTTTCCTGTATATTTCCCCTTTTTCTCTCCCCCCTCTATATTTTTCCTCTTATTTTCCTCTCAATCTTTTTTCCCCTCTATATTTCTCTATTTCTCCCCTCTATTTTTCCCCCCCTCGATTTTCCATCTATTCCCCCTTTATTCCTCCCTCTCTCCTTTCCCCCTCTCTCCCCCCCTTCACCCACAATTAATTAATTAATATATATATATTTATATAATTTTTTTTTTTTAAATTCCTCCCCTCCTTTCCCTGTCTCTCTCTCTCTCCCTCTCTCTCTCTCCTTTTTCCCGGCGCCACCTGGGCCCGTGCGATTTCTTTTAATATTTATTTCAGTCTCCAGTTTGTAGTGGGAAGTGTAGGATTGTTATAGGGAAGGCTCTGCTCCAGGACAGACAGAATGACACAGTCAGCTGACCCGGCCCGGGCCAATGGCGAGCCGCGTGTCAAAAAGGGAAAAAATGGCTTTTTTCTGCTCGCCAGTCCCTAGTTGAAACTAAGTGGGCATGGAAAGTAAGTCCGGCACCCCCCAAAAAATAAAAAAAAAAATTAAAAATAAAACCCCGGGGGATTTGGGGGGCGGCGGGCGGGGGTGGGGAGGGGGCTCATGGGCGCCTCTAATTCCTAAAATTCAATTTATTTTGTGTTTAAACCCACCTTACTTCCCTTTATTCCCCCCCCCCCCCCGCCCTGCACCTTCCTCTTCTTTATTTTGCTCAGATTCGCCAAAAAAACCAAAATCTTTTTACCTCTGTATTTTCGCAGCACTGAATCCTCAATGCTCTCTTTTTTATTCTCTGTTATTATTATATATATATATTTTTTAAATGATTATCATAATTATTATTCTTTCCAAGAAAGCTGCGCTTAAACATCTCGTAAAAAAAAAAAAAAAAAAGCGGCTGCGAATTCCCAGCAATAAATCTCAGGCGAACACAGAATATTAAGCCATAAATTACCCTCTCTCTCTCCCTCTTTTTTTTTATATATTTGTCTTTTCTTTTATTTTTATTTAATTTATTTGTTTTTAATTTTTTAAAATTTTTTTAAATTATTTTTTTTCTCCCTTTTTCCCTCCCCCCCCCCGACCCCCGACGCTTTCTCCCGCTCTGAGTATTCGCATTTAAAGGGCAAAAAGGGAAAAATAATTCAATTTTAAAAGGAGGAAAAAATAAAAAAGGGGAAAAGGGGGGGGGGGGGATAAACATGGCGACCTCTCCATGGATAACGCGGGATCGGGAGCGCTCCCAAACTCCTGAAAAAGGGCAAAAAATTGGGGGAAAATGGGCATTTTTTAGGGAAAAAAACCCCAATCCCCCGCCGGGCTGGGGGCCGGGATTTCCCCTCCACTTTGGGGAGATTTCTCCGCGTTTTGGGCCATTTCTGGCCGTGCCCAGCAAGGAGAACTGGCGGAAAAAGGCGGAAAAGAAAAAAAGCGAATTTGGGCAGGGCAGGAGCGGCCGGGCCGGAGTTTCCGGCGCTTCCCGAAGTTTTCGGGGGGACCCCGAGCCCGATCCCGGCCCAAAGGCCCCAAATCCCCCCAAAATCTGCCCCTACCTGAGCCCGGGGCCCCGCGGGGGCGGATTCGCAGCAAATCCCCCAAAAATTCCCATTTTTGCCGGGGGAGCCCTCGGCCTCCTCCTCCTCCTCCTCCTCCTCCTCCTCTTTTTTTGTTGTTCAACCACCTCGGTTTCATCGCAAAACAAAATTTTAAAAAATCCCAAAAATCCCCAAAAAAACCGCCGTGAAAAGCGCCGGGAATTCGCCCCGCTCTTGATTCTTATTTTTAATAATTTTATTTTTTTTTTTCAGGTTTATTTTTGAAGGTTTTTTTTTTGTTTTTTTCGGCTGACAAAGCGAAGCCCCGAGGGCGGTTTTGGGGAATATTTGTCCCCCCCAGCTATGACGGGAGCCCGGATGCCGGGGGATTTTATGCTCTTTTTCCTCTGGCTAACAAAGCAAAGTCATCAATGGTAGCAATAAAACCATAAACGGGACCGCGACTGCAAAAAAACCACAGAAACGCCAAAAAAAACCCCGCAGAAAACGCCCAAAAAACGAACAAACCCAGCCCCGGAGTGCCCAAAAAAGGGGGGAAAATCCCAATTTTTGGCCCCAAAAGTGGCGGCTGGGCAGGGGGGAGCTCCCACCTTGGGGCGCTGCCGTGGCCTTGGGGACGAATTCCGGGCGTTTTTCCCCCAAAATTCCGATTTTCCGCTGCTTTTTTCCCCCCTCTGCCTTTCCGAAATGCGCCCGGAATGGGGGGAAAAATCGGGATTTTGGGAGGATTTTGCTGCTCTGTTTTGGTTTTCCAGACTCTGAGGGGTTGGGGGAGTCGGGGACCCCAAAATTGGGGAATTTTGGGGAATTTTGGGGAATTTTGGGGGGTCCCGAAGGCCGGGCTGGGGCAGGGCCACAACTTTGGAGGAGTTTCCACCCAAAACTTCCCCTTCCAGAGCCTCCTTTTCCCTTTCCCCCCTAAATTTTCATCCTCTCCGATTTTTCCTCCTCTCGCTGCTCCTTCCCCTGAATTTTTATTTTTTGCTTTATTTCGCTTTCCCCCCTCCCTTATTTTCCCCTTTTTTACCCCGGTTTTTTTTCCCCATTTTTCCCACTTTTTTTTGCTTCTTTTCTCCTTTTTAATTTCAATTTTTAATTTCAATTTTTTTTTTAATTTTTATTTTTATTTTTTTCCTCCCGTTTTCCCCTTCCCAAGGTGGGCTGGAGACCTGCGGGACGAGCGTGGGACCGGAGCCGGGGGAAGTTTAAGTGTTTTACGACTTCTCCAAACAGAGGGCAAGTCCTAAAAGTCCGCTCGATTTATAGACAGCAGAAAAGCAGCTGCCGGAAAAAAAAAAAAGAAAAATCCCCAAAACACATCCACCCTCCAAACACTCATTTTTTGGTGAAAAAACCCCAAAAAAAACACCAGGAATTAAAAAAAAAAAACAAAACACACAGAAAAAATTAAAAAACCATCAGCGAAACCCCGCAAAAATCTGAATTTTCATTGAATTTTTTGACGTTTTCCCAGCGGTTTGTTTTGGTGGTTTGTTGTTTTTTTTTTTTTTTTGGCGGATTTTTTTTTGGGGCTTTTTCGCCCCCGTTTAAAAGGCGATTATTTTGGTTTTTGGTGCCAAAAAAAGCACGCGGCGAGCGGGGATGGATTGGGGGGGATTTGCGGGGAGGTTTCTGGCGGAATTGGGTCTGCAAACAATTAAGGGAACTCATCAGCAGAAGCAAGAACAGATGTTTTATTAAAAGTGCGACACAGCGCTGGAAATATGGACAAATCCTGCAGCAGTTGCTCTTTGTTCACAGGAAAAAAACCAAAAAAACCAAAAAAAAAAACCAACAAAAAAACAGCCAAAATCCCCCAAATTTCCCCGTTTCCCATCCTCATATTCCCGTTTTTTTTAGAAAAAAATTGTTGTTTTTTTAACCCGCCCCGGCGGCGCTGGCGGGGTGAAAAAATTTAAAAAAAGAATAAAAAGGGAAAAAAATCCCCCCCCAAAATTAAATTATTAAATTTCCCCCCCCCCGCTCGCAGCGCTGATTTAGGGCGGGGGAAATTTGGCTTAAAAAGTCCCAAATCCGCCCCAAAATTGGGATGGGTCGGGGCCGTAAAAATCCCAAACCCGCAGGAATTGGGGCCAATCCCGGCCCTGTCCCCGCTCCCCGCCCACGGCCGCGCAGAGCGGCCCCAAACCCGCGGATTTTGGGGTTTTTGGGGATTTTTTGGGGGTTTTTTTCATCTTTTGGGGTCAATCCCGGGGGAGGGGCTGAGGACGCGCCCCCCGCCCCCAAAATTCCGATTATCGCGGGGGGGTTTGGGGTGAAAATCGGGGATTTTGGGGGTGAAAAATGAGGATATTTGGGGTGAAAATTGGGGATTTTTGGGGTGAAAAATGAGGATTTTTGGGGTGAGAATTGGGGATTTTTTTTGGGGTGGAAATTGAGGATTTTGGGGTGGGAATTGGGGATTTTTTTGGGGTGAAAATCGGGGTTTTTGGGGCAGCGCCCCCCCCGCGGCCGCGTTGCCATTCCCGGCTCCTCGGGGCCGTTCCAAGCTTTCATTTATCCCCAATTTTCTCCTTTTTTCCCCCTTTTTCCCCTCTCAATCCCGGCTCTTTTCTCTCCTTTTCCCTTTTTCCCCCCCTTTTTCTTGTTTTTCAATTTTTTCCCCATTTTTCTCGCCTTTATTTTGACGTTTATGGCGCACGTGAGCCCCTAATTTATTTATTTTCCCCTTTATTTTCCTGCTGAAATCTCCTTTCATTGGGGTGAAAATCTCCTTTTTTTGGGGGTGAGAATCTCCTTTTTTTGGGGGTGAAAAATCTCCTTTTCTTTTACTTTCCCAAAGTCCCTCAAACCTGGGGAGCAGCGCCCCCAAAAACGGGGGGGAAACGGGAAATCAACACCAAATTCCAGGGGGAAAATCGGAATTTTTGCCCTGGAGGGGCCGCGGGGTTTTGGGGTGAAAACCTCGGGGTTCGGGCGGCTCTCAATTAATGAATTCTAATTAATAAATCGCCGGATTCCCCTTTTTCCCCGGAATTTTTGGGGTTTTAAAGTTGGATTTTGGCGCCGTGTGGGGAGGGGCCGGCCTGGCTTTGCTCACTATAAAAAATTCCAATTTTAACCCCAAAATCGCAGCCAGAAAATGATTAATTTTACCCAAAAAACCACATTTATCCATGCAAAAATCTCAATTCAAGCCCCTCTCGCTGATTTAATTTCATTTATTTGGGATTTAGAGCTCCTAAGTGGATAAAAATGGGATTTTAGCACCAGGATGAGGCTTTTTGGGGCCTTTTCCCATTAATTTTTCCCCTTTTTTTTTCCCCGCCTGGAGGAAGGAATTAATTTTATTTAATTTTATTTTCATTTTCAGGGTCATTTTGGGGAAGGGCAGCAAAAGTTTGGGGCGAGCCCTTGGAGTTTTAGGGCAAAAAAAAAAAAGAGAATAATTACTATAATAATTATAATTATTGGGGGGAAAAAATCGCTTTTTTTTCACCGCTTGAATCCTTCAGCGGCTGGAAAAATATTCCAGAAAAAAAATGGAGAAAAAAGAAGGAAAAAACAAAAAAAAAAAAAAAGGGAATTCTGGCAAATGTCACAACACGTCCAGGGGGGAGGGAGGGAGGAGGGAAAAAATCCGGAAAATTCTCATTTTATCCCCAGGCTGCAAAGCGCTTTTTGGGGCAACTTTAAGGAAATTTTGGGGTTTATTTTTCCTGTTTTTGAGGGGTTTTAATTGGCGAATTTGGGTTTTGATTGGGGCAGGGGGAGGGGAATGATTTATTTCGCGATTTTTGCTCCTGCCCGGATTTATTGGCGAAATCCCCAACAAAAGAGAGGCCAAAAAAATGAAAACTCCCCGCGGAAATTTCCCCCAAAAAATCAAAGTTTAGCAGCAAAAAAAGCGACAAAAACCAACGGGACCCCCCCAAAAAACATTGTGTGTGTGTTAATTAATTTATTTTGGTGGTTAAACACCCAAAAAAAAGCGAGGGAAAAATGAAGAAAATTCAGATTTTAATGGGAAAAACCCCGCGGATCGGGGGTTTGCCCACAGGGAATGGGGGTATTCCTAAAGGGGGCGGATTTGGGGTAAATTTGGGGCTTTTTTGGTTCAATCTGCTGCAGGAAAATCCCAAATTTTTGGGGTGGAAAAGCGGCTGAGGCAGCAGGGAGGAATTTCCGGGGGAATAAATAAAATCAGAGCCGGGCTGGCTGCTGGGAAATAATTTATTTATTTTTTAAAAAATGAGGTTTTGGGGGGGAAAAATTCCCGAAAATCCCCAAAAATGTGGGGAGGGGGGAAGGGGAGAGGGCGGCCGTGACGTCACGGCCACGGCCGGGGGCGATTTTGGGGCAAAAAATGATAAAAAAAGCGAATTATTCCTGTTTTATCCAAGCTGAATCCAGAGGCGCTGCTGATGGGGGCGAAGGGTCAAAAATCCCCCCCTAAAAATTGGGGATTTTGGGCAAAACTCCGGGGTGAAAAATCGCCATTATTGAGGGAAATAAATTCCATTTTTTCCCTTTATTTTGCCCCAAAGCGGGCGGGGGTTTAATCACAGCGAGCCGGGCTGGAACAAGAATCGCAATAATGATCCAGGAAATAATGACAATAAAAATAAAAACGGAAATAAATCCCTTTAATCGCCGTTATTTATTTTTTAGGGCCGGCACGGACGCGTTTATTTGGGGCGGATTGATGCATTTTAACCGAGCAGAAAATCCCAATATTTCAGGATTTGCTTCAATACTTTCATATTTTAAAGGGGGTGAAAAGGAAAAAAAAAAAAAAAACACCGGTTTGGGGCTGTTTCTTATCAATTTTGGAGCCTTATCGCTTTTTATGGCTCGCGGTGATTTAAAAGCTGAGAGGAGGGGACGGAGAAGTCGTAAAAAATGTAAAAAAAAAAAGAGGTTAAAAAAGGTTTAAAAATGTTAAACATATGTAAAAACTGGTTAAAAAGTTGTTTAAAAAATCAGAATTCCTGCCCAAACCCGCCCGGGAGGAGGAGAAAGCGAAAATCGAGGAGTTTTTGATGGATTTGGGCATTTCGGGACGGCCAAAGGGGGAAAGGTTAAAGGGAAAAGTTCGTTGTAAATTGGATTTTTTGGGGTGGAAAAAGGAGATTTTGGCCTCTCTGGAAGCCGCGGGGGGGTTTCTATGGCCCAACCCCCGAATTCCCCAAAACCCCCTCAATTCCAAGCGCGGAAATGAGGCCAAAAAAGGGGGAAAAAATCAAAATAAAATCCCAAAGGAAGGCCCGGGCCGGCCCCAGGCGGGCGAGGTTCCGACACTTGGGGGCGCTGTTCAAAAGCGGCCGCCGAAATCCGCCCCAAAACCGCCCCAAATCCGCCCCAAATCCGCCCCAAATCCGCCCCGAAATCCCCAATTTGCACCTCCCGGGGGCCCCGAATCGCGGGCACCGAATAATTCCGTTTATTGCTGATTTTCGGGGCGTTTACAGCGCGATTTGAGCTTTTTAAAGTGTTTTTTTTGGGGGATTTCTTGGGGGTTTTTTCCTCTCTCTCTGTTCTTTATTTTTTTGTTGTTGTTGGGTTTTTTTGGATTTTGGGGTGGGTTTACTTTTTTAAGGGTTTTGTAGGGGTTTTTTTTAGGATATTTAGGAGTTTTTAGGGGTTTTTTTTTGGATATTTAGGGTTTTTTTAGGGTGTTTCTTAGGGTTTTTTTTTTTTTTAGGATATTTAGGGTTTTTTTAGGGTTTTTTTTAGGGTTTTTTTTTAGGATATTTAGGATTTTTTTTAGTTTTTGGGGGTTTTTTTTGCCTCTCTCCATCTCTCTCATCCCTTCTTTTTCTAATTTGTTTTTTGAGGGTTTTTAAAAGGTTTTTTTTACGGGCTTTTTTATAATTTTTAAAAGGTTTTAGAGGTTTTTTTTTTCAATTTTTTTTTAAGTTTTTAGGGTTTTTTTAGGGTTTTTGAAAAAGGTTTTTAGCTGTTTTACTTTTTAAGAGTTTTTAGGGGTTTTTTTGTACTTTCAAAAAACTTTACTTATCTTTTTAAAGCGTTTTTTTAAACTTTTTTTTTGCCTCTCTTCATCTCTCCCACTCCTTTTTTCTTTATTAAAGTTTCATCTCTAATTTTGGGATGTTTTGGGGTTTTTTTGGGGGCGTTTTTGGGTCCTTTCGGGTTCCTCCGCCCCCGCTTTGAGCACAAAGGGATTTTACAGCCAGGTGCGCCCGACGCTCGGCCAGACACCGCAATTGGGGCCAAATTCGCCTTTTTATGGTGTTTGTGTCTGGCGGGGCCGCGGGCGGGAGACGGGGCCGCCCTCGCCTCCTCCTCCTTTTTTTTCCCTTTTTTTTTGCCTTTTTTCCCCTTTTTTTCCTTTTTTTTTTTTCCCTTTTTTTCCTTTTTTTCCCCTTTTTTTCCCTTTTTTTTCCCTTTTTTCCCCCCTTTTTTCCCCTTTTTTTTTTCCCTTTACTTTCCCTTTTTTCCCCCTCTTTAATTTCCTTTTTTCCTCTTTATTTTCCCTTTATTTTCCCCTTCCCCCTCCCTTTTTCCCCTTTATTTTCCCTTTTACTTTTCCTTTTTTCTCTTTATTTTCCTTTTTTCCCCCCTCCATTCTCCCCTTTACTTTCCCTTTTTTCTTTTTTATTTTCCCTTTTTTCCTTTTCAATTTTCCCCTTTTCCTTTTCTATTTTCCCTTTACTTTCTCTTTTTTCTCCCTTTATTTTCCCTTTTTTCCCCCTTTACTTTCCCTTCCCCTCCTTTTCTTTTCCCTTTATTTTCCCCTTTTTTCTCCATTTCTCCCCCCTTTATTTTCCCCTTCATTTCCCTCAATTTTCCACCTTTTCCTCCCCATTTTCCCAATTTCTCCCTTTATTTTCCCCTTTTTTCCCCCTTTTCCCCATTTTTCCCGATTTCCACCCCGATTTTTCTCCTTTCGTCCCCAATTTCCTAATCCGCCCGAAATATTTTGAATTTTTGCCCCGACCACTGAAAACTTTGATTTTATTTTTTTTCCACAAAAGGAGGAAACCTCTGCCAGCATCAGCCACAAAATCGCCCAAAATCGCCCCAAAAAATCCAAATACTGAGAACAAGCCCTGCCCAAAGCCGATTTCCTCTTCTCTGCCGGAATTTGAAATTCCATTTTTGCAGCTCCCCTCGCCTTTTCTCCCCAAAACCCAGACCTGGAGGTCAAAACAAAAAAAAACCAAAAAAAACACCAAAAAATCACCAAAAAATCCATTTTTCACCCCAAAACTCCAGGACAAAACCCACAACCCCTCAGAAATCCGAATTCAGTGGAAACCACCCCCAAAAACGTCGCTGAAAAATCAAAATATTTCCCCCTAAATCCGCGATTTTTCTGGGGGGGAATTCCTCCGCCCAATGTGGGGAAATCGCCTCTTTCTAAGAATTTTTGGGTTTTTTCCAGGTTTTTTTTCTCGTTTATTTTATTTTTTTTTCAGGTTTTTTTTGCGGATTAATCCGGGATCGTCGCTCGCCCACGCGCTCGCCTTTGGGGCCGATTCGGATTTTTCCGGTGGCGAATAAATAAAAATAAACCCCTTAGGGGCAGATCCTATCGCGTCCGCTCCGTGTTCGACCTCCAATAAAAATGGAAATTTTCCCGTCCGCGGTTGCACAATTCCCGCTCCCGGCGAACTCCTCACCTCGCGGAAAATGCGAACAAATCCTCGAAATCAACCGCGGCGCCAATTCCTGCTTAAATCTCTGATTTTTTATTGAATTTCCCGTTTAAATCTTTATTTTTTCCGTCGGATTTTTCCATTTAAATCTTTATTTTCCATTGGCTTTTCCATTTAAATCTTTATTTTCTATTCAATTTCCCATTTAAATCTTTATTTTCTATTCAATTTCCCATTTAAATCTTTATTTTCTATTTGATTTTCCATTTAAATCTTTATTTTCTATTTAATTTCTCATTTAAATCTTTATTTTCTATTTAATTTACCATTCAAATCTTTATTTTCCATTGGATTTCCCATTTAAATCTTTATTTTCTATTTAATTTCCCATTCAAATCTTTATTTTCTATTTAATTTCCCATTCAAACCTTTATTTTCCAGTGACTTTCCCCATTGAAATCTGAATTTCCCCATTGAGCTGATCTTTACCTTCCACTGAATTTTCCTGCTTTAATCCTAATTTTCTACCGAATTTTCACATCCAAATCCTCATTCTCCATTTAATTCTCCAAATCTGATTTTTTTCCCCCATTTAATTCTCCGACTTAAATTTCTTCCCATTCAATTCCCCCGCGCAATCTCTTTCCCTATTTCATTTTCTCGCCCAATTTTTTTATTTTAAACTCAATTTCTTCACTTAATTCTTTTATTATTTTTTTTCCCCCCACCCCCTCCCATTTAATTTTCCCGGCGCCCGCTCTCATTTGCGGACCCCGTGATTTAATTCCCGACCTGCCCGATTTAATTTAATTCCATTTTTCCACCCCGGTTAATGGGCGAAAAATCCGCGATTTCCTGCGATTCTGTCAATAACCCGATTCCCAATAAATCCACATTACACCAAATTAATTCCCTCTGCTTTCCAGCGGGATTCGGCCAAAAAAGAAGAAGAAGGGAAAAAAAAAGAAACGGAGAAAAAGGCAGGAAAAACCCAATTTCCAAGGGTATAAATCAAACCCGACATCCTAAAAATGTTCCCCGGCCCCGCCAGCCGCCAGAAAACGCCAAAACACCGCGAAAAAATCGATTTTTGGGGGGCTTTTTTGGGCTTTTTTGCTGGATTTTTGGGAATTCCGGCCTGGCGCAAGGAGGGGGGGAGGGAGAGGCGAATTTTGGGTGAGAAACGGCAAAAAAAAACCCCAAAAAACCCCATAAAAAAGCAGCTTTAAAGCTCCCATTTCTGTAATCATGTGGTTCCAATAAACGCTCATTGTTTGCTCATAAAATTCTCTTTACGACTCCGCTCCGGCGGCAACAAAACCCGGGGAAATCGGGGCTTTTTTACCTTTTTTTTTCCCTCTTTTTTTTTTTCACTTTTTTTCCTCGCGTTTTTCACCCCAAAGTTTTGGGGGGTTTTGGAGGGAAATTAAAAACAGGAATAAAATGAGGGGTGAGGAGCATAAAAGTCACCGGGAAAAGGGGGAAAAAAGAGGGGGGGAAATAAGGAAAAAATAAGAAAAATGGGGAAAAAAACAGGGAAAAAGGGGGGGAAGGAATAAAAGGGGGAAAAAAGGGAAAAAAGGGGAAAGAAATGGGGGGAAAAAGGGAATAAAATGGAATAAAATGGAATAAAGGGACGGCGGCGCCGGGCTGGGCCCCGATAATTCCCTGCCCCAAAGGTCGGCGCGAGCCTCTCCCGGATTTTCCCAAAATTCCGATTTTTTTGGGGAATTTTGCCTTTTTTTGGGGTTTTTTTCCCTTTCCCCATTCTCTTTTCCCGCCTTGTTGTTTTTTATTTTTAAATTCTTGTTTTGTGTCGGATTCCCCCCAAAGTCGGCGGCGCCAGAATTTCCCTCCCCCACCAGGAATTCCGGGGATTTTTGGATTCCCGGGGCCTTTTTTTGGTGGAAAATCGCCCAAAACCAACAACAACAACAACAACAACAAAAACCAACAACAACCGCGGCGTCATCCCAAAAACGGCGGGGCTGAGGTTCCCCAAAACCCCAAATCCACTTTTCCCACCCCAAATCCACTTTTCCCACCCCAAATCCACTTTTTCACCCCAAATCCACTTTTTCACCCCAAATTCCCCCCTTTTCACCCCAAAATTCCATTTTTTCACCCCAAAATTCCATTTTTTTGTCACCCCAAAATTCCATTTTTTGTCACCCCAAAATTCCATTTTTTTCACCCCAAAATTCCATTTTTTCACCCCAAAATTCCAATTTTTTTCACCCCAAAATTCCTTTTTTTTTCACCCCGAAATTCCATTTTTTCACACCAAAATCTCTTTTTTTTTTCCACCCAAATCCCCCCCCTTTTCACCACACCCAAAAATTCAGGAATGACCCCAAATCCCCTCCCCACTCTGGGCCGGGTTTTTCCCAGCCCCGGTGAAAATCCTGGTGGAAAATTCAGATTATTTTTATTTTTTTTTTACGTCCCAAAAATGGGAATAATTCAAGGCGTGGAGGGGAATGCTGGGGAATTTTTTTGGGGGGTTTTTGTGGATTTTTGTGGGTTTTTCGCGGGGGTTTCAGGGAAAGGGGAGGGATCAGGTGATGGATGGGGGAAGGTGCTCCAAGGTAGGACGGGAATAAAAAGGGTCAGGGTTTAAACGCGGCCCCTCCTTAAGCCGGGCTTAAAGCCTGGGAGAAAGGGGAGGCAAAAAAAAAATATATATTAAAAAAAATAAAATAGGAATTAAAAAAATAAAGTACAGAAAGAAATTTAAAAGGGAATAAAAAGGGAATTAAAAATAGATAGAAGAACGTAAATAGAGATTAATAAATGGATATTAAAACATGAATTAAAAATAGAAAATTGGGATAAAATTATATATAAAAAGAGCAAGAAGATATAGAAATTAATATATATTAATATATAGAAATAAAAAGAGGAATACATATAGGAACAAAATGAGAAATAAAAATAGAAATCTCGAAACAAAAGGCGTAGAAATAGGTATAGGAAAATAAATATGTAGAAATAAATATAAGAAAAATAGATAGAAATAAATAGATATAGAAATAAGTATATAGAAATAAATCTAAGAAAAATAGATAGAAATAAATATATATAAATAAGTATATAGAAATAAATATAAGAAAAATAGATAGAAATAAGTGTATAGAAATAAGTATATAGAAGTAGAAGGGGAATTAAATGGGAAATAAAAATAGAAATTAAATGTGGAAATAAATATAAAAATAAAAAATAGGGATAAAAATAGGAATGGGAATATTAATGGAAATAAGAAATAGAAATAAAAAGATAGCTAGATAGATAAATGAGAAATATAAGTAGAAAAAATAGGAATAAAAGAAATATAAAGCATAGGAATAAAAAATAGAAATTAAAAAAAATATAAATAAATAAAAAATAGAAATAAAGGGAGGGGGAGGGCCCTGCATGGAATAAATCCCAAAGGCGCTGCCAGGACAGCCCCAAATCAATTCCCCAAAAGTGCCTGAAATGCCCCAAAACCGCGGGGACGAAACCCCAGAAATGAGAATTTTACACCAAAAATGCGATTTAAGGAAGGCCAGAAAAGCGCCGGGCAGGAGGAGCTTTGGGGCTGGAAGGGTTAATTCTTAATGAGCCGCCTCTGAATATTAATTAATTCATTAATTCAGTAATTAACCCCGTGCAGGCCGCGGGGTGGGATCGGAACTGGGGGAAAATCCTAAAAAACCCTAAAAATTCCAAAAATATCATAAAAAATCCTGGAGAGGCGCAAAGGGGGGGTTGGGAAGGGGCCGCCCCCAATTAACAGCATCTCATTAATTACCGGCAGCTCATTAATTAACGGCAGCTCATTAATTACCGCCCTGCCCGCGCCGCCCCTCCGCGCATGCGCGGCGCCCTCACGCATTTATTTCATTATTTCCGAACCGAACCGCGTTTTTAGACATTTACCCTCATTTTTCCCTCTGTTTTTTTTCTCTCATTTTGTTCTCATTTTAACCTCATTGTTTTCACCATTTCTCCACAAATAAACCCCATTCCTTCATTTTAATAATTCCCATTTTTTCCGAACGATACCAAAGCCAGGCATTGAGAGGGAGGGGGAAAAAATCCGATTTTTTTTTTCTTTTTTTTTTTTTTTTTTTCCAAGCAGAAATCACAGGATTTTTGTTAATTTTTTTAAGATTTTTTTTTTAGTATTTTAAATTATTTATTTTTCTCTCTCTCTCTCCGCCTCGCTCCTTCCCCCGCCCGCCGCATCATCATCATCATCATCATCACCACCACCATCCTCCTCCTCGCGTTCTGGATCATTACCGCGCATCTGAACCAATAAGCGAACACTTACCGGGCTCCCGGCTCCCCCTTCCCCTCCTGCCCGACTTTTTTTCCTCTTTTTTCCTCTTTTTTCCTCTTTTTTTTCCTCTCTTTTCCTCTCCTCCTCCGCCGCCGCTTCAGCTCCGCGCAGCCACCAAAAAAAAACCGCAAGAGGGGAAAAAAAACAACCAAAAAAAAACCCCGAAAAAAAAAAAAATCAGATTCGAAACCGGCAGGAACGGGGATTTTGAAAAATTGAGGGGGGTTTTAGGGTGGGAAAAGGGGGAATTTTGGGGTGGGGAAGAAAGGGGGGAAAAAAGGGGAAAAAAGGGGGATTTTGGGAGCGCCGCGCGAGGAGGAAGCGCTGGGCTGGCCCCGAGGGGAGGGGAAGAGGCGGCGACAGCTGTAAAGTCATGAATGCCGAAATGGGCAAAAAAGAATTCCAGCCCCGGGGAGACGGCGAGGGGGCCGCGACGGGGGCAAAACAACGGGGAAAACACCCGGAATTTAAAAAAAAAATTATAAAAAATTAAAAAAAAAAATCAGGGGGAAAAATTTAAAATATCGGGGGGTTTAACCGCCCCGAAAAAAAAAAATAAAATAAATTAATTGCGAGGGGAAAAATAATTATTTTAAAAAAATTATTTAATGCGTTAAAAGTAAAGTTAAAAAAAAAATAATTTAAAAATAAATTAAAAACGGAATTAAAAATAAATTTTAAAAAAATGAAGTTAAAGCGAACTAAGAGGTGAATTTTTAGATTAATTTCGGATCGATTTGAAAACGAATCTTAAAAAAAAAAATAAAATAATAATAATTTAAAAAAAAAAAATTAAAAAATTAATTCGAAACCCCCCAACAACGCCGCGCGGCCGGAACGCGCGGCAAACAACACCCACCACAAACACCCCATTTAAAAAAACCCCCAAAAATATAAAATAAATGAAATATTTTTAATTTAAAAAACAACCCCGCGTAGCCCTGGCAGCGCTTGGGCTGTTCCAGGCAGCAGAACTGCGAAAGAGTCATAAGAGAAACCACAATAAAAAGTTCACGTTCATGGATGGAGTCCACATGACTTCCTGTGGCCAATCCAACTTGTGATCCAGTCGTAAACTTTTATTGCTCAGCTGTAAATTTTCTGCAAACAACCAGGAATGCGTTGCATTTTTTTCTGTGACGAGTGCAAACGCTCTGTCGCCATGTTCTGCCCCGACATTATTTTTTTTTTTACCCCCTTTTTTTAAGCTTTTTTTAACCTTTTTTTTGGGGTTTTTTTTTACCCCCCCCCCTTTCCCCGGCCGCGTTGTTGTTGGAAATTTAAATTACGGGCGTTCAAATGCGGGTTGAATACATTGAATTTCCAGCCTCGGGTTTGGGTTCGGTTGCTCGCTCGGACTGGGGGAAATCTCGGTTTTCATTTTCGTTTCATGGCGGGGAAATCTTGGTTTTAATTTTCGTCTTAATTGGGGAAAAGGAGAGCGGGGGAGAAAAAGGAGAAAATATTAAAAAAAAAAAAAATGCAGCGCCTTGCGGTGGGGGGGGATAAACCCGTGAAATAACGAGTTTAAAATGCATTCGATTCAATGGAAAATGCACCAAAAAAAAAGGGGGGAAATGAGAATTTCGGGGCCCCCGCATTTCCCTCCCTGCCCTGGGCGTGTCCGGCGCTCCAAAATTCCCATTTTCCACCCCAAAATTCCCATTTCCCACCTTTTCCGCCCCAAAATTCTCATTTCCCACCTTTTCCGCCCCAAAGTTTCCCCTTTTCCTTCCCCATCCCGAGGGGAGCCTGGAAAACCCCAAATTCCGCCCCAAAATCGGGATTTTTATGGTTTTTTTTCCCGGCCTCTCTTTGCCCAAATCCGCCGTCCCAAAGGGAAAAAAATCCGAATTTTTATTTTCCCCCTTTTGTATTCCCCGGGGTGGGGGGGGGGAGCCGCGATTTTGGGGCGGAATTTGTGATTTTTTAAATATTATTTTTATGATTTTGGGGTGTAGCTTTTTAAAAAATTATTATTTTATTTAATTTTATTTTATTTCGCTGCCCGGGGGCGTGGAAAGGGTTGGAAAATCTGGATTTTTGGGACCAGGAAATGCCGGTTTTTGGTTTTTTTTGGGCCTTGTCGAGGCCTGTTCGGCGGCACCCGCGAACCACAAAAAGCGACCGCGGATCCTCCTCCTCCTCCTCCTCCCCCTAAAGCCCCAAACCCGCCTTTTCCTCCCCAAAAAAACCCCCTAAAACCCTCCTAAAACCCTCCAAAACACCCCCAAAAAATCCTCTTTTATCCCCAGCACCTCCAGCTGTAAAAAACACCCCAAAAATTCAAATTATTCCCATTTCCCCCGCTTATTTTTATGCCAGACCCGGCCCCGTTTTCCCCCGGCAGGTAATTAATTTAATTTTAATTAATAAAGCAAGCCCGGAGCGGTGGCGGGGGGGGGGATTTATTTGTTTTTATTTGTCTTTATTTGCCTTTATTTGCCTTTATTTGCCTTTATTTGGTTTTTTCCCCCCGTGTCTGGGCCGCCCGAAGGACACAAAGGTTGTAACGCCACCGGATGGACGGGAAATTCCTTTTATTCGCTTTACAAACCACCAATAAATTTTATAACAGGTAATTAAAAGTTACGAGGGGGGAAGCTCCGAGCTCAACAGTTCCCGAGCACAATGGAGATCCCATTTATTTTTTGTTTTTTTTTCCTTTTTCCCACCATAATAAATTCCAAAATGGGGGGGGAAAAAACCCAGAAAAACCAAAAAAAAAAAAAAAAAAGCCCCAAAGTCCCCCACAAAATATCCAAAAAAAAAAACCACAAAAAAGTGCACAAAATACACAAAAATGCACAAAAGCCCACACAAAATACCCCCCAAAAAAATAAAATTTTGATGGTAAAAGTCAACCCTGGGAGCGAATTTTTGTGGCCAATTCCACCACCGCCCTCCGCTCCCAAAACCAATGATGGAATTTCAGCAGAAATTAAATTAAAAACCCATTTTTTTAATAAATACGAGAATTTTTAAAAAGTCTGAGTTGAGCCGAATAAAAGGGAATTTGCGGGTTTTTTTTTATTTTTAATTTTAAAAGCGCCTGGCGGAGTTTCCTCCCCCCCTCCCTCCTCCTTTCGAGCTGGGTTAAAACACACAAAAAAATAAAATAAAATAAATAAAAATCCAGCGAGTTATAAAAGAATTTAACGCTCCAGAAATTCGTTGTCTCATCGCCGACATTCGGGGGCAGAATAGGAAAATAAACGAATTTTTGCCGCTAAACGGCCGCATTAAGGCGCGATCGGAACCGTAAATTAAAAGCGATTTCTCCAACTCCGGCAAAATAAAAAAAGGGGGAGAGAGCAGGAAAATGGAAATTGCTCCATAAAAAGCGGCAATGGGCCGATATTTCTTATTCCAGGCGGCGGGGATGGGTTTAATTTCGGTAATTTCGGTAATTTCGGTCGTTCCGGCGCGAGGATCATTCCGGGATCATTTAAATTTAAATCCCCCCCATAAAAACGCAGAGCGCGCACAGACACAAAAAAAATAAAGAAAAAAGACAGCAAAAATCGAATTTTTCTCATTTTTTTCCGCCTCGTCGCTGAGTGAAAAACCAACTTTTTTTTTTTTATTTTTTTTCCCCCCTCCTTAAAAAAAATATATAAAAGAGCAATTCCATCATTTTGGAGCGCGCAGATAAATGTCGGGGCGGGCTGGGAACGCGGCGGATTTGGGGTTTCCGGATGACAAATGCGCCGCAAAATCGGCTTTTTTGGGGCTTTATGATGATTATTGCGAGCCGCTTTGATGGGCTCTCCGTCTCTCCCCCGCCCCGTCGTGCAGATCATTTTAATTTCATTTTATTTGGAAGCGGCAAAGCGGAATATCTTTAATTTTCCCCTTTTTTTTTGCGGGTTTTTATGGTTTTTATGGTTTCCTCCTTTTATCTCTCCCGTGATAAAGGGAGGGGGGAATCTCCTCGTAGGAAAACCGCGATAAAAATTCCCAAAAACTCCGATTTTTTGGCACGGACCGCGCGTTTCTGGCCGATAAAGCCCTCGCCTTCCCCGCCCACCTCTCGCGGGGAAAAAAACCCGCAATAATTCGCATTTTTCGGGATTTTTGGGGCGAAACCTCCCGGGTTTGGGGCTTTCGGGCGATTCCCGAGCATCCCTTGAAATTGTCGTTTTTTGGGGCGTTTTTCCTCTTCCCAACCCCATTCCAGAGGCAAAATTGGGCCGAAAATTCCCCAAAATTCACATTCCCACGCGAGTCCCGATTTTTTGCGCTGGTTTTTCCTTTTTTCCTCTTTTTCGCCCCTTTTCCCCATTTTTTCCGTCCCCTTTCCAATATCCATCAATTCCAAACCTTTCAAGGAATTCTCTTGTTTTATCGCTCAAAAAATCGAGGAGGGAAAAATGGAGAAAAGTCAAAGAAATTCAGTTCAAAAGTCGGATTCGAGGAAATTTCGGGGAACATTTGGGGATTTTCATCATTTTGGAGGAGGGCAGAGCCCTTCGGATGGGAATAAAATAAAATATCGCAAAAATTTGAATTCAAATAAAATTCAAAACTTGAATTAAATGGAATAAAATGTAAAAGTGCAGCAGTGAGGAAAAGCGGGATTAATAAGTGCGAATATTAAAACCCTAATAAAAATAATCGTTCATAAGAATAATCACATTAATAAGAATAATTACATTAATAAAGAGCTTTCCCTGCTGTCTGTGGTGGAAGAAAGGAGAAATTTTAAAAGCGAATTTTTTCCACCTGGGGGGAAAGAAAAGAACCGCGGGACGAATAAATGAATAAATTAATCACCAAATTAACTTAATTAATTCCCAGTATTCCCTTTATTTCCCCCCCCACCCCCAAAATCACCGCAATTCCACCCAAAATTCCGGCAGGAAAAGGCGCCTCCCGCCCATTCCCCGATTTTTCCCACGGGATTTTTACCAAAAAACCCCAAAATTCCCGAATTTCCCTCACCCCAACCCTTCCCCGCCCCATCAGAGGCGACGCGAAGGCTCCAAAACGCCAAAATCTTTCAATATTTGGATTTTATTGGGATTTTCCCCGCAGCTCCGGGCGGGCGAATTGAACGAGGATTTTTATAATTTTATTTATTTCGGTTCTCCTGCCCCGCTCGCCGGGGGAATCCTCCGGAACTGCCCCAAATATTGGGGTTTTTCCCCCAAAAAAGCGGAATTTTGGTTTGGTGGTGAAGCAGAGACGGTGCCGCGCTCGCTGCGAGCCTTTGGTTCTTTAATTGGAATTAATTTGAATTTTTCTCGGGTACAACGCAAATCCGCGCTGGCCAGAAGCGGCTTTTTTTTCCTTCTCTCTTCATTTTTTTCCCTCTTCATGGCTTTTTTTAATATTTATTTTTAATATTTTCCCGTCGGGAATCCGGAGGTGGAACCACTCAGAACCACGAGGTCGCTTTTTAATCATCATTTTATTATCATCATTATTATTATTTTGATTTTTTTTCCCGTACATAAAAACAGACGACGACTTCTTTTTGTTTTTTGTTTTTTTGGTTTTTTTAATATATTTTTTTTCCCGGATTTTTTTTTTAATTTTTTTTTTTAATTTTTTTTTTTTTTTCATTTCCCGAGCATGAACAGATAAAAGTCAAGACAAATAGATAATAACTCTACATTCAGTGCAATTGATTCCTACACTACTTTTATAAGCACAATAAAATAAGAACAATACTGTGCGTTCTCAACTAGGCAGTTTCAGTTGTTGGGGTTTTTTTGTTTTTTTATATTTTTTTTTTTAATTTTTTTATTTTCATTTTTTCATCATCATCATCATCATCATCATCATGAATTAATTATTTCCAAGAAAATAAGCAGCAACAAACGACAATAAAACCGCATTACAAATACTTCCAAAGCATGACTCCTTCTATAGGTAGTGATAAGTACAATACAAGTTTTTTTTTTTTAATTTTTTAATTATTATTTTTAATTATTATTTATTATTATTAATTAATTATTATTATTATTTTTAATTTTTTTTTTGGCTACTTAGTAGCTTGCATCGGGGCCGCTCGCTCTCCCTCTGGTCCGGTTTTAAATTAAAATTTTGGGAGCGAATCTGAAGGTGTGGAAGCCCCTCCCCTGGTTCGCTTAATTAGGGGTCGATAATTAAAATTATTGCAGGTTTTCCCTCAAGGTAGCACAGGAAGAACTCGGGGCGCTCGGGGACAGCGGCTGGGAAAGGGGGGAAAAACGGGAAAAAACGGGAAAAAACGCGGAAAATGTGGAATAACACTGAAAAACGCGGGAAAAATACGGAATAACGCTGAAAAACGCGGGGAAAAATATTGGGAAAAATACGGAATAACACTGAAAATCACGGGAAAAACGTGGAAATGATATTGGAAAAATACGGAATAACACTGAAAAAAAAACCCATGGAAAAACACTGAAAGGAAAATGTGGGAAATCATGAGGGGAAATTTGGGAAAACACGGGAAAAAGGACACGGAAAGAAACAAAGGGAGGGATGAGAGGCCCGGCCTGCGCGGGGATTCCCAAAAATTCCTTAAAAAAAGGAGAATTTGGGGCCAGGTGAGGCTGAGCCCCGCAAAGCCCGCAGGGAAAAGGGAAAATTCCGGGGAAAATCGGGGAAAATCGGGGAAAATCGGGGAAAAGAACCCCGGGGTGGTGAGGGGGAAATAAAAACCTTAAAAAAGCAGAAATGGCCCCAAAAAAATCCCCAATGAAGGCGGGACAAAGTCCGAGGTGTTTGAATAAACCCGAATTTGGGGCATTTCGCTCCCGTTTCACTCCCACTCTTTGGAAGAGCTCGGTTCGTTCAGGGTTTATCCTTAAATTCCATTTTTAATCCTTTTTTTTCTCCTCCCCTTTTTTCACTCATTTGTGGGATTTAGAAAAGGAAGTGGGGAAAGAAACCCCACAAATAAAGGAAATTTAAATTTAAAAATGCTCCCAAAACCCAAATTGGGGCCGAGCGAGGCCATTTCCAGCCCAGCCTGGATTAATCAACCCTCACGATTCCGTTTTTAATCCAATTTTTTCCCCCACAGACAATTTATGGGAAAACTAAAAAAGAAGGGAAAAAAGGGGGGGAAATGGGAGAAAAAAGCGGGAATTCGGGATTTCCTCCGAGGGTAAAAAAGGGAAATCCCAAATCTGGGACCAGCCCGGGTTTATGACTCGGTTCAGCCGCGGAATTTCAGTTTTAATCCGAATTTTCCTCCAATTATGAAACAAGAACAAAAAGGGGGGAAACAGGTGAAAACAGAGGGGGAAAAAGGGGGAAAAGGAGGGGAAAATAATAAAAAGGGGGTAAAGAATAAATTACTTTAAAAAACGGAGGGGGAAAAGGATAAAAAGGGGGAGAAGGATTGAAAAGAGGGGAATTGTTTTTAAAAATGGGGAAATTGATAAAAAATTAAAATATATTTAAAAAAAAGAGGAGGGGAGGATAAAAAAGGGGAGGAAAAGGATATTAAAGGGGGAAAAGGATTAAAAAATGGGGGAAAGGAGGAAAAAGGAGGGGAAAGGGAGGGAAAATTGAGGGGGAAAAGGGTTTTAGAAAGGGGTAAAAAAAAAAGATAAAAATGGGGATAAAACAGAGGGGAAAAGGGAGGAAAAGGAGGATAAAGGGGGGGAAATGAGGAAAAAATAGTGGAGAAATGAGGGAAAAGGGGAGAAAGGAGGAAAAAAGGGGAAAATAGGGGGAAAGGCTGAGAAAGAAGGGAAAAGGGTGGAAAAAGAGGGGAAAAGGAGGAAAAAAAAAGAGAAAAAAGGGGGGGGAATATTGGGAAAAATGGAGGAAAAAATGACCAAAAAAAAAGGGGAAAATATTAGGAAAAAAAGGGGGGGAGATATTGGGGGAAAAAGGGGAAAATATTAGGGAAAAAAGGGGGGAAATATTAGGAAAAACAAAGGGGGAAATATTAAGGGAAAAAGAGGGGAAAATATTAGGAAAAATGGGGAAAAATTACAAAAAAGGGGGAAATATTAGGAAAAAAGGGGGAAATAGGAAAAATTGGGAAAAAATTACAGAAAAAGGGAAAATATTAGGGAAAAAAGGGAAAATATTAGGAAGAAAAGGGGGAAATATTAGGAAAAATGGGGGAAAATTACAAAAAAAAAGGGGAAAATATTAGGAAAAAAGGGGGAATATTAGGAAAAAAAGGGGAAATATTAGGGAGAAAGGGAAAATATTAGGAAAAAGGGGGAAAATATCAGGAAAAAAGGGAAAATATCAGGAAAAATGGGGAAAATATCAGGAAAAATGGGGAAATATTAGGAAGAAAGGGGAAATATCAGGAAAAAAGGGGGAAATATCAGGAAAAAAGGGAAAATATCAGGAAAAATGGGGAAAATATCAGGAAAAAAGGGGGAAATATCAGGAAAAAAGGGAAAATATCGGGAAAAAAGGGGGAAATATTAGGAAAAAAAGGGGAAATATCAGGAAAAAAGGGAAAATATCAGGAAAAAAGGGGAAATATCAGGAAAAAAAGGGGAAAAACTTAGAAAAAAAGGGGAAAAAGGGATTAAACCCCCCCCAAGGAAAGCAGGAATCAGGGCGAGCCCCCCGGCCACAAAACAAAAACCACAAGAGCAGGAACAGGAGCAGGAACAGGAGCAGGAACGGGAACAGGAACAGGAGCAGGAACAGGAGCAGGAACAGGAACAAGAACAGGAACAAGAACAGGAACAGGAGCAGGAACAGGAGCAGGATCAGGAACAGGATCAGGAGCAGGAGCAGCCCCGCGGCCGCGCCCGGCGCTCCCGCGTTGAGGGCGCGGTGGAAGCGGCGGCGGCGGCGCCGCTCAGGGCCCGGCCCGGCCCCGCCGTGCGCGCCCCGCTCAGTCCTTGCCCTCCTCCTTCTCCTCCTCCTCCTTCTCCTCTTCCTCGTTGCCTTCCTCCTCCGCCTTCTCCTCGTCGCCGCGGGCGGCCCCGGGCAGTTTGTCTTTGTTGTTCTCCTTTTTCCACTTCATGCGGCGGTTCTGGAACCAGATTTTCACCTGGCGCTCGCTCAGTCCCAGCGCGTGCGAGACCTCGATGCGCCGCTTGCGGGTCAGGTAGGGGTTGAACAGGAATTCCTTCTCCAGCTCCAGCGTCTGGTAGCGGCTGTAGGTCTGGCGGCCGCTGCGGCGGCCCGGGGCTGCGGCCCAAATACGGGGGAAAAAAGGGGAAAAAAAATATAAATAAACACCCAAAAATTTGATTTTTTAAATGTAGATTATATAGGGTTTTTTTGGAGGGGTGTAAAAAAAAAATATATATATATAGAGGATTTTTTAAACAAATTATATAGGATTGTATGTAGGATATTTTGGGGAAAAAGAGAATTTTTTAAAAATATAGGATTTTTTTAGGGGGGGGAAGAGAATTTAAAAAAAAATATATAGGATATTTTAGGGGAAAAGATTTAAAAAAATATATATATAGGATTTTAAAAAAAATATATAGGATTTTTAAAAATTGTATAGGATTATATGTAGGATATTTTGGGGGAAAAGAGAAATTTTTTAAAAAAAGATATAGGATTTTTTAGGGGGAAAAAGAGAATTAAAAAAAAAAATATATAGGATATTTTAGGGGGAAAAGAGATTTTTTTTAAATATATAGGATTTTTTTGGGGGGGGGGAAAGAGAATTTTTAAAAAAAATATATAGGATTTCTTTAGGGGAAAAAGAGAATCTTTTTTTTAAAATATATAGGATCTTTTTGGGGGAAAAAGAGAAATTTTTTAAAATATATAGGATTTTTTGGGGGAAAAGAGATTTTTAAAAAAATATAGGATTTTTGGGGGGGAAAATAGAATTTAAAAAAAAATATATATGATTTTTGGGGAAGAAATGGAATTTTAAAAAAATATATAGGATTTTTTTTGAGAAAAAAATTATTTTTTAAAAAATATATAGGATTTTTGAGGGAAAAGAGGGGGAAAATTAATTTTTTTTAAATTTATATGATTTTTTGTGGGGAAAAGGGGGGAAAATAGATTTTTTTTAGAATATATAGGGATTTTTAGGGGAAAAAATGGGGGGAAAAGGTGAACAATTAGTGCTGGTTTGGGTTTGAGAAGGTGAAGAAATCCCCTCCCAAGGAACACAAAAAAAGGGAAAGAAAAAGAAAAAAAACCCAACCCAAACAAACAAAAACAACACAAAAGAAAGAAAACAAAAAAACCTACGGGACAACAGGGAAAAAACCCCTCAGAAATAGGAAAAAAAACCAGAAAAAATCCCCAAAAAACCCCTTAGAATAACAATAATAATAAAAAACCAAAATAACCCCTCAAAACACCAACTCCCCTCAAATAACCCGCCAAAAACCCCCCAAAAAATAAAAATAAAAACCCCAAAAATGACACCAATAGAAAGCCCCAATGAAAACGTCACCAAAAAGGACCCAAAACTTCTCCCTGGAGCTTCGCCCCCGCCTTTCCCTGCCCGGCCGAGCCTGGTGGGGCAAAAACCCCAAAAATTCAAATTTTTCACCCTTTTCCCGCCCGCTGCTCGCCCCTTTTGGCCCCGTTTTGTCCCTTTTTTCACCCATTTTTCCCCCATTTCTCGTCCTTTTTATCGCCTCCTTTTTCCCCTTTTTTACCCCTATTTTATTTACCCGTTTTCCACCCCTTTTTTACCCGTTTCCCATCTCTTTTTGCCCCTTTTTCATCCTTTTCACCCCTTCTTTGCCCATTTCTCATTCATTTTTTGCCCCTTTTTCTCGCCCCCTTTTTACCCATTTTCAATCCCTTTACCCCAATTTCCCCCTTTTTTTGCCTTTTTCCCCTTTTCACACACAAAGGCCCTTCCCAAAGGGGGAAAATCCCCCAAAAAATCAATTTTTTCCTAGGAAAGGAGCATTGTTCAGCTCAAAGCCCTCAGCAGCCTCCTTCTCCCTCATTTTTAATTTTATTTTAATTTTTCTCCTTTCTTTCTTTCTTTCTCTCTTTCTCTCTCTCTTTTTCTTTCTCCTTTTTTTTCCCTTTTTCTCCTTTTTTCTCTCCTTTTTTCTCCCTTTTCCCCCCATTCTTTCTCTTCCCCTCCTCATTTTCCCTTTTTCTTTCCTTTTCCCCCTCTTTTCTTTCCCATTTTCCCTCTATTTTCCCTTTTCCCCTCATTCTCCTCATTTTCTTTCCCTTTTTCCCTTTTCCTTCATTTTCCCCCTCTTTTATTTTCCTTTTTTCCCCTCCTTTTCTTCCCTTTTTCCCCATTTTCCCTCTTTTTCCCCTTTTCCCCCCACCTCACGAAACCCCAAAATTCGCCTCTCATTTTCCACACATTCACCCCAAAACACAGGCAAGGAAAGGGGGGCGGGGGTTGGGAGCTCCTTTTTTGCCCAAATTCCTCCAAAATCTCCATTTTTCCCCTCAAAACCGCCCCGGACCCGAGGATTTTCCTCCTCCTCAGCAAAACCAGCGCGGGAGGGGCAAACGCAGACAGAGACGGGGGGGGGGGGGAGGTAAAAAAAAATCCAAAAAAAATCAAAATAAAGCAGGAAAAAAAAATAAAAATTAAAACCAAACCCGCCGAGGCTGCAGCCCTGCACTTCCTCCGGCGCTAATGAGAAAATCGATTTATTTTGGGGGAAAAAAGCGCAGATCCGGCTGCAGCTCCCCGCGGGTCAAAGCTCGGATAAATAAATAACGAATTTTCCTCCGGCGCAGCCCCCGGGCCTCAATTCCCCTCTTTTTTCCCCCTTTTTTTTTGGGTTATTTCGGACGCTTTTGGACCGCTCGGTTCTCGCCCTAAAACCCCTCACATGGTTCGAATTACCCGCGGTGAAATTTGAATTATTTCCCTCCTTTTCCCCCTCGTTTTGCGGGCTGCGTTTTATTCATTTGTTTTGAATTTCCCCGCTCTTTTTTTATTGTTGTTTTTTTTCTTTTTTAAATTTTTTTAATCCCAACCCCACAGCCCCAGGCTGAGGGGTTTTTTTAATTTTAATTTTAATTTTAATTTTTTTTTTAATTTTAAAATTAATTTAATGTTTTCCCCCCTCCCTGCTGCAATTTTTACCTCCGGAGGCGTGATGAAATAATAACGGCACAAACCCTAAATAACAGCGATATAAACATGAAACAATAACAAAAAATAAATTTAAAAAAATTAAATAAACGTCTGTATAAAAATTAGGAAACGCTCCGGGCCGGGTCCCGCCTCCCCGGCTGCGTCTCCCAGCGGTTAAAATGGGGCATTTTTGACATTTTTGACATTTTTAAGAGCGCTGCTCTTATCAACATGCAAACAACCTCGTGGGAGCCGTATCTTAGAGCCAACCCTCCAGGCAAGCCATAAAAAAAGCCCTAAAAAAAATCCCCAAGTTTTGCTTTTAGCGCCATTTCAGCTTTTTTTCTAATTTATTTTTTAATTTTTTAATTTTTTTTTTTTTCAGGGAATCCCCTCGGTTTTGTTAAAAAAAAACACAAAAATATTCGAATGCCCGGGTTAGGGCTGAGGTTGTTATCGCTGTTATTTGAAAATAAAATACGAAAATAAATGTATTTATGAGGGGAGCGAGGGTGGGCGTGAGGGAGAGGGGGGGGTCGGGATTTTGAGACGAAAGCTCGGAATTTTGGGATAAAGGCTCGGGGCTTTTGGGGTTGGAGGCCAGAATTTCAGGAGTTTTCACCTGGAAGGTCCGAATTTGGGGGTAAAAGTCCCAGTTTCAGGACACGAGGCCGGGATTCCGCCATAAAAAGTCTCAATTTCGAGAGGAGAGGCCGGAATTTCGCCAGGAAAGGTCAGAACTTTGAGAGAGATAAAAAGGCAGAGATTCGGGAGCGTAAAGTCTGAATTTCTGGGCTAAGAGGCCTCGATTTTGGGGCTGAAAGGTCGGGATTTTGGGGCTGAAAGGTTGGGATTTTGGGGTGAAAGGTTGGGATTTTGGGGGTGAAAGGTCGGGATTTTGGGGTGAAAGGTGGAATTTTGGGGCTGAAAGGTCGGGATTTTGGGGTGAAAGGTGGAATTTTGGGGCTGAAAGGTTGGGATTTTGGGGTGAAAGGTTGGGATTTTGGGGCTGAAAGGGGGGAATCCTGCTCGGCTGCATTCCAACCTCTCCACACACCCCCAGACCCACACCGAGACATCAACGGCCCCCAAATCCCCCAAACCCCACAAAACCCGACCCAAACAGCCCCAAAACCCGACCCAAACAGCCCCAAATCCCCCAAACCCCACAAAACCCGACCCAAACAGCCCCAGAACCGACCCAAACAGCCCCAAACAACCCAAACACGGCAGTTCCAGCCCAAACAGCGCCAAACCCAACCCAAAGCCACCCCAAACAACCCAACCTCATTTTCTTTTCTTCTCTTTTCCCCCTCCCCTCCTTTCCCTTCCTTTTCCCCCTCTTTTTTCCTCTTTTTTCCTTATTTTCTCCTCTTTTTCCCCTCTTTTTTCCTCTTTTTCCCTTATTTTCTCCTCTTTTTCCCCAATTCCTCTCCCTCTCCTCTCTCCTCCCTCCGCCGCCTCTCGCAGCGCCTGAATGACCCAAACCCGACCCAAAGAGCTCCAAAAGAGCCCAAATCCGACCCAAACACCAGAGCCAACCCCGAAAGAGCCCGACCAGCACCAAACCCACCCCAAACCCGCCCAGAAAGGCCCCAAATCCAACCCAACCCACGCCAAAAGAGCCCAAACCCACCCCAGACACCGAACCCAACCCAACCAGCGCCAAACTCGCCCCAAACCGCCCCAAACCTCACCGGAACAGGCGAGACCGTCAAAAATAGACCCAAAACCCCCCCAAAAAATGGGAAACAAAACAACCCCAAGCCCCACCGGCCCAGAAAAGCAAAAATATCCTTGGGAACCCCGAAACCCCCACCAAATACTCCAAAAAAAGACAACAAAAAATTCCTTTAAGAAATAGATAAATAAAAGCCCCCAAACCCCCAAAAAACACCTCACATAAACGCCCGGAAAAAAACTCAAAAAAATAAACAGAAATACAGACTTAAAACCGCAGACACACCCCCCAAAAAACACCCCAAAACCCCCTGAAAAATTCAACAGAAATACAGCTTTAAAACCCCAAAAGACACCCCAAAAACCCTCAAAAAATAACCCAAATACAGGCACCTTTAAAACCCAAAAAGACACCCCAGAAAACCCCCAAAAAATCTCAAAA
Organism: Agelaius phoeniceus; assembly: GCF_051311805.1. Classification (NCBI taxonomy): domain Eukaryota; kingdom Metazoa; phylum Chordata; class Aves; order Passeriformes; family Icteridae; genus Agelaius; species Agelaius phoeniceus. Next base: position 724,180 of record NC_135299.1, read on the forward strand.
AATAAGCAAAAAAACCCCAACCCTTTGAAAATCAAAACCATACGGAAAAGAAACCCTAAACCCCCTCAAAAAATAAGGAAAAAAAAGCCCTTTAAAGATCCAAACAATACCAAAGGGAAACCCTAAAACCCCCTGAAAAAATAAGGAGAAAAAAAACCCTTTAAAAATGAAAACAATACCAAAAAAGAATCCCCCCCCGAAAGAACCCCTCAGAAAATTAACCAAAAAAAAAATACCGTTAAAAAAACACAAAACAGAAGGTTTACTTTACAGAAGGTTTAGGTTTACTTCTGGGGAAAAAAAATACCCCAAAATAAAAAAAAAAAAACCAAAAACAAACAAAAAACCAAACAAAAAAAAACACCCAAAAACAAAAACAAAAAAAACAAACAAACAAAAAAAAAAACAGAATAAACCCCCCAAAAAATAAATTAAAAAAAAACAGAAAAAACCCCAAAAAACTAAAAAAATTAACAAAAAAAAAAGACTAAAAAAACCCCAAAAAACTAAAAAAAAACCACTAAAAAAACCCCCAAAAAACTAAAAGAAAAAACTAAAAAAAACCTACAAAAACCCCGAAAAAACTAAAAAAAAACCTAAAAGACCCCAAAAACACCTATAAAAAACCCCAAAAAACAAAAAACAAACAAACCAAAAAAAACCCACGAAGGAACTCCAAAAAACCCCTAAAAAACCCCCAAAAAACCCCAGAAAAAATAAAAAAAAAATTTAAAAAAATTAAAATAAAATACGACAAACAGAAAAAAAAAAAAAACAAAAAAAACAACAACAAACCCTTCCCAGTCCAAAATAAATCAAACCCGCAAGAATAGAAGCAGAGAGCGCTCACCGTGCGGCCTCATCCAGGGGAACATGAGGCTGGGCGAGGAGCTCTGGCCCAGGTGCCCGCCCTGGCCCTCGGCCCCGCCGCCGCCGCCGCCGCCGCCGCCGCCGCCGCCGGCCGGGGCTTTGCAGTCGGCGTAGGGCACCGCGGGCGCGTCCTGCTGCGCGCCGTACAGCGCCTGCCGCGGCAGCGCCTCGTAGCCGTAAAACTTGGAGGCATCGCCGTGGCACGCCAGGGCGCAGGGCGCGTTCTGCTGGTAGCCCGAGGAGCCCGAGATGCCCGAGGCGCCGTGGTGGAAGAACTCCTGGACGTGGTGCGAGGGGTGCTGGAAGGCCGGCGCCGCCCCGCCCGGGCCGTAGAGCACGGCGGCGGGGCCGCGGCCCACGCTCTGCGGGAAGCGGCAGTCGTAGTAGGTCGGCTCCAGGGACTCGCCGCCTTTGTACTTGGAGAAGAGCGGGTTGACGAAGTAGGAACTCATGACCCTCGCATGCAAACCGGGAGAGGGGCGAGGAGGGGAGAGCGCGGCGGCGCGGGAAGGGTTAAAGCGCGGTTTGAGGGGAAAGCGGCGCTGGGCCGGGGGGAGCCGGGGATGGAGCGCCGGGAAAAGCGGGGTCGGTGCTGAGAGGGGGGGAAAATCAGCGGCGGCTCCGGGGAAACCGGGCTGGGCTGCGCGAAAAGTCAGCGGTGATTCCGCAAGGAAAATATAAAGGTTTAAACAGGGAAAAAAGCCGAAAAAATTAGGTTTGCTTCTGGGGAAAAATAAAAAAAAATTAGGTTTACTTCTGGGGAAAAAATAAAAAAAAAAAAATTAGGTTTACTTCTGGGGAAAAAAAAAAAAAAAAAAAAGCTTTAAACCCGAAGAAAAAATTAAAAAAAATTTAGGTTTACTTCTGGGTAAAAAAAAAAAAAAAAAAGGTTTAAACCTGAAAAAAGCCAAAAAAATTAGGTTTACTTCTGGGAAAAAATAATAAAAAAGGAAAGCTTTAAACCTGAAGAAAAAAATAAAAAAATTAGGTTTACTTCTGGGGAAAAATAAAAAAAATTAGGTTTACTTCTGGGAAAAAATTTAAAAAAATTAGGTTTACTTCTGGGGAAAAATAATAAAAAAAAAAGCTTTAAACCTGAAGAAAAAATTAAAAAAATTTAGGTTTACTTCTGGGGAAAAAATAAACAAAAAAAAAAAAAAGAGGTGTAATTCCGGGAAAAAAATCAGGTTTGGTTCTGGGGAAAAAAAAAATGAGGTTTAAGTCCCCCGGAAAAGCGGGTTTGGTTCTGGGGAAAAATGGGGTTTAAGTCTGGGGGAAAAATGAGGTTTAGTTCCGGCAAAAAATCAGGCTTGATTCCGGGTAAAAATGAGGTTTAGTTCCGGAAAAAAAAATGAGGTTTGCTTCTGGGAAGAAATGAGGTTTGGTTGTGGAAAAAAAAAAGATCGGGGTTAACTCCGGGAAAAAAAAAAAAAAATCAGGGTTAACTCTGAAATAAATCAGGTTTAACGCTGGAGGAAAAAAAAATCGGGGTTAACTCTGGAGAGAAAATCCGGTTAACTCTGCAAAAAAACGCCGGCAACTCTGCAAAGCAATGCGGGTTAACGCTGGTGGAATATCAGGTTTAACTCTGCAAAAAAATCCCGGTAACTCTGCTAAAGAATCCACCTTGGTTCTGTGGAGATCCCGCTTTGATTCTTTAAAAAAAAAAAAAAAGAAAAAAAAAAAAAGAAAAAAAAAAGGGTTGGTTCTGTGAAAAAAAAAAAAAAGGCAAAAAATCCGGGTTAATGCTGCGAAAACTCGGTTTAATTCTTTCAAAAACCTGCTTTAATCCTTAAAAAAAAATAAAATTTAAAAAAAAAAGCTTTAGTCCTGAAAAGCAGCAAAAAACCAGCACCGCTTTAGCCCTGAAAGGAACGCTCTGTAATTGTAAAGAGAAAGGGTTCAACTCTCAAAAAAAAAAAAAAAAAAATCCGCTTTAACTCTAAAAAATAATAATAATAAAAAAGAAGCAGCAAAGCGAGGTTTGTCCCCCTGACTGCTGAAGTCCTGCGCTCTTTTTTTTATTCCTTTTTTTTTTTTTTTAAGAGTGGCTATTTTTTTTTTTTTGCCTTTCTTTCCTTCTTTTTTTTTTTTAAGAAGAAAAAAAATATATATATTTTTTTTTTCTTTTTGTTTTTGTTTTTTTTGTTTTTTTGGAGGGTGGCCGCTCTCGGTGAATTTTTTTGTTGTTGTTGTTGGGTTGGTTTTTTTTTTTTTTTCTTTCCCTTTTTTTTTCTCTTTTTTTTTTCTCTTTTTTTTTTTCTCTTATTTTTCTTTTCTCTTTTTGTTTTTCCCTGTTTTTTTGGCTGCTGTTTTGCGTTTGCCCCGCGCCCTCAGACGCGTTCCATGGCGGCTCCGCGCGGCTCCGCTGCTCCCGCTGCTCTCGGCGCGCTCTGGGCAGGCAGCGCTGGGCGCTCGCCGCTCTCCGCCCGCCCTCCCTCCCTTCCCTCCCTCTCCTCTCTCTCCTCTCTCGGTTTCTCCTGGAACTCCGCTCCTTCCCTTTAACACCACAGGCAAATTCCTCAAAATCCCGGCGGTGCGGCCGCGCTTTTTTTTTTTTTTTTTTTTTTTTTTTTTTTTTTTTTTCTGCTGCTCCCTTCTTTTTTTTTTTTCCTTTCCTTTCCTTTTTTTTCCCCTTTCCTTTCCCCCCCTTCCTTTTTTTCCCTTTCCTTTTTCCCCCCTTCCCTTTTCCCCCCCTTCCTTTTTTCCCCCTCTTCCTTTTTTTCCCGTTTCCTTTTTTTCTCCTTTCCTTTTTTTCTTTCCTTTTTTCCCCTTTATTTCCCCCTTCCTTTTCCCCCCTTCCTTTTTTCCTTCCTTTTTTCCCCCCTTCCTTTTTCCCTTCTTTTTCCCCCTTCTTTATTTCTCTTCCTTTTATTTTCCCCCTTCTTTTTTCCCTTTATTTCCCCTTCCTTTTTTCCATCCTTTTTCCCCCTCCTTCCTTTTCCCCCCCTTCCATTTTCCCCCTTCCTTTTCTCTTCCTTTTTTCCCCCCTTCCTTTTTCCCTTCTTTTTCCCCCTTCTTTATTTCTCTTCAATTTATTTTCCCCCTTCTTTTTCCCCTTTATTTCCCCTTCCTTTTTTTCCCTTTTTTTCCTATTTTCCCCTCATTTTTCCTCCCTTTTTCCCCCTCTCCTTTTCCCCCCCTCCTTTATTTCCCCTTCCCCTCCTTTCCCCCCCGCTCTTTTTCCTCCTTTTTCCCCTCATTTCCCCCCCTCCTTTTCTTTTATTCTCCTTTTCCCACCCCCTCCTTTTTCCCTTTTTCCCCCTCTTTTCCCCCAATTCCCCTCCCCTCCCTCCTCATCCTCACAGCGCCCAAATGACCCCAAAATTCCGCTTTTTTCACGGGGGGGGGCGGCGAATTTCCGTCCAAAAAACCCCAAAATCCGCGATCCCGGGGGGAGGGGGGGCACCTGCAGACTCCAAACCCCCAAAATAATCCAAAAAACCCAAAAAACCCCAAAAAACCCCAAAAAGCCCCAAAAAAGCCCCAAACCCGCAGCGCCCCCCTCTCCTGGCGGGCAGCAGGGAGGTGACCCCGGGCTCACCTGTGCAGGTAAATCCCGACCGGGGCCCCCCGCGCCCCAAAACCCCGAACCTGGGGCATTTCGGGTCGGTTTTGGGGTTGGTTTTGTCGTTTTTGTCATTTTTGTTGTTTTTGTCATTGCTGGGGGGTCCCACCTGCACAGGGGAGGGGGCCCTGGGGGGGGGTTCCCCCTTTTTTTCCTGATTTTCCCAGATTTCCCAAATTTCCCCCGATTTTTTGGCCTTTTTTCCCCTTTATTCCTTCTTTTCCCCCTTTTCTCCCCATTTTCCCCTTGGCTTTTTTTGCTTTCCCCCCCCTCCCTCCTTTTCCCACCTTTTTTTTCCCTTTTTCCTCTCCTTTTCCCCATTCTGTTCTCTTCTATTTTTCCTCCTCTTTTCCTCCTCTTTTCCATTTATTTCTTTCTTCCCCTTCTCCCCTTTTACCCCTTTTTTTCCCCCTTTCTTTCCTTTTCCCCTTTTCCCCCTTTCCTTCCTCATTTTCCCCCTTTCCTTCCTATTTTCCCCCTTTTCCCCCATTTTCGCCTTTTCTCCCTCAATTCTCCCCCTTTCCCCCCCTGCTTTTTCCCGTTTTCCCCCGATTTTTCCCATTTTTCCCCCCCATTTTTCTCGCCGTTTTCCCGCTGCTGCTGCTCGGAATCCACCACACAAAAGCCGCCCCCCGAAAAGCCCCAAAATGAGCGAAAATCCCGGGAATTTTGCCCCGCTCTGGACCGGCCGCTCCTCGCTGTCCTGGGGCGCGAATAAATCCACGAAACCGCCAGGGCTTTTTTGGGTTTTTTTTTTCCCATTTTATTCCATTTATTTCCATTTATTTCCATTTTCGCCCCCCAGTTCCCCCCACCTCCCTCACGCCCCGTTTACCCCAATCCTCCGGACGCGATTCCCAGGGGATAAATTCAATTTTTTTTGCTGTAAAAAATCCTCTTTTGAGGCAAAGTCCAGCTGCCCTTTGTGCGCGCTGCAAAAACAAAAACTCCACCGAGCCCACCGCGACCCTTTTCCCCCTTTTCCAGCCCAAAATCCGCTTTTTTTTTGGTTTTTTTTTGTTCCCATTTTCCCCCTTTCCCAGCCCATTTCTGAGCCCTCGGGCCTCGTGTTTTTGGTGCCGCCTCCTGCAATGTTTCGCGTGGGTGAAACTCCTCAAAAACACCAAAATCACCCCAAAATCCGAGGGGTTTTGTTCATTTTGGGGTTTTTTTCCAGGCTTGGGGGGGAGGAGAGCTTCTCCCAAAGGATTTTTTTGCTGTCGAGACGCCAAAAATGCCCCAAATCCCCCCAAAATTCCCCCACCCCAACCCCTCCCAAACCCCAAATTATTTCCACAATTATTTAAGTTCCGATTTCCACAAAATCTCGAGGTTTTCCTGCCCTGCAAAAATTCACATTTTCCGGTTCATTTCCAGCCTTGGGGGTGGCCCCAGCCTCAGGACGGGTCAAAATTTTTGAATTATTTTTTAAAATTTTAATTATTATTACTTTTTAATTTTTTCCACACACCTCCCCCTTGGAGAAGCACAACCCCCAGCCCACCTTGAGCCGATTTTCGCTTTTTTTGCCCCATTTTTCCCCCCGAGGAGGCGGCGCGGGGCGCGGGGGGGTTCGCACGAGCAGACAATGAACTCATTTCCACCCAGCCTCCGAAAATTCACATTTTTAACGCCAAATTCCCGTTTTTCCGCCACGAAACCGCCCCGAGCGCTCCCGATCTGCGCAGAACCCCCCCCGCTCCGGCTCCTTTTCCCCAAATTCCGCCGATTTTCCCCCAAAACGAAGGGAGGGGAGAGCAGCCGAGGGCAAGGGAGGCTCCGCAGTTCCCAGGGACGGAATTTCCCCATCCTGACCAATATTCGCTGTTTTTACACCCCCAGCGCCGATCCAGGGCGGAAAATAAATCGGAATTTTCACCCCAGGGTGGGGGGAAGAATTTTTTGGGGTTTTTTTTTTCCCCTGGATTTCCCCTCAAGAAAACCCCATTTGATTTAGGGAGAAACTCTGGGATTTCGGTGAACAGAACCCCCCTCGTCCCCTCCAGAATTTCTGGGGCACAACAAAACCTCAATTCCCGCCGCGTTTTTGAGGGGAATATTCCGATTTTTTGGGGGAGCCGCTCGCTCTTTGTCTGGGTGATTTTTTGGGGGCATTCCTCGGGTTTTGAGGATTTTCTCCGGTCCCCCCCCAACCTCCTCCTCCTCCCTTTTGCCCTGACCTTCACTGGAAAATGTCATTTTCTGCTTCCCCACCCCGAGCGCGGCGGGAGACGTGAGGGGCGTCAATAACGAGCAGCGAAAGGTGGGGAGGGGGAAAGGAGCGAAAAATCAGCGCTGCAGCCTCGCTCTAAACAAAAAAAAAATGAGATTTTTTGGGGGTTTTTTATTATTTTTACAGCATTTTGAGTGTTTTTTCGGGTGGGGGGGAGATTTTTACTGCCGGGTGCAACGCCAAGGAGAAAAGAGGGGGGGGAACCGTGATAAAAGCGGATTTTAAAATGAAATTATGCAAAAATGATAATAATAAATTTTAAAAAACCGGTTAAATTAAAAAATAAAATTTAAAATAATTTAAAAATATTTTAAAAAACCACAAAGGGTGCATCCCGGGGTTAGAGAGGGCGATTTTGGGGTTTCTGCGGGGGTCGCTCCGCGGGTGCGGAATTGGGGCGGGGGGTCCGGGGTGTGGGGGTGGGGCCGTGCGCGAACCCTGGGCCGACAGCGCCACCTCGCGGCCGCGCCCGCGCAGCGCCGGGGGGGCCGCGCCGGCCCCGGCGCAGATTTGGGGTCAAAAATCCCAATTTCGGTACTTTCCCCCCCCCGCTCGCTTCGCGCCTGCCTTTCCCTCATTTTTACCCTTTTCTCCCTTTTTTTATCTCCCCTGTTTCCTTTTTTTCTCCCGTTTCTCCTTTCTCCCCCGTTTCCCCTTTTCCCCCTTCCATTCCTCCTTTTCCTTCTTTTCCCTTTTCCCCCCTCATTTGCCCTTTTTCCCTTTTCTCCCTTTTTCCCCTCCATTCTCCTTTTCCCCTTATTTCCCCCCTTTCCCCCTATTTCTCCCTTTGCCCTCTTTTCCCCCAAATCCTCCTTTTCCCTCATTTTTCCCCTCAATCCCCCCTTTCCTCCCCTCTTCTTTTTCCCCTTTTCCCGTCCAATTCTCCCCTTCCTCCCCTATTAATTTTCCCCCTCATTTTTCCTCCCTATCCCCCCTTTTCTCCTCTATTATTTTCCCCCAATCCTCCTTTTCTTCCCTGTTATTTCCCCCTTTTCTCTACTTTTTCCCCCAATCCCCCTTTTCTCCTCTATTCTTTTTCCACTCTTTCCCCCCAATCCCCCCTTTTCTCCCCTATTTTTCCCGCCTCCTTTTCCTCCTTTTTTTCCCCCAATCCCCCTTTATTCCCCCATTATTTGTTCCCCTCTTTTTTCCCCTTTTTCCCCCCCAAATCCCCATTTCCCCCAGCCCTTTTCCCCCTTTATTTTCCTATTATCTTTCCCCCTTTTTTTCCCCGTTTTTCCCTCAAATCCCCCTTTTCCCCCTTTATTCCCCTGTTCTTTTTCCCCCTTTTTCCCCTCAAATCCCCATTTTCCCCAACCCCTTTCCCCTTTTATTCCCCTGTTCTTTTTCCCCCTTTTTTCCCCTTAAATCCCCATTTCCCCCAGTCCTTTTCCCCCTTTATTTTCCTATTATCTTTCCCCCTTTTTCCCCCCTTTTTCCCCTCAAATCCCCTTTTCCCCCCTTTATTCCCCTATTTTTTCCCCTTTTCCCCCTCAATTCCCCATTTCCCCCAACCCTTTTTCCCCTTTATTTTCCTATTATCTTTCCCCCTTTTCCCCCTCAAATCCCCATTTCCCCCAGCCCTTTTCCCCCTTTATTTTCCTATTATCTTCCCCCTTTTTTCCCCCTTTTCCCCCTCAAATCCCCATTTCCCCCAACCCTTTTTCCCCCCTTTTTCTCTTTCCCCCCTCTCCCCAATCCTCCTCCCTTCCCACCCCATTTTTCCCTTCCACTCCGGCTCGGATTTTTCCCTTTTCTTTCCCCCCTTTTTTTGCCCCCTCCCCTGCGGGCCCCCAGGGGGGTCTGTTGTTTGTAGCTTGTAGACAAAACATTCCAAAAATCGGGTTTCAAAGGGCAGAGCGCGCACCTTATTTACCCCATAAAGCAATTAAGGCCAGACGTCTAGCCACGGCCGGCCCGGTTTTGTTCGCCCCTATTCAGCCCCGCATAGCAGGGAGACAAACAGAGCTGTAAAAATCGCATTTTTTTGGGGGCTGCGGAAATGCACCTCTGGCCAGCTGCAGCCTCCCGGGCCCTTTTTTTGTGTCCTTCACAAAAGGGGGGAAAAAAATAAAAAAAATAAAAAAATATATATAAAACACGCACGCCAAAAAAAAATATATAAAACAAACAAACAAACAAAAAAATTACAACAACTCCGACGCACCCCCAAAACCACCGCCAAAAAAATATTTGTATTTAGGATATTTGGTGTAAAAACAAAAATAAAATTACTGCACGGCCCAAACCACGCCAAAAAACGCGTTGTATTTTTAATGTTTTGGGGTTTTTTTGGTGGATTTTTACCCTTATTTTCACCTTTATTTTCACCTTTATTTTCACCCTTATTTTTACCCTTATTTTTACCCTTATTTTTACCCTTATTTTCACCCTTATTTTTACCCTTATTGTTACCCTTATTTTCACCTTTATTTTCACCCTTATTTTCACCTTTATTTTCACCCTTATTTTACCTTTATTTTCACCCTTATTTTTACCCTTATTTTTACCTTTATTTTCACCTTTATTTTCACCCTTATTTTTACCCTTATTTTCACCCTTATTTTCACCCTTATTTTCACCCTTATTTTTACCTTTATTTTCACCTTTATTTTCACCCTTATTTTACCCTTATTTTTACCCTTATTTTTACCCTTATTTTTACCTTTATTTTCACCCTTATTTTCACCCTTATTTTCACCCTTATTTTTACCCTTATTTTCACCCTTATTTTCACCTTTATTTTCACCTTTATTTTCACCCTTATTTCACCTTTATTTTCACCCTTATTTTACCCTTTTTTTACCCTTATTTTCACCCTTTTCTCCCCGTTCTCTCTGCTCCAAAATTCAAAATCTCACCTCGGGCTTGGGGGAAGTTTTGGGGGTTTTGTGCCTGTCCCTGCCGGGTTTCGGGGGGTGGGCAAAGCGCAATTCCCGGCGGTTTTGGGGGGAATTTGGCGGCGTTTGGGGTCCGGGGGAGGCTGCGGCGCTCGCACAAAGGCGGGAGCAGAATGCGGCTGCACACACGCGCCATATGGCACGGAAAAAACCCCAAATCGCCGCTTTTTGACGCATTCGCGGCCGCCAGAACCCGGCCCCGCCGGGTGGCGATTTGGAACCATAATTATGATTTATTCCCTCCCACTCCGGCCGCGGTTTGGGTCGGTTTAGGGGGTTTTTGGGGGTTGGTTTATGGGGGTTTTTTGGGGCTGGTTTATGGGGTTTTTGGGTTGGTTTATGGGGTTGGTTTCTGGGGTTTTTGGGGTTGGTTTATGGAGTTTTGGGGTTGGTTTATGGGGTTGGTTTTTGGGGTTGGTTTGTGGAGATTTTGGGGTTGGTTTCTGGGGATTTTGGGGTTGGTTTCTGGGGTTTTTGGGGCTGGTTTCTGGGGTTAGTTTCTAGGGTTTTGGGGGTTGGTTTCTGGGGTTTTTGGCGTTGGTTTATGGGGTTTTTTGGGGTTGGTTTATAGGGATTTTGGGGTTGGATTATAGGGATTTTGGCGTTGGTTTATGGGGTTGGTTTCTGTGGATTTTGGGGTTGATTTATGGGGATTTTGGCGTTGGTTTCTGGGGTGTTTGGCGTTGGTTTCTGGGGTTTTTTGGGGCTGGTTTCTGGGGTTTTTGGGGTTGGTTTCTGGTTTTTTTTTGGGGTTGTTTATGGGGATTTTGGGGTTGGTTTCTGTGGATTTTGGGAGCAGCAATGGAGGGGCCGCGGCCGGAGGGGCCGGGGGGGTTTGAGGAGCGGCGGGGGCGCGCAGGGGGCGGCGGGGGCGCGCAGGGGGCGGAGGGCACCGCGGGCCTTGCACATGACCGAACGCGCGGCCCCACAAAGGGAGCGAGAGCCCCACAAAGGGAGCGCGCAGCGAGCGCAGACAAAGGGAACGAAAAGAACCCGCGGGGAGGGGACGGGGGGACAAGGACAGGGAAGGACGGGGGGAAATGGGGGACAGGGGAAATGGGGAATGGGGGACAAGGACAGGAAAGGACGGGGGGAAATGGGGGACAGGGGAAATGGGGAATGGGGGACAAGGACAGGAAAGGACGGGGGGACAGAGGGACAGGGGAAGTGGGGACAGGGGGACAGAGGGACAAGGGGACAAGGACAGGAAAGGACGGGGGGAAATGGGGGACAGGGGGACAGGGGACAGCGGGACAGGGGAAATGGGGGACAGGGGGACAGAGGGACAAGGACAGGGAAGGACAGAGGGACAGGGGACAGGGGGACAGAGGGACAGGGGAAATGGGGGACAGAGGGACAGGGGGACAGGGGGACAGGGGAAATGGGGAAATGGGGACATGGGGACATGGGGAAATGGAGGGGACGGGGGAAATGGGGACAAGGATGGGGAAAATGGGGGAAATGGGGACAGGGACAGGGGAAATGGGGACAGGAGTAGGGAGGGGGACAAGGGGACAGAGGAGTTGGGGACAGGGGAAATGCGGGCAGGGATGGGGAAAATGGGGGCGGGAGGACGCAGAGAAAATGGGGACAGGGATGGGGACAAGGACAGAGATGGGGACAGGAGAAATGGGGACAGGGAGGGACAAGGAAAGGGGAAATGGGGACAGAGGAAGGGACAAGGAGAGGGGAAATGGGGACAGAGGAACTGGGGACAGGGACAGGGACAGCGAGGGGGGACAGAACTGGGCATGGGGACAGAGGAAATGGGAGCGGGGCTGGGGACAGAAAATGGGGACAGGGATGGGCAGGGGGACAGGGAAAGGGATGGGGACAGAGCCGGGAAATGGGGACAGAGCCGGGACTGGGATCCAGGATTGGGATCCAGGGCTGGGATCCAGGGCCGGGATCCAGGAAAGTGCCCGGAGCTCGCGGCCCTTGCAGCGGCCCCGAAGCCGCTCCTGCCCCGCGGCCTCGGGCTCTTCATTCATCAATTAATTCATTAATTAACGACGCTAAAACGGGCGGGGAGGGCGGCGGTTTTTATTCTTTATTCCGGGCGGAGAACGGAAAAGAATCATCGTGACAATAATCGCGATCGCTTCGTCAAAAATCGCCTTTCGGTAGAAACATTCCCCCGCTCCCCCTTTTTTCTTTTTTTTTTTTTTTTTCCCTCCTGTTTTATTTTATTTATTTTTTCGGCCATAAATCTCCCGCTCGGCTAAAAAAAAAAGAAAAAAAAAACAAAAAAAAAAAGGAAAAAAAATGTTTTCCACCCTGAGCGTTTCACGGCGCGCTCCTCTTAAGGTTTTTAAGGTTTTTGTGGGTTTTTTTGGGGTTTTTTTCCCTCTCTTCTGGCACGAAACCGGGATCGTAAAAAGGATTTTTGTGCCTCTCTGCCCGCGCTCCCGTTCGGTGACAAAACCCCGGGAAAAGCGGCACAAAACCGGGGGAGGAACGGAGGGGAAAAAACCCCAAACCCTCAGGAGCAGGGAAATGCTACGGAGCGATATTGAAATATTATACAGCGATATTGAAATATTATAGAGCGATATTTAAATATTATAGAGCGATATTGAAATATTATAGAGCGATATTGAAATATCACAGAGCGATATTTAAATATTCCTGAGCGATATTGAAATATCACAGAGCGATATTTAAATATCACAGAGCGATATTTCAGCGGATCAGCGGCAATAATCGCTTCCAGATTTTTAATTTTTTATTTTTAAATTTTTTTTTTTTTGGAACAAGGCGGGGGAGACATGGGGGGAAAAACGGGATGGGGGCCACGAACGGTCTGGTCCTAATTAGGGCGACCCCAGCGCTGATTTAATTAAAGAAAGGCACCTCGGGCCCGGGCTTTTCTCATTAATTTTTTCCCATTAAAAGGAGCCCTCGCTGCTCCTTTTTCCTTTTTTTCCTCCCTTTTCCCGCAGCCTGGAAGCGCCGCCAGGGCAGGAGGGGCCGGGGATGGACCCGGATTTTCCCCTCCCGGGGCTTTTTTGCCCTTTCTCAGCTTCCCCCCATTTTTTAAAAATATTTTTTTTAATAATTTCGCCCCTCCCGCAGCAAAAAAAATATAAAAGGAAGGAAGGAAGGGGGGTCTCGGATCTGCTTTTTTTTTTTGGCCTTTTCCGCCCCAAAAATCGGCGATTTCTCGATGTCTTTGCCCTCCCCCCGGATATTTAATTTGATTTTTTAATTATTTCCCCCTTTGCCCCCCTCATTTCCAGCCTCCGCCGAGCTCCTCCATTCATACCCGGATTTTTTTTTGCTTTTTTTTTGCTTTTTTTTCCCCTTTTTTTTTCCCCTTTTTTTTTTTTTTTCCCGAGCACATCCTTCGATCGCCCGCGGCCATAAATTAGCGCAATTAATTATCGCAATCTCCAAATTGATGGCGCACACATCCCTTACCTCAGCGCTTTTCGCCGCCGCCTTTGGGGGCACGGGAAATGCAGAGAGGGGGGGGGGGAAAAAGAAAGAAAAAAAAAAAGGAAAAAATTAAAATAAAAAACCCAAAACCTCAGGGGAACGCTCGGGCCGAGCCCCGGGGCTGCTTTTAAAGAAAAAGACACCTCCAAGGCCGATTTTTTTTTTTGCCGTTTTGTTGTTTTCGGGTGGGTTTTTTTTTTTTTGTGTTTTTTTAAGGTATATTTACAGAGCTGCTCTACAATAGGCAACAGAACAAATATTACGAGAATAAAATACACAAAAATCGGTACAGCAGAAACGTTCAACACCGTGACAGAACATCAGCATCGGGAGCCACCATTCCCTCCAGTCCTTTCTTTTCCTTTTTTTTTGTATTTTTTTGTTCCTCCTTTTTCCTCGTTTTTTTTAAACCCCTTTTTCTTTCTTTTTTTTTTTTTTGTTTTTTTGTACAAAATATTGACGCGGGATTTAAAAAAAAAAAAAAAAAAAGAATTCAAAATACCGGGTGAAGATTTAATTTAGGACATAAAATATAATAATAATAATAAAAACCAGCAAAATAAAAATTCAAGTACTTCTCGTGCCGCGTTTGCTGAGGGCAGAGCAAGGCGGGAGAAAGGAAGAGAAAACCAAACCCCCCCGGGCACCTTTTATTATTATTAATTTTCTTTTTTTTTTTGTCTGATTTTAGTCGCATTTTAGAAAAGCCTCGAGTCCCCAAACCTCTATCGCTAAACATCCATCCGCACATTCAGAGTCAGAAACATTTCACCCCTTTTTTTTATTATTATTATTTCCCCTTTTTTCCCCCTTTTTTTTTTGTTTTTCCCTGCAATTTTTTTTTCCCGCTGTTTCTTTTTCCCTCTCCATCCACCCTCGTTTCTCTCCGCCAAACTTTTTTTTTTTTTTAATTTATTATTTTTATAATTTGTTAATTATTATTATTATTATTGCTGTTCCTTATCGCTTTTCTCTTTATTCATTTTCTTCATTTTCATTCGCCTGTTCTGAAACCAGATTTTGACCTGGCGTTCCGTGAGGTTCAGCACCCGCGCCACTTCGTACCTCCGGTCCCGCGTGAGGTACATATTGAATAAAAACTCTTTTTCCAGTTCCAGGGTCTGATATTTTGTGTAAGGGCATCGTTTCTTCCTCGTGGAGCGCGCGTGAATCCAATTTGCCACGGGGTTGTCTGAGAAAGAAGATTTTTTTTTTTATATATATATATTTTTAAATTTTTTTTTTGGTATATTTTGTAATTTTTTTTTAAATATTTTAGGGGGAAAACCAATGTACAAAATTTATTTTCTTTTTCTCTTATTAATTTCTCCCTCCCCCTTCCGCGCCCTACAGCCAGGACCTGTTTAATTAGCAGCTCTTACCTAAATATTTTAAGTGACCTTCGCAAGGGTTTAATCTGTTTATTTTGGAGGGGGTCACTTCCTTTTTCTCTTTTCGCTGCCGTTATCACTTTTTGTTTTCTTTTTTATTCAAAAAAAAAATTCAGCAAAAAATAAAAAAATATCTATAACAGTAATAATAATAATAATAATAATAAAAATATAAAAGCGGCGCGCCGGGTTTAAAAATAATAATAATAATAATAACAATAATAATAATAATAATAACGATGCACATGGCTGCTGCTGCTGCTGCTGCTGCTGCTGCTGGCGGTAATCGAGGAACAAGTCATAAAAAGTCAAAATTCCCACCATTTCATAGGCCCATAAACTCTTTTTACAACCTCAGCTCGCCCAGACTTTCCCCAGAAGCTCTCCCGGGCCGCCACAGCCGCCTTGGCTTTTTTAATATCTCCGGGATGACGCGCAAAAATCGCATTTTTGGGGTTATTTTGGGGTGCTTTTGGCGGGGTTTAATTCGGGTTTTGGAGGCGTTTTCACGCCGCGGGCGCGGGGCCGCAGCTTTTCCCCGCGGGGCCGTTTTTGGGGTGATTTTGGGGTGATTTTGGGGTGGTTTTGAGGTGATTTCGGGGTGATTTTGGGGTGATTTCGGGCAGCCCCGGGTTCCCCGCGCGGTGGCACCGGCCCGGCGGGCGCGGGAGAGGCGCGGGCCGTGCGCCGGGGGTGCCACCCCAAAACCGCCCCCAAATTACCCCAAAATCCCCCCAAAATCCCCCAAAATCCCCCCAAAATCACCCCGAATCCCCCCACAGCCTCCCCGGCTCCCCTCGGCCGGGTTTTGGGGCGATTCCCGGCGATTTTCGCTCTCCCAGCAGCGGCCGTTACCTGCTCGCTGCCCTTGGGGAAATTCGGCTTTTTGCTGATTCCTGCTCTGAATTTTGGGGTTTTTTTGGGGGGTTTTGGGGTTTTTTTTTAAGTTCTCCCCTCCCTCCTCAGCAGCTCCTGCGCTCGCCGCCTCCCGCCCCCTCCGCTGGCCCTAAAATCCCGATTTTTCTCCTCATTCCTGCCTTGCCCCTGGCCAGGCTTCACCTTTCCCTTCATTCCCACGTGCAGGAATTTTCCTGTTTTTTTGGGGGGGATAATGCAGGAATAACCGCGCCGCCGGAGCTTTTATTGATTTCTCCAGGAGATAAAGGGGCGCCTCTGCCTTCACCCCGAGATGTTCCCTTCCCCTCCCTAAAATAAATAATTAAAAATAAAAAAAAATAAAAAAAACCAACCCCAAAATCCACCCCCGCATCCGCACCGCCCGCTCCCAGGCATCCCCGAACTCTTCCTCGTTCCTGGAAAGCGGGAAAGGGAATTTTAAAGGGAATTTTGGATTTTTGGGGAGCCAAAGGCGCTGCTTCACCCCCGTCTCGCACACGCATGCTCTTCCCCTCGAATTTATTATTATTATTATTATTATTATTATTATTATTATTATTATTATTGGTTTAATTTAAAGTGGGAGGCGGGGGGGGGGGGAATCAAAGCAGCCCCGTCAGCGGAATAATAATAATAATTAAAAAAAAACAAAAAAAACCCTGAAAAAATATAGAAGAATGAAAGGGGGATTTAAAAAAATTTTAAAAAAATTTAAAAAACCAAAACACCCCAAAGAGCCCGAAACAAAGTGGAGCCGGCGAAACCCCCAGACCCTTCCTGCGGCTCTGGAGTTTTAGGGTCGCGCTCTGTCCCTCTCCTCTCTCTCTCTCTCTCTCTCTAAGGTAATTTCATTTTATTGAGTGGGGTCCTGGAAGCCGTAATGCCTTCCGCGGTCGTAAACAAGAATGACTTGGACTTACTGGGGTCTAATTCGTGCTTTTCTTCTTTGTGTTTGCCGGCAGCGATGGCCTCGGACTCGGGGGAGGACGGGACGTTCTGCGCCGCTCGCTCCCGCAGCTCCCCGGGAGCCGCGTACACGAAATCCGCGTAGGCGGCGCGGCCGTCGGCGGGGCCGCACTCCGCCCTGCGCGGGGGCCCGAACGCGTCCGCCTTGAGCCCGTAGGGCCGGGCCCCGAAGGCCGGGAAGGAAACGGCCCCGGCCAGCGGCTCCAGCCAGGTCCGCACGTACCTGGGCTCGGCCGCCTGCGGCCCGTAGGGCCCCGCGGGGTGCGGGTGCGGGTGCGGGTATCCCACCGAGGGCTGCGAGGGCACGGGCGCCCACGAGGTGGTGAACACGGCGGGTTTGGGGGCGAAACTGCACGAGGGGAAGTCGGCGCAGTCCGGCACCAGCGCTGCGGGGCGAGCGGCGCCGGGGCCGCCGAAGCGCGGGGCCAGCAGCTCCTCGTTGTCGGGGCCGATCAGCGAGTCCACGTAGTAGTTGCTGATGGGGCCCGAAGCCGACATGGTTCGCTCGCCCCCTCTTTTACATTCATCGGATTATTGTATGAAGTGTATGTGTACTTTTTATCTGCTCATAGAACAATCAGGGCAGGTAATTATTTTTTCAGCCGTTCCCACCGCGCCATTGGCTGCCGGCCTCACGTGATTGTATTTACCCAAAAATATCGCCCGGATCAATCCGCAGGGCTTTTTTTTTTTTTTTTCCCATTTTTTTTTTCCTTTTTTTTTTCTTCCTTTCCCTTTCCTCCTATCCTCTTCTCTTCTTTTTTTTTTTTTCTTTTTTTTTTTTTCCTTCCTCTTTTTTTTTTATTTTATTTTTTTTTAATCGAATAACGCCACCCGGCTTTTCCTTAAAAAAAAAAAAAAAAAAAAAAAAAAAAGCGGCTGGAAACGGGGGCGGAGATGAGGAGGAGGAGATGAGGAGGAGGAGGAGGAGGAGGAGGAGGAGGAAGCCGGGCTCGGCGGCCGGGGACGCTGGGAGGGGGGAGATTCCGCCCGAGGCCGCGAGCGGAGGCAGGGAAGGTGCAAGGTAACTGCGGAAGGTGCCCCAGGAACTCTTTCCCCTCGCAATTCCTCCCTGCGCCCGCTCCCCGCGCGGCCCCGGCGCGATCCCAGCGAATTCCGGGGCGGCGGGGCCGGGACCCCCGCCCGCGGCCGCGGAGGGGAGCGGAGAGGGGGGGACGGAGCCGAGAAGGGGCTCAAAAAAGCGGCTCAAAAAAGCGGCTCGAAAAAGCGGCTCAAAAAATCGGCTCAAAAAAGCGGCTCGAAAAAGCGGCTCGAAAAAGAGGCTCGAAAAAGCGGCTCAAAAAAGCGGCTTTTGTCATCTTTGGCAGCGCTGTCTCCTCGCCAGGGCTGCTCCAGGGATCCGCTCCGAGCCAGGAGCTTCTCCAGCAGCCAGAAAATCAAATTATGGATCGTTCCGGCCGCCTTTCAAAAAGAAAATAAAAAAGAGGAAGGGGTGTATAATAATAATAATAATAATTATAATAATAATAATAATAAATCCCTTCCTCCATCCCTAAAATAAAATAAAAATAAAAATAATCCAGGAAGGGAAAGCCGAGCTCTCGCAAGGCAGCGGCTGCGGCGCTGGGCGAGGAGGAGCCGGGGATGTTTTTTATGTCCTTCAATAAAATTTTTACGAGGATCATTTGATTGTTCATAAATGTGTCGTTCATTAAATAAAAGCGCAGGACGGAGTTTGCGGCTCGGGGAGCTCGGGGGGGAAGCGGAGGCAGCAGCAACGCGTGCTGGGCACATGAGATTTCTATTTTTATTTTTGCCTTTTTAAAATTATTTTTTCTTTTTTCTTTTTTTTTGGGTCGCGCCTGGAAACTTTCGGGTTTTGGTGTTTTGTTTTATTTTTTATATTTTTTTTTTTGTACCAGAGCGAGCGGAAGAGCTCAAAACTGCCCGGCTGCGTTTTGAGGGAATAACCTTGCTTTTGTAAGGACAGACAGACAGACAGACAGGTAGGTGAGGAGCTCCCGCCCAGCGCAGTCGCCACCGAAAAAGGGACTCGGGCGATTTCTTTGGAAGCCAAAAAAAATAAAATAAAAAATAAAATCCCTTTTTTTAAAAAAAGAAAAATTCTATCTCAGCATTTTATTTTAAAAAAAAAAGCAACAAAGCAACAGAGCCCTTCTGATTAAAATAAAAAGATTTTCTGGATTCCCTCGGGTTTCCTGGAGCTGGGAGGGAAATGGGGAAATTTGGGGAGGAGAGGGGAAAATGAGGAGCGGGGGGGTGTCCCCAGTGCCGCCGCGGCTCTGCCGGAGCCCCGCGCACCCAAAACCCCGCGGTTTTCACCCATTTTCCCCCGTTCGGGCTGCGCGAGGGACGCGAGGGGGCTGAGGAAAATCGAGGGGAGAAAAAAGCCCAAAATGAGGCCAAAATGAGCCCAAAATGAGGAAATTCCCCGCCGAACTCTTCCAAAATCCTCCCCAGCGCAAACCCCGCACCTCGCCCCGCGGAAAACCCCAAAAAAATAAAATAAAATAAAATAAAGGAGCGGATGTCCCGGAGCTGCTGGGAAAAGGGGATTTTCGGCTAAAACCACGGATTTCTGCGGGGAAACTCCGGATTTCCCCCCAAAAAACCTCCTCGCCTCTCTGCCCTTCCTCCCTGGCTGCGTTTTGAGGCTCCTGCGAGCCCTAAAAAAAGGAAAATATTCCAGAGGGTCCGGGATCCTCCTTGGCCTTTCCCAGCCCCGTTAATCCCCGGCCTCCTCCCGCCGGGGTTTCCATCCGCGACGAGGGGTGGAAAAAAAAATCAAAATAAATCAAAATATCCCCATTTTCCCTCAATTTTCCTCCCTCGCCTCCGTTCTCCACGCGCGGGGGATAAAACCCGCCCGGGATTTCCCGATTTGAGGGGAAATTTTGGGGGGGAATTTTTGGGAGGGAGGAATCCTCACAAAAGCGGCTGCGGGCGAGGGAGAGGAAGGAGAAGGAGGAAGAGGGGGAAGGAGGAAGAGGGGGAAGGAGGGGAGCGGAGCCGGAGCGGGGCCGGGACTCGGAGCCGGGGGGGGAAAACCGGGAATTCCGCCGGGAAATTTTTTTGGGAATTCCGCCGGGAATTCTTGAGGGATTCCGCCGGGAATTTTTGGGAATTCCGCCGGGAATTTCGGGGAATTCAGCCGGGAATTTCGGGGAATTCAGCCGGGAATTTTTGGGGAATTCAGCCGGGAATTCTTGAGGGATTCAGCCGGGATTTTTTGGGAATTCCGTCGGGAATTTTTGAGGAATTCCGCCGGGAATTTTTTGGGGATTCCGCCGGGAAAGGCGGGCCGGGAGCGATCCCAGCCGGGCTCGGGGCGGATTTCGGAGCCCGGCAAGGTCACGGGATGGAGCCGGTGTCACACAAAGGGACTCGGAGCCGGGGGGGAAAAACCGGGAATTCCGACGGGAAATTTTGAGGAATTCCGCCGGGAATTTCGGGCGATTCCGCCGGGAATTTTTGGGAATTCCGCCGGGAATTTCGGGGATTCCGCCGGGAGCGATCCCAGCCGGGCTCGGAGCCCCGCAAGGTCACGGGACGGAGCCGGTGTCGCACAAAAGGCGCCGATTCCCGGCGTTTCCACGTGGAAAAATCGGGGTTTGCCCGCCCTGGGGGTGCGGATTTTGCAGCCGAACCCCCCCGCACCCTCCGCGGGTCCCGGCGGAGCGCGGGGGATGCGGAGGAGGCGGCGGCGCAAAGCGGGGCCGGGGGCGGTTTTGGGGCTGAAAACGGCGATTTCGGGGTTAAACCCGGCGGTTTTGGGGTTAAAAACGCGGTTTTTAGGCAGCGTTTTGCCCCCCGAATCCCGCACCAGGATGGGGAACCCCTGAAATTCACCGCGTGGGAACCCCCCAAGACAATTTCCGCCTCTCCCTATAAAATCCCCATAAAATCCCTATAAAGTCCCTATAAACTCTATATAAAATCCCTATTAAATCTATATAAAATCCCTATAAAATCTATATAGAGTCCCTATTAAATCTGTATAAAATCCCTATAAAATCTATATAAAATCCCTATTAAATCTATATAAAATCCCTATAAAATCTGTATAAAATCCCTATAAAATTTATTTTTTTTCTTCCAGAAATGAAGGGAAAGCATCGCCGTGGGAGGGGGCGAAGTTCTGGGGGCGGCCCCGGGAATTTTCCCCTTTCCCGGCCGGAATTCCGGCCCTGGGACCCCGCGGTTTTGGGGGAGATTCCTGGGAACTGAGGGGGAAATTGGCGAATCCCGGATCCTTCCCTTGCTCTGGAATCCGCGGGGGCAAAAAATAAAATTAAAAAAAAGGAGAAAACTCCGACAGCGGCGAGCGAGCTCAGCCCAGGGTTCGGAGATTTATTATTTCCTGGCGGAGATTAAAAAAAAAAAAAAGAATATAAAATAATAACAATAAATAACGGTGATAATAATAATAATAAAAATAATAAAATTAAATAGGTAGGAGAGCGGAGACGCGGGAATTTCAGGCTTTGTCTGAGCCCCGTCTTGGCCACTTCTGGCACCTTTTTGGAGCTCGGGTCCTGCCCCTGGTGCCTCAAAACTTCTTCCCCCTCGCTCCCAAACCTTTCCCCTCCCCGCGCAGAAATCCTGCCCAGATCCGGACAAAAATTCGACCCCCAGGAAATTAAATTAAAATTAAAAATAGATAAAAATTAAAATTAAAAAAGGAAGCAAGAAGGGCAGGAGGGGAAGGAGAGGAAGATAAAAAGAATAAACCCACTCGCGGCCAGGCGGGCGCTGCTTTTGGGGGTTTTTTTTTGCCTTTTTAGCTATTTTGGGGGTTTTTAAAGTCTCCTTTTTTGCAGAGGGAGCCGCAGCCGCCCCGGATTTGGGGGAAGGTTCGGAAATTTCCCCTTTTCCCAGGGGGGTCCCCAAACCCCTCGGGATCCCCGGACAGGGACAAAACCCCCAAAATCCCCAAATCCCCAAATTCCCCAAAATTCCCAAATTCCCCAATCCCCAAAATTCCCAAATCCCCAAATTCCCCAAATCCCCAAATCCCCAAATTCCCAAATTCCCCAATCCCCAAAATTCCCAAATTCCCAAATCCCCAAATTCCCCAATCCCCAAATTCCCAAATTCCCCAATCCCCAAATTCCCAATTCCCCAAATTCCCAAATCCCCAAATTCCCCAAAATCCCCGCGCGGAGCCGCGGCTCCATTCCCACAGTCAAGGTCGGATTTGCCCCGAATTCGGGATTTTCCCCCCAAATCGGCGCTCGGGGAGGGCGGATCCGCCCCGGGCAGCCCCGGGGCCGCTTTCCCAACCTTCACCCCGAATAAAATTCCCCTTCCCTGCCTCTCTTTGTCCCTTTCCCGTCCCTTCCTCTCCTCCTGCCCAAGTTCTCGCTCGCTCCCTTTTGTTCCTCCTCCTTTCCTTAAAAAAAAAAAAAACCAAAAAAAAGGGGAAAAATCCGCCCGCAATGCACCAGAGGCTGCGGAATATTTGAATATTTGATTATCCCGGGATTTTCTCTCCGAGTGAAGAAATGCGGGGCGGGGGAAAAGAGAAAACAAAAAAATTCAATTTCGGGGCCATCCGCGGATCTCGCGCTGCGTTTCCCCTCCCGGCAAACGGAACGGCCAAAAAATAAAAGGGAAAAAATAATTAAAAATAAAAAATCACATTTATTGCACGGCAAACCTTCCCCGGGACAGCGATTCCCGCGCTGGAAGCGTCGCGGAGGCGCCTCGGAGGTACCGAAATCGCGGATTTTTCGTATTTTTTTTTCCGGGAAAATTCCGCTGCGGGGTTTTTTGGGTTTTTTGTTTGTTTGTTTTGGGTTTTTTTTTGGTTTTTTACCTGCTCGGGCGCCTCTGCCCCCCTCGCGTCCCCCCCGTGTCCGGATTCCTCCAGCGCTGGAGCTACCGCGGGCGCGCAATAAATTCCGAGCCGCAATTAAAGAATTAAAGCAGCTCCCGACCATTTCTTTAAGCGCGTCCTGCTCTGGTTTTTAAACACATCCCCCCAAAAAAACCCCAAATTTCCGCGGATATCCCCCAACACCCAGAGGCGGAAAATCCGCGTTTCTCTCCTCAGCTTCGCTGGGGGATTTTTAAAATTAAATTACATTTTTTTCTCTTTTTGGGGGATTTTTAAAATTAAATTACATTTTTTTCTCTTTTTGGGGGGATTTTTAAAATTAAATTAATTTTTTTTTTATTTTTATTTTTTTTGGGGGGGGTGCGGCGGGTCAAGAGAAGGGGAGAGGGGTGGGGGGGAAGGAAAGGAAAAAAATAAAAATAAAAATAAAAATAAAAATAAAATAAAAATAAAAATAAAATAAAATGAAATAAAAATAAAAATAAAAATAAAAATAAAATAAAAAATAAATATAAATATAAATATAAAAATAAAAATATAAAAAAATAAAAATAAAAATAAAATAAAATAAAATAAAATAAAATAAAATAAAATAAAATAAAAATAATAAAATGACAAACCCCACCAGCGCGATAAAAATAAAAATAAATCAATACAGGAAGGAGACGAGCGGGGAACAAGCCTGAACCCGGCGCGGCGAGGCCGACAGCGCCTGGAGAAACATTTTTTGGGCTCCTTGCGCCGCCGCGTTTATTCATTTATTAGCTGCGCCCCAGACAGGCTGCAATTAGCATAGATAAGCACGGCCGCGAGCTGGGGCTGCGCCCGCCCCATTGTCTGCGGCCCCGAGGTGTCGGGGCAGCCCCGCCGCCCTCGCAGGACGCGGAGCGGCCCCGGAACAGCCCCGGAACGGCCCCGGAGCGGCCCCGGAGCGGCCCCGGAACGGCCCCGGAGCGGCCCCGGAACGGCCCCGGAGCGGCCCCGGAGCGGCCCCGGAGCGGCCCCGGAACGGCCCCGGAGCGGCCCCGGAGCGGCCCCGGAGCGGCCCCGGGCCCGCGGCTCCGGCCTGCGCCGCGCACCCCGAAAAGCCGCGCTCGGGGGGCTTTAAACCGGGATTTCAAGGGGTTTTTAAGGGGTTTTTAAGGGTTTTTTAAGGGGTTTTTTTAAGGTTTAAAATGGGTTCTTTTTTGGTTGTTTTGGGGGTTTTTTAAGGGTTTCTTTAAGGTTTAAAATGGGGGGGTTTTGGGGTTGTTTTAGGGGTTTTTAAGGGTTTTTTAAGGGTTTCTTTAAGGTTTAAAAGGGGTTCTTTTTTGGTTGTTTTAGGGGTTTTTTAAGGGTTTCTTTAAGGTTTAAAATGGGGGGGTTTGGGGTTGTTTTAGGGGTTTTTAAGGGTTTTTTTTGGGGGGGTTGATTTAGGGTTTAAAATGGTTTTGTTTGGGTTGTTTTAGGGGTTTTTAAGGTGGTTTTTTGGGGGGTTTCAAGGGTTTTTAAAGGGTTTTTTAAGGGTTTTTTAAGGGTTTTTTAAAGGTTTAAAAGGGGTTCTTTTTTGGTTGTTTTAGGGGTTTTTTAAGGGTTTTTTTGGGGGGTTGATTTAGGGGTTTAAATGGTTTTTTAAGGGTTTTTTTAAGGTTTAAAATGGGGGGGGTTTGGGGTTGTTTTAGGGGTTTTAAAGGTGGTTTTTTTGGGGGGTTGATTTAGGGGTTTAAATGGTTTTTAAAATGGTTTTTAAAGGGTTTCTTAAGGTTTAAAATGGGTGGGTTTTTTTGGTTGTTTTAGGGATTTTTAAGGGTTTTTAAGGGTTTTTTTAAGGGTTTAAAATGGGGGGGGTTTGGGTTGTTTTAGGGGTTTTTAAAGGTGGTTTTTTGGGGGGTTGATTTAAGGGTTTAAATGTTTTTTTAAAGGTTTTTTAAAGGTTTTTTTAAGGTTTAAAATGGGGGGCGTTTGGGTTGTTTTAGGGGTTTTAAAGGGGGTTTTTTGGGGGGTTGATTTAGGGGTTTAAAATGGTTTTTTAAGGGTTTTTTTAAGGTTAAAAATGGGGTTTTTTTTGGGGTTGTTTTAGGGGTTTTTAAGGTGTTTTTTGGGGGGTTGATTTAGGGTTTAAAATGGTTTTGTTTGGGTTGTTTTAGGGGTTTTTAAGGTGGTTTTTTTGGGGGGTTGATTTAGGGGTTTAAAGGGTTTTTTAAAGGATTTTTAAAGGTGTTTTTTAAGGTTTAAAATGGTTTTTCTTTGGGGTTGTTTTAGGGGTTTTTAAGGTGTTTTTTTGGGGGGTTGATTTAGGTTTTTAAAGTTTTTTTTAAAAGGTTTTTTTTAAGGTTTAAATTTTTTTTTTTGTTTGGGTTGTTTTAGGGGTTTTTAAGGTGGTTTTTTGGGGGGTTGATTTAGGGTTTTTAAATGGTTTTTTAAATGGTTTTTAAATGGTTTTTTTAAGGTTTTTTCTTGGGTTGTTTCAGGGTGGTTTTTTTTGGTTTGGTTTGGTTTTGTTTTATTTTAAGAGATTTTTACAGGGTTTTTAAAATATATTTTTTTGTTTAAAGAGATTTTTAAAGCGTTTTTAAAATATATATTTTTTAGCGCTTTTTTCCCCTCCCCACCCGAGGTTTTCCCGATCCCCGCGGTTTTCCCCCATCCCAGCGCGGTCCCTGCGCGGATCCTGCGCGGTTCCCTCCGCGCCGCAGCCTTTGCCCGATTCCTGCCTTTTTCCCACCATTTCCCGGCCCCTCTTTCCGCCTCTTTTCCCTTTTTCCGCCTTGAGGGGATTTTCCCCACCCTGAATCCACCCCGGCGAGGAACCAGAATTGATTAAATCGCCCCAAAATGAATCCAAGATCCGCAAAATTCACCAGCGCGACCCCTCCGCCCTCCGGCGCTTTTTGGGGCGTTTTTAACTCGTTTTGGGGTCGGTTTTTGGGTGGTTTTCAATTTTTTTTTTTTTTAAATCCCTCAGAAAGGAGAAAACGCAGCCGCGGGCGCTGCTCGCCCGCACAGAAATTCGGGGTTTGCGATTCCACCTGCCGGGAGCGCAGCGGATCCGGGGGAAATCGGCCAAAAATCGGAGACGCCGCCGAAATCTGACCCCGAGAGAGCGGAATGGACGCGGAGAGCGGAGCCAAAAGTAACGCAAAAAAAATAAATAAAATAAAATAAAATAAAATAAAAATCGGAAACTGCACGCGGCGTCCCTGCGAGATCCTCCCGGTTTTTCCATGGAAAATCGGCGCATCCCAGGAAAACCTCGGAGCCATAAATTCCCCCCCGCCCGCGCCCTCCGCCGCTCCAATTTCATAATTAAAAACCAGTGGGGGAGATTTTCGCTTTTTATGGCTTTTCTGGGGTCGGGGTGGCTGAGCGTATTTTAAATTTCGCTGCTATTTTTTTTTAAATTTATTTATTTTTTAATTATTTCCCTCTCTCCCCTCTCTCTCTCCAGGGGTAGCTCGGAAATAAAAATCAATCTCAATATGCGGAGAATAGAAATGGGTTTGTCTGGCTCACGCTGTTGGGAGGAAAAAGGGGGCAGAAATCTGCAGATTGTTAATCCCGAGAAGGCGAAACTCGTCATAAATGTAATGAATCCTTTAAATCATTCAATTATCACAGCGCTAATATCAAATAATTACGGTTAAACCTACCAGTAATCAACCTCGTTCCTGTTGAAATATTAATTTAAACCAGCGTGGGGTCGCTTTTTTCCTTCTTCTTTCCTTTTTTATTTTCCAGCTTCTCTTTGCCCTTTTAGCCACTGTTAAATTCCGGTTTTTTGCCCCCATGGCGACGAAAATATCCCAAAACACCAAAATCAGCGATTTCCCGCGCTTTAAACCGAGCATTTCAACCACCGAACACAGCATAAAAATCAGATATTCAATAATTCATCATTCATTAAAATAATCCATTCATTTTGTTCTCCTTTGAGCCACAACCCCCAGCCCCTTTTGAGGGGGAAAATCTCAATTTTCACCATCGACATCAACTCCAGCCCCAGCAACCTCAGGTTCTCCGGGGAGAAACCAAAATTGGGACAAACCCCGAAAAATCCCAACCCAGCGGCCGAACCAAGCCCCAAAATTCACAATTCCGGCCCAGCCTCGGCCCGCCCGCAGCCAAAACCCCAAAAACTCCGAGTTTCGCCTCAATCCCGACCCGCGCCCCGCAGCCTCACCCGGCTCCGGCACAATTCTCATTTTTGGGTGTCAGGACACAAAATCCACCGAGAGCAGCCGGAAACGGCTCCGAAATTCCCGATTTCCCCTCAGGGATTCACCCTCGCCCCTTGGCGCTTTCAGACCTCGCCGATTCCTCTTTCCACGCGGTTTTTGCTGCGGTTCACTCCCAAATTTCCCCTTTTTTCCCCATTTTTCGGCATTCAAACGCTGGCACAACTTCCCCAACTTTCCCGGCGCGTTTTAAGGGGGGAAAAAGGGGGAAAATCGCTTTTTTTACCCCCCTTCTGCTCCTGCAACACAAACGCCCGAATTCCTCCAGCCCCAATTCCTGAGGGTTTTGTGTTTTTTCCCCGTGTTTTTTATTCCAGAGGATTTTTTTATTCCAGAGGATTTTTATATTTTTATTTTGTTTTTTTCCCCGTGTTTTTTATTCCAGAGGATTTAATTCCCGAATTCCCAATCCAGGCTCCGCAGAGCAGCTGCAAATCCGGATTAAAGCCAAAAAAGGGGGGAATTTTGAATTTAATCCCTGGCTGGAGGCGCCGGCGGCAGAAGGAGCTGAAAGCCCCCGAATTCCGCTTTTTTCCCCCCTTTTTCACCTACGAGTTTTGGGGTTTTTTTAGGGGATTTTCAGCAAAAGGGGGCGCGAGGGGCGCTCCCAGCACCCCAAAAAATCAGCGCCCCCTCCTCAGCCGAACCCCCCAAAAATCCCCAAATCGCCCGCCCAGCTCAAAAATTGAATATTTTTCTAAAAATTCAGGGGTTCAGAATCCGCCACGGGGAGGGAGGAAAAGGGGAGGGGATTTAAATGTGGGGGTTTTTAAAAATTATTATTTATAACAATTTTATTTTTTTTCTCTCGTTTTTTAAAGGCATCACCCCGAGCCGGGGCTCTGCCGATCATCGCTGATAATTTGGGGTGGAAAAGCGCTAAAAGCGCTGCTTTTGTCCTCATCATCCCAGCAACAAAAGGGGGGAAATCGGGGCCAAAAAAAAAACCAAATAAAAAATGGGCCAAAACACCAAATAAAACGGGGCCAAAAAAATCAAATAAAAAGGAGCAAAAATCAAATAAAAAGGGGCAAAAAAATCAAATAAAAAGGGGCAAAAATCAAATAAAAAGGGGCAAAAAAAATCAAAGAAAATGGGCAAAAAATGAAAGAAAAAGGGGCAAAAATGAAAGAAAAAGGGCAAAAAATGAGAGAAAAAGGGCAAAAAATGAGAGAAAAAGGGCAAAAATCCCCGCGAGGGGCGCGCTGGGGGGGTCGCGCAGGTTTGGGCGCCGTCCCCATCGGGACGGGGATTTTGGGGGGATTTTGGGGTTTTTGATTTGATTTTTTTTTAGGGCGCCCGGCGGAGCTGCGGGTGCTGCCCTTGATGAAGACGAACTGACGTAATTAAGGCAGTTTCTTGTTGCCGAGCCTAAAGCCCATCCCAACAACATGAAACTACCTAAACCACAGATCAGCTGCGCTGGCATCCACGGGTTTCTGTCAGAACGGGCGGAAAAGGGCAAAAAAAAAACCAAAAAAAAATTAAAAAAAATAAAAATCCCGGCCAGAGGAGGAGGAGGAGGAGGGAGGGGAAAAGAGGGGAAAAAAAGAGGGGAAAAGGGAGAGGAAATTGGGGGAATTCGCCCCTTTGTTGCTGGGCTCCCTTCGCCCCCCTCGCGCCGCTCTCCGCCCCAAATTCGCAGCTCGGGAAATGCTCGGAAACGGCGAAATTGGGAAAAATGAGCGCGGAGCGGCGAATTGAGGGCGCCGGGGCTGGGTGCGGATGGATCCGACCGCGGCGTGCGGGGGAATCGGCTGGAAATGGGCTGGGAATGGGAAATAATGGGAAATAATGGGAAATAATGGGAAATGGGAAATGGGAAATGGGAAATGGGGAATGGGCTCGGAATGGGAAATGGGAAATGGGAAATGGGAAATGGGAAATGGGAAATGGGAAATGGGCTCGGAAATGCGCTCGGAAATGCGGGACCCTCGCAGCTGCCCCCGCTCAAATCGCGCGGATTCGGCCCAAAACCGCGGCCCGGGAGCTGCCGGCAGCGGGGCCCGAACCCGCGCACGGCTCCGCGCCCGCGCTCCAAACCCCGCGGATCCCGCGGATGCTCCGAACCCCGCGGATGCTCCGAATCCCGAAATTGCCGCAACTGCCGCAGCCTCCGCCCTCCGCGCAGCCTCCGCGCTTTGCGGGGGAAAAGGGGAGAAAAACCGGGAGCAGAAAACCCGGGAATTTCCGCTGCCAGGCGCGCAAAACCCCGCGGAGGAAACGCGCGGGGGCTGCGGGGAGATCCTCACCAAAAATCACCATCACCACCATCACCATCACCACCACCAAAATCCGGAAAAAGCGGAGAAATGCGCGCTCCTACCTTGCGGCCGCCGTCCCCAGAGCGCCCGAGTTCCGCGGCTGCGGATCCCCGAGCGCCGCGCGCCGGCAGCTGCGCGCCCCAAGGTCGCCGCGGCGGCTCTGCCTCCCTTCCCTCCCGCACCGTCACCTTTAAATGCATCTTTTACTGCCGCGGCGCATTTATATTTGCAGATCATAAAATCCACCTCCAGCGCTCGCCGAGGCCGGCCTGACATCGCTGTTTTATGACCTTGACTTATTGTGGTCACCTGGATAATATTTAAATCAGCGTTATGGGGCTCGCGCGCGCGCTTATATTAAAATAAAAAAATAAAAAAATAAAAAAGGGGGAAAAATCTTCATCTCATCCCCCCCCCCGTCCCCCGTGGTCAGGAGAGGCTGCTGGAAGCCTTAAAAGGATGAGTCTTGAGGAGAAAAAAAATATAAAAATAAATAAAAAATAAAATCTTTTTATATACAGAGAGAGAGGTGGTGGTGATTGGGGAGGGGGGAGGTGGGGAAGAAGCGATTCTTGCACTCGCATCCCCCCCTCCCTTCCTCGAAAGGAAAAAAAATTATATAAATAAATAAATAAATTATTCTTTCTTTTTCTTTTTTTTTTTTTTTACACATTTTAAGGAACCCACTCGTCCACGGTTCTATGAAATTTATTTTGGCTCCGTAAAGGAAGATACATGCACAGGAGGGTAACACATACAGGATATATTTAAATACCACAGCCACCAGAAATGGACTTTTTATCCTTTTTTTATCCTTTTTTTTCTTCTTCTTCTTCCCCCCATCATCAGACCACCCAATATTCCGATTTTTTAATTTTATTTTTTTTTCCTTTCCTCCCCCCCCGCACCCTTTTTTTTTCCTTCTCTATTCCGCTCAAATATTTCATTTGATATTTTATTTATTTGACATTTTATTTATTTGACATTTTATTTATTTGATATTTTATTTGATATTTTTTATTTGATATTTTTATTTGATTTTTTATTTGATATTTTATTTGATATTTTATTTATTTGATATTTTATATCGGATATTTTATTCCACGGACGGCCCCGCTTTCCCCGGGAGGAGCTGCAGAGATTTTCCCCCTCTGCCCCTCGCGTTTCACACAAACCCCACACAAAATCCACATTTTCTCTCCATTTTTCGTCCCTTTTTTTTTTGTTTTTTTTCCGCCGTTTTTATTGCACGGCGGCCAAGCTACGCTAGGATTTGGGGAGGAAAAAAAAAATAAAAATAAATAAAATAAACCCAGAAAACTTTGGGAGGCGTTTTGAACGTGAAACCCCACACCTGGGGGAGAGCGCCAGGTCCTTGTGCTGCTCTGCAATAACTTAAACACCCGGGAAAGGCGGATTTGGGGTTGGGTTTGGGGTTGGGTTTGGGTTTGGGTTTGGGTTTGGGTTTGGGTTTGGGCTTTGCCACCGTCTCCTTCTCCGCCTTTCATTTCCCCTCCGAGGATCCGCGGGCTGCGCAATCCCCTCGCGGCGCGGAAAAACCGCTCCAGGTCCTTTTGTTTCATTGGGGTTTTTGTGTTTTTTTCCGCCGTTTCGGCGCTGTCGGGGATTTTGCGGGCGAGAGTAAAACAAACAAAACGAAACGAAACAAAACAAAAAAAAATTCCCAAAATAAAATGAGAAAATAAAAGAACGAAATAAAAGAAGGAAATTAAATTAAATGGAGTAATGCAATGAAAGGATGCAGCGAAATAAGGAAATGAAAGGATCAAATGGGAGGATGCAATGAAATAATAACAGAAAATAATAAAATAAAAAAAAAAGAAAATTAAATAATAAAATAGAATGGTAAAATAAAATAATAAAATAAGAAGAGGAAGGGGAGTAATAAAAAATAAAATAAAATAAAATAAAATAAAATAAAATAAAATAAAATAAAATAAAATAAAATAAAATAAAATAAAACAAAATAAAATAAACGAGGAAATGAAATAATAAAATAAAATAATGAAATAAAGAAATGAAATAATAAAAGGAAAGAATGAAATAATAGAAGGAAAGAGTGAAATAATAAAAGGAAAGGATGAAATAAAAAATAAAAGGATGAAATAAAACCAGAAAATAACAACAGAAAAGAACAAAATAAAATGACAGAATAAAAATAAGATAAGAAAATAAAATAAGAAAATAACAGAACAAAATCAGAGAATAAAATAGGAAAATAAGAGAATAAAATAGGAAAATAAAATAGGAAAATAAGAGAATAAAATAGGAAAATAAGAGAATAAAATAAGAGAATAAAATAAGAGAATAAAATAGGAAAATAAGAGAATAAAATAGGAAAATAAAATAGGAAAATAAGAGAAAAAAATAAGAAAATAAGAGAATAAAATAAGAAAATAAACCAATAAAATAAGAGAATAAAATAAGAAAATAAACCAATAAAATAACAGAATAAAATAAGGAAACAAACCAATAAAATAACAATAAAATACAGAACAAACAGCAAAAAAAAAACCCCAAAAAATTAGAATCAAATAAAAATTCAAAGCGGGGCGGAGGAAGGCATGGCGGAGGGGCCGGGCTGGCGGGCGGGTTGCGCGGAGGCGGCCGCGGCGCTCAGCTGAAGCTGAAGCCGGCGCTGAGCTGGCGCACGCGGCTCTCGCGGTTCATCTTCTTGAGCTTCATGCGGCGGTTCTGGAACCAGATCTTGACCTGGCGGTCGGTGAGCGCGATGCTGCGGCTGATCTCCAGGCGGCGCTCGCGGGTCAGGTACATGTTGAACAGGAACTCCTTCTCCAGCTCCAGCGTCTGGTGCTTGGTGTAGGGGCAGCGCTTCTTGCGCCCGCTGCGCGCCGTCAGCCACGTCCCGCCCGCGCCCGCCGCCGCCGCCTCCTCTGCCAAAGACAACAGCGGCGTCAGCCGCGCACCGGCAGCGCCCGCGGGCGCGGAGACAGCGGGGACCCCGAGAATATGGGGGATCCGGGAATATGGGGGCTCACGGAGAGAGCGGGGATCCCGGAGAAATGGGGGATCCGGGGAAATGGGGGCTCACGGAGAGAGCGGGGATCCCGAGAAATGGGGGATCCGGGAATATGGGGGCTCATGGAGAGAGCGGGGATCCCGAGAATATGGGGGGTCCGGGATATATGGGGGCTCATGGAGAGAGCGGGGACCCCGAGAATATGGGGGGTCCGGGATAAATGGGGGCTCATGGAGACAGTGGGGGCTCACGGAGAGAGCGGGGACCCGAGAATATGGGGGGTCCGGGAATATGGGGGCTCATGGAGAGAGTGGGGATCCCGAGACATGGGGGGTCCGGGATATATGGGGGCTCATGGAGAGAGTGGGGGCTCATGGAGAGAGCGGGGACCCGAGACATGGGGGGTCCGGGAATATGGGGGGATCCGGAGAGAGCGGGGACCCGAGAATATGGGGGTCCGGGAATATGGGGGATTACAGAGAAAATGGGGGTTATCCGAGAATATGGAGGGGTCATGGAGAGAGCGGGGGGATCCGGAGACATGGGGGGTCCGGGAATATGGGGGCTCACGGAGACAGTGGGGGCTCATGGAGAGAGCGGGGATCCCGAGACATGGGGGATCCGGGAATATGGGGGGATCCGGGAATATGGGGGCTCATGGAGAGAGCGGGGATCCCGAGAAATGGGGGATCCGGGAATATGGGGGCTCACGGAGAGAGCGGGGATCCCGGAGAGAATGGGGAGATCCGGGGAAATGGGGGCTCATGGAGAGAGCGGGGACCCGACACATGGGGGGTCCGGGATATATGGGGGCTCATGGAGACAGCGGGGACCCCGAGAATATGGGGGGTCCGGGATATATGGGGGCTCATGGAGAGAGTGGGGGCTCACGGAGAGAGCGGGGACCCCGAGAAATGGGGGATCCGGGAATATGGGGGATTACAGAGAAAATGGGGGTTATCCGAGAATATGGAAGGCTCACGGAGAGAGCGGGGATCCCGGAGAGAATGGGGAGATCCGGGGAAATGGGGGATCCGGGAATATGGGGGCTCACGGAGAGAGCGGGGATCCCGAGACATGGGGGGTCCGGGAATATGGGGGGATCCGGGAATATGGGGGGATCCAGAGAGAGCGGGGGATCCGGAGAAATGGGGGGGATCCGGAGAAAATGGGGGTTATCCGAGAATATGGGGGTCACGGAGAGAGTGGGGGATTACAGAGAAAACGGGGGCTCACGGAGAGAGCGGGGGGCTCATGGAGAAAATGGGGGTCCCGGAGAAATGGGGGGGGATCCGGAGAAATGGGGGTTATCCGAGAAAATGGGGGGATCCGGGGAAAATGGGGGCTCACGGAGAGAGCGGGGGATCCCAGAGAAATGGGGGATCCGAGAATATGGGGGCTCACGGAGAAATGGGGGATTACAGAGAAAATGGGGGGATCCGGGGAAAATGGGGGTCCCGGAGAAAATGGGGGGATCCGGAGAAAATGGGGCCTCACGGAGAAAATGGGGGTTATCCGAGAATATGGGGGTCCCGGAGGAAGTGGGGGATTCCAGAGAAAATTGGGTTTTTCTCCAAGAGAAAATGGGGTTTTGGGGTTTTTTCCCCCGAGAGAAAATGGGGGCTTTGCAGCGAGAAAATTGGGTTAAATGGGTTTTTCTCCGAGAAAAAATGGGGTTAAATGGGTATTTTTTTCCCCCCCCGTTGGAAAATGGGGGTTTGCCCCCAGAAAATGGGGTGAAATGAGGGTTTTCCTTGAAAAAAAATAAATTGGTTTATACAAAGATTTTAACGCGTGGGAATAGGGGTTGAATTAGGCCCGAAAATCGGGGTTAAATCAGGGGTTTTTTAACGTGAGGAAATGGGGTTAAATGGGGTTTTTTCCACAAGAAAATGGGCTCATATGTTTGGGGTTTTTTTTTCCGCGAGAAAATTTGGTTGAATAGGGTTTTTTCCGTGAGAAAATGGGGTTATTTGGGAGGATTTCCGTGAGAAAATGGGGTTATTTCCGCCAGAAAATGGGGTTGTTTGGGGTTTTCCGTGAGAAAATTGAGTTATTTGTTTTTTGGTTTTTTTTTTTCTATGAGAAAATGGAGGTTTTTGGGTTTTTCTCGGCGAGAAAATGGGGTTTATACGAGGGTTTATCCGCCAGGAAATGGGGTTTATACGAGGGTTTTATCGCACAGAAACAGGGGCTGAATTAGGCCCGAAAATCGGGTTTATAGAAGGGTTTTTTCCGCGAGAAAATCGAGTATAAATCAAGGTTTATTCGGCATGAAAATCGGGTTTAAATAAAGCTTTTTCCGGCATAAAAATCTGGCCCTGCGAGGGTCCGAAATCGGGTTTAAATAACGGCTTTTCCTGGACCGAAAATTCGCGTTAAAATCAGACTTTGGCCGCACGAAAATCAAGGTGAAATAAAGGTTTTTCCGGGCTCGAAAGCCGAGTTTAAATAAAGTTTTATTAGGCCCGAAAATGGGGTTTTTATAAAGGTTTATTCGGCACGAAAATGGGGTTTAAATAACGGGGGGTTCTGGCTCGAAAGTCGGGTGAAAAAATTTGTTTATTCGCCCCCAAAATCGGGTTTAAATTGTGGGTTTTTCCCGGCTCGAAAATCAGGTTTAAATAAAGGTTTTATTCGGTTGGAAATCGAGTTTAAATCAAGGTTTATTCGGGGTGAAATAAAGATTTATTCGGCCCTAAACTCGGGTTTAAATGGAGGCGTTTGGGGGAGCCAGGGGTTGAAAAAGAGACCGGGATTGGGGAGATAAATCGGATTTTTGGGGAGATAAATCAGAATTTGGGGAGATAAATCAGAATTTGGGGAGATAAATCAGATTTTTGGGAAGGTAACGCGGGTTTTGGGGGGAAAAAATAGGGTTTTGAGGAGAAGAATCGGTTTTGGAGGAGATAAACCGGGTTTTGGGGAGATAAATCGAGATTTGGACAGATAAATCAGATTTTGGGGGGGATAAATTGGGTTTGGAGGAGAAAAAAACGGAATTTTGGGAGGGGAATGGTTTTTGGGGGGAAATAATTGAGTTTGGGGAAGGAAATGGGGTTTTGGGGAAGAAACCTCGAGTTTGGAGGAGATAAAATGGGGTTGGGGAGGGGAATCGGGATTGGGGGGAAAGAATCGAGTTTAGGGCAGAAAAATCGGGGTTTGGGGAGAGAATCGGGATTTTGGGGAGGAGAATCTGGGTTTTGGGGAGAAGAATCGGGGTTTTGGGGAGGAGAATCGAGTTTGGAGGGGATAAATCGGAATTTGGGGAGGGAAACGGGATTTTTTGGGGGAAAGGAATCGGGTTTGGGGGAGAGAAATGGGGATTTTGGGGTGCACAAGGCGGGGTTTGGGGGACATAAATCAGATTTCGGGGGTAAAATAAAAGGGGATTTATGGAATAAATCGGGGTCGGAGCGCGGGGTGAAAATCTCCCGCCTGCCCCGCTAATTAACGGCCGCTAATTAAAAACCCCCGCGGGCACCGATGAATTTGGGGCTCCCCCGGATCACCCCCAAAACCCCAAATCCTTTCCCGGCGCGGTTCGGGGCCGTTTTGGGGTGAAATCGTTGAATTTTCGCAGCTTTCCCCTGCTCGGCCAGGGCACGAATTGGGGCAAATCGGGGGAATTTGGGGAAAATTCCGCGGCCCCTGAATGAACACCGGAGGAATTTGGGTCACGAGGAAGGAAAACCCGAGCGACCCCGAATTTGGGGGAAATCCGAGAAAATCGCAGCAAATCCTCGGGCCCAGTTTTGGGGAAATTCCGTGGAAATTCGGGGTTCGCCCTTCGGGACCTCGGGTGCCCCCAAACGTTAAAATTCCACCAGAAATGGGGTTTTTATTAAAGAAATAAAGATGAAATGACCTCGACAGGAACAAAACCGCAGCTTGGGGAGGGTTTTAGGAACAGAAATCGCCCGAATCCGCCCCAAAGCGAATTTTGGGCACAGCGACCCCAAAAAAAACCCCAAATGTGCCCAGCCCGGCGCATCCCCAACACCCGAGCCCAGAAATCCCTTTTGATTTTTATTTCTGTATTTTTATATAATCCCTTTTTTTAATCATCTTTATTTTTATTTATTTATTGTCCCCGTTCTTTCCGCCCACAGCGCAAATCCAGCCCAAAATAACAACCAAAAAAACAAAAAAAACCCCTTTTTATTTTTGGGTTATCTCGCACCGAATCCTCTCCCGGCGCTTTTGTGCAGATTCGCTTTGCGGGGTTTTGATAACCTTGACTTTGCTTTTTTTCCCCTTTGTTTTGGTGCTTTTTTTTCTTGGTTTTTTATTGGTTTTTTCCCCATTTTCCGGGTTTTTTTGGGTGTAATCGCAGCTCAGCCCTCCGATAAAATCATTTCCCCGTCCCGGTGCCAAGCCAAAAATGGGAATTATTCAAAATAAAAGAGGAGGGGGGGGGAAAAGGGAGAATTTTGGGGTTTTGCTCGCTCCGGGGCCGATTTTGGCGGGGCAGTTTTGGCCGGGGCCGAATTTTGGGGCGTTTGGGTCTCCTCAGCGCAGGCTCAGATCCCACCGGGATTTTCTTGACATTTTTGGGGTTTTTCCCCCAGAAAATCCAACCCCGTCCTTCCCGCGGGCTGAATCCGCCGGGTTTGGGGTTCAAGGGGGGCCCCGGACCCCGAATATCCCAAATTTCGGCCTCGGCGGCGCCTCTGGGCCCGGGGAAAGGCCCAGACCCGGCACATCTGCTCGGCACGGCAGAGACGGGGGGAGACAAACGGAAAAACTCAATTGGAAAAAGATTTTCTGCTCTCCCCCTCTCGCCGAGCCTCTTCCCAGCCCCGGGAGGAGCCGCAATCCCCGCTCCGAGACTCTTTATTTTCTTCTTTTCTTTATTTCTTTTTTTTTAAATTATTATTATTAATTTCATTTTAATTCTTTCTCGTTTTTTTCTCGCGCTCTCTTTGACCGCCGCCGGAGGAATCCAACCCTCGCCCCGCGCGCGGAAATGGGGAAAAAAATGGGAAAAAAAAGGGGCAAAAATCGAGGTTCGCCCCCCTGGAAAATCGCAACGAGCCCAGAACCCCCCAAAATCCCCGCGGTGCCAAAGCAAAGGCCACAAAAATCCGAATTTCCGTCCTTTTTCTCTGCACCAAACACCAAAATTCCATCCTTTTCTCTGCACCCAACACCAAAATCCCATCCTTTTTATGCACCAAACACCAAAATTCCAGCCTTTTTATGCACAAAACACCAAATTTCCATCTTTTTTTTGTACCGAACACCAAATTTCCATCCTTTTCTCTGCACCGAACACCAAAATTCCATCCTTTTTCTCTGCACCAAACTCCGATTTTTTTCATCCTCTTTCAGACAACCGAACACAAAATTTCCGTCCTTTTTTTCTGACACCAAACTCACTTTTCCAGCCTTTTTGCTGAGACCAAAATCCGATTTTCCGTCCTCTTTCTGGCACCAAACACCAAATTTCCATCATTTTTCCGCACCGAACACCAAAATTCCATCCTTTTTTTCTGCACCAAACTCCGATTTTCCATCCTCTTTCTGGCACCAAACACCAAACGATTTCCATCCTTTTTTCCGCACCAAACACCGAATTTCCATCTTTTTTTTGCACCAAACAACAAATTTCCATCCATTTTATGCACCAAACACCGAATTTCCATCCTTTTTATGCACCAAACAATTTCCATCCTTTTTCCCGCACCGAACACCGAATTTCCCCCCAAATCCCATTTTCCATCCTTTTCCCGCACCCCGCGCTCTCTGCTCCCCTTTCTCCCCTCTCACCCCCAAACTCACAAACATTTTAATATTTTAATATTTTAATATCTTAATATTTTAATATTTTAATATTTCTATTTCCAAGCACCGCCGCTTGAAGCCGAATATAAATTTATTTATTTGGGTTTTTTGGGGGTTTTTTTGCCCCATCCGGATCGTTTTTACCCCAATTTCCGCGGGGGAGCAGCGAGCGCGGTCCGGCCCGGGTTTAACCCCTTCACCGCCGGCGCGGGGGCCGAACGCCGGCTGATTTCATTTCATTTTATTAATTAATTTATTTTCCCCTCCTGCCTTACCTTTCGCCTCGCTGTCGGAATTCTCGCTGCTGCCGCCGTCCGCGCTCTTGCCCGGCTCCTTCTCCGCCTGCCCCGCGCCCGCTTTGGCCTTTTCGGCTTTGACTTCGCCCCGCGGCTGCTCCGAGCCCGGCGGGGCCGGGGCCGCTCCGCGCTCGGCCGCGGGGGCCGGGGCGGCCTCCAGGCGCTCCCCGCGGAGCCCGGGCCGGAGCTCGGCGGCCTCGGGGCCCTCCTGCAGCTCGGGGTAGGGGTAGAAGGCGGCCGCGCTGCCCTCGGGCCGGGCCGGGCAGGGCTGGGCGGCGAAGGCGGCGCTGCGGGGCCGCTTCTCGGCGAACAGGCAGCAGCCGCTCTCCTCCTTGACGCCGGGGAAGGCGCAGCTCGGCAGCGGCTCCGGCCGGAAGGCGCCCTTGGGCTCGGCCCACGAGTCCAGCTGGGCCAGGTAGGACGGGAAGGAGCCCAGCGAGGCCTCGTCGCGCTTCTGGCAGCTGCGCAGGGCCGCGAAGTCGCCGGGCTGCGGGAAGAGCCCCGCGGCGGGCGCGAAGGGCTCGGGCCGGGCCAGCGGCTCCATCAGGAAGGCGGCGGCGGCCGCGCTGCCCCCCGGACAGGACATTTTCGGCCGGAGCCTCGGCGGCAGGAACCAGGAATACTCCAGCCAGGGGCTGACATCTTTTTTTTAGCGAGGGGGGGAAGGAGGAGAGAGAGAGAGAGAGAGAGAGGGAGGAAAAAAAAAAAAAATAGAAGGGGAAGGGATGTGAGGAAAAAAAAAAAAAAATTAAAAAAATAAAAAAAACCGGAGCGCGGTGATTACCCACGCATGGCGCTCGCCCCCTCCCCGCCCCGCCGCCACCCCCGCCTCTTCGCCTCTTTTTTATTTATTTTTTTATTTTTCCCTCTATTTTTTTTTTAATTTTTTTTAATTTTTTTATTTTTTTGCCTTCGCCCCCCACGTGACGCGAGGCCAATGAGCGCCGAAGGACTGAAAATGGCCTTGGGGATTCAGACGGCGCCGCGCGCGTCACGGGGGTCAAGGTGGCGCCGGCGGCGGCCGCGGCTCCTCCGTGGAGCAACAGCGACATCTGCCCGTGCCCGGCCGCGCAAAAAACGGCCGAAAAAACGGGGAAAAAAGCGGCAAAAAAACGGGGAAAAAAAAGCGGCAAAAATCCCGCAAAAAACCCGGGAAAAAAGCGGGGAAAAAACCCGGCAAAAAAGCGACAAAAAACCCGGGAAAAAACGGGGAAAAAAGCGGCAAAAAAACCGGGAAAAAATCAGGCAAAAAACCGGGGAAAAAACCTCAAAAACCGGCAATAAAATCGGCAAAAATCCCGGCAAAAAAAAACCGGCAAAAAACCCGGCAAAAAAAACCTGGCAAAAAACTGGGGGAAAACCGGGAAAAAAACCTCAAAAAACCGGCAATAAAACCGGCAAAAAATCCGGTAAAAAACCCGGCAAAAAAAACCGCAAAAAAAACCCGGCAAAAAACTGGGGAAAAAAAACGGTAAAAAACCGGCAAAAAACCGGGGAAAAACCGGCAAAAAACCGGCAAAAAAAGCGGCAAAAAATCGGCAAAAAACCCGCAAAAAAGGGCAAAAAAACAGGGAAAAAAAAAAAACCGGCAAAAAAGAGGCAAAAACCCGGCAAAAAAGCGGCAAAAAAACCCGCAAAAAAGCGGCAAAAAAATCCCCATTTCCCCATAAATCCCCGGCCGAAATTCGCCCCCCCTGCGCGTTTTTATAGCGGTGATAAACCGGGGAAGTTTGGGTTAAAAAATAAAAAATAATGTATTGCTTTATATCTATTCATATTTATATAATTTCTGGTTTTGTTTGGGTTTTTGGTTCTTTCATTCTGTCGGCGCTGCAGCGGTGGAAAATCGAAAATAAACCCCCCCCCCCCCCGTTTAATTCTGGTTTAATTCTGGTTTAATTACGGTTTAATTATCGCCCCCCCCCTCCCTCCTCTTCCTCCTTCGCCTTCCTCCCCCGGCCGCTCCTTCCTCCCCCTCGGAGCCGCAAATTTCGGCCGAAATTTGATTTTTATTCCGAATATTCCGGGCTCTGCAGGGCCTGGGGCGCTTTGGGGGCCGCGCTCGGGTTTGGCCTTTCAGGAAAAAAAACCGGGGCCGGGGCCGGGAGAGAAAAATTTGGGGAAAAACCCCCAAAAAATCCAATTTCTCCCTCAGCTCCTCGGTGCGCGTTGGGTTTTTCCCGAGCGGTTTCAGGCGATGGAGGAAAAAAAGGTGAAATCCGAATTTTCTTTGATTTTTCCTCTTTTTTTCCTTGTGTATTTTGAATTTTAATTTATTTCTTTTTCTCTTCTCCCTTTCCCCGCTGCGCAGCAGCTTCGCCTCCCCTCGCCCTGCCCGAGCAGCTTTTTTTAATTATCCGCCCTCATTCCCCAATGTCTGGAATTTCTGGGATAAAACCGCATCGGGCGGGAAGGGGAAAAAAGAAAAATCCCATTGGAGAAGGGGGGCAAAAAAAAGCCGAAATTTGGGGCAAAAAAAAGCCGGAATTTGGGGGAAAAAAAACCCGGAATTTGAGGCGAAAAAACACGGAATTTGGGAGAAAAAAACCCGGAATTTGGGGCAAAAAAAGCCGGAATTTGGGGGAAAAAAACGGAATTTGGAGAGCGCCAAGCGCCGCTGCCTCTTTGGCTCCGGGAATTCTCCGATCCAGCCGAAAACACTCGGAAAAAACCCAAAAATATTTTTATTTTTAAAGCGAAACTCTCCGGATTGGGGCGGACTTTAATCGCGTTTAATTTTCATTCTTTCCCTGCAGTTTTTAAACGGGGTTTCATTGTTTTGCCCGCAGCGAATTATGGATTTAATTTCCCTTTTTTTCCCCAGATTTTTTGCTTTTCTCCCCTTTTTCCTCGGCGCCGTTCCCACCGAGGCTCCTCAGGTTGGATTTTTTGGGAATTTTTCACCTCCCAGCGAAAATCGGGCGCCCCAAAAGGCGCCGGAATTGGAGTTTTTGGCGGAGTTTGGTGGAATTTGCATTGGAGTTTGGTGGCCTCCGACTTGATTTCATTTCTTGTTCCGGATTTTGGTTTTTCCAGCGTTTGGGGATGGGGAAAACGAGGAATAAATGGGGGGAAAAAAGAGGGGAAAAAAGGCCGGGAATTTCAAGATCACGACGGGGGAGAAAGAGGCGGGTTCAGAGTCACTTCCAAGGGAAACAGAAAGAAAACGCAGCGTTCATTTAAAAAAACCACAAAAAAACACAAAAAAACACGAAAAAAAACCCAAAATACAGCAACAAAAAGCGCGGGAGAACGGGGAAAAAATAGGGGAAAAATGAGAATAAAAAGGGAAGGACAAAGGGGAAAATAAAACGGAGGGAAAGGGAAAAAAAAGAGGAAAAAAAAAAGAAGTGGAACTTGACCGTTTGGGGCGATTTGTGACGGTTTAGGGCAAAGCCCGGGGCATTCCGGGAATTTCTTGGGAAAGTTTTCCCAGAGATTTCCCAGGGATTTCCCCGAGGTTCCCCCAGGCCCTGCCCGGGTCCCTTCCCGCAGCCCATGAGCCAAAATCCCGAGGTTTGGGCCTAAAAGCGCCGCGCGTTGGAATCGCCCGCGGCTCCGGCGCCATTTGGTGCCCTCGGCAAGGGAAAAAAACCCAAAAAAATTAAAAAAAAAAAAGGGAAAAAAGCGAATTGCGGCTTTATGGCCTCAATGGGGGATCCGCGGGGGGAATCGCGGCTTTTTATGGGATCCGGGCAAATTCCGCCGCCTCTTTCCCAAAGTTTCGTTTATGGGCGAGGAAATTAAAGCCCAGCAGCGCCGGGGGTTTATTTTATTTTTTTATTTTATTTTATTTTATTTTATTTTATTTTATTTTATTTTATTTTATTTTATTTTATTTTATTTTATTTTATTTTATTTTTTTTTAAATTTTTTTTATTTTATTTTACCTTGTTTTACCTTATTTTATTTTATTTTATTTTATTTTACCTTATTTTATTTTATTTTACCTTATTTTATTTTATTTTATTTTATTCCTTTTTTTTCCCCCCTCCAATCCCTTTTAATTTTATTTTTTTCCCTCCGGTTTATTTTTTATTTTAATTTTTCCCCCATTAACTTTATTTTTCCTCTCTGGTTTATTTTTATTTTCATTTTCCCCCCTTTTAATTTTATTTTTTTCCCCTCTGGTTTATTTTCATTTCCCGCCCCCCTTTTAATTTTATTTTTTCCCTTCTGGTTTAACATTTATTTTCATTTTTTTCCCCATTCAATTTTATTTCTCCCCCTCCGGTTTGATTTACATTTTGCTTTTTATTTTCATTTTTTCCGCCCCAGAATCTCCCCAATTTTTGGGACACCCAAATTTCGCCCCGCGCTGTCAGCCTGGACAATAAATTTATTTTTCCCCCCATTTTTTGCTCAACATCCCCGAGTTTTCCCCCATTTTCTCCACCCTCTCATCCCGGTTTGCTGGATTGAAATAATTGGAATTTTCTCCTCCACGCAGGAACAACTGGAGCGAAACTCCCTCCAAGGCGGGTGTGAAAATGGGCAAAAAAGGCGCTGAAAAGGTAATTTTTTCAGGGAAATCCGCATTTCCAGCGGATTTTTGAGCGGATTTTACCATTTTTGGAAGGTTTTAAGGCCCTTCCGTGTTCCCGATCAGCGTCTGGGCCGCGAAGTGGCGAATAAATAACAAAAAAATGAAATTATCCCCAAACCGCGAGCTGGAAATTCCTGGGAATTTCAATTTTTGGGATGAAAAAAGGGAGGGGAAAAAGGCCTGGAGAGGGAAAATTGCTGAAAATCCCCAAAAAATCCCAAATCCGATTAAAACTCGGTTTTAATGAGGGGAGAGGAATCAAATCCAGCGGCCTGAGCGGGGGAGAATAAATCCCCAAAAACGGCGGGAAAGCCCCAAAAGGCAGCGCAGGAAAATTCGGGATTTTCCCCATTTTTGCCCAATTTCCCGGGAATTCCAGTCCCTGCCGTGCCCGGGCTCACGGCGGCTCCAGCCCGGCCTTTTGGGCCATTTTGGGCTAAAAAACCTCAAAAAAATTGAATTTTCCCCCTTTCCTCGTCCCCTTGGAGATGCGGGAGAATTTTTGGGGCCAAAAAGAAAAAAGGGGGAAAATGAGGATTTTTCCTTTTTTGGGCCAATTCAGGGCGGATTTTTGCAAACAAACTCGAAAAAATTGGGGATTTTTTTCCTTCCTCGCTCACCCGGGGTTAGGGGACAATTTTGGGGCCGATTCAGGGGTTTTGTCCAATAAAGCAGAAAAAATTGGGGATTTTTCCCTTCCTCGCCCTCATTTTGTGTCATTTTTTTTCCATTAAACCCTAAAAACCGAGGATTTTTCATTTCTTCACCCCCGGGGTTTGGGGACAATTTTTGGGGTCATTTCTGGGTTTCCTGGCCCAACAAACCCTAAAAAAAAAAGGGAATTTGGCTTTTCCCCCTCCCGTTGGAGATCAGAACCCAATTTTGGGTCAATGAATCCCCAAAATTTTAAAATTTGGCTTTTCCTGCTCCCCTTTCCCCCTTTTTTTATTCCCCACCTCCCAATTTATCCCGAATTATTTCCCTCCCGATTTCCACGTTTTATTCCCATTTTTATGGCCAAGATTCCTTTTTCCCCCTCCTCCGGGATGTCTTTGGGTGCCTTTAATAATCCCATTAAATTCGTGTTTTCCCCCTCCAATTTCCCCCGTTTTATTCGGATTTTTCCCCGAATTCCCATCTTTTATTCGGATTTTTTCCCCCCAAAATTTCCCTGCTTTAATCTCCTTTCTCCTGCCCCAAATTCCCCTGATTTATTCTGAATTTTCTCCCCAAATTCCCCCGATTTATTCGGATTTTTTTACCCCAGATTTCCCTGATTTATTCTGATTTTTGCCCCCTGTTTTATCCTGATTTCCCCTCCAATACTCCCCTGCTTCATTCTGAATTTTGCCCCCAATTTTCCCTGATTTATTCTGAATTTTCTCCCCAATTTTCCCTGATTTATTCTGAATTTTGCCCCCTATTTTATTCTCATTTTCCCCCCAATATTCCCCTGATTTATTCTGAATTTTCTCCCCAATTTTTCCCTGATTTATTCTGATTTTTGACCCTATTTTATTCTCATTTCCCCCCCAATATTCCCCTGTTTTATTCTGATTTCTGCCCCTATTTTATCCTGATTTTTTCCCCAATATTCCTCTGATTTATTCAGAATTTTCTCCCCAATTTTTCCCCGATTTATTCTGATTTTTGCCCCCTATTTTATTGTCATTTTTCCCCCAATATTCCCCTGATTCATTCTGAATTTTCCCCCCATTTTCCCCTGGTTTTTTTCTGAATTTTCCCCCCAATATCCCCCAGTTTTATTCCGATTTTTCTCCCCATTTTTCTCCCCATTTCCCTTCATTTTATTCCCATTTTCCCTCCCCTTTCTAGGAACTTGTTCTCGCCTTTAACCATCACCTCCAATTTCTATTTTATTTTTTCGCCCCCAGCGCCGGAAATAATTCAATAATTCTGATTTATGGCCCGGGGGAGAGAACAAAAACCAGCGACGCCAAAAAATAAAAACTTTAAATAAAAAATAGGAAAAAAAAGGGGGGGAAACCCTCAACGCCTTTTTTTATTTGTTGGCTCAGGAACTGTAAACGCTCAGCACCAGAAATCCATCAAATTTTACAATCGCTCCTTCCCCGCTGCCCCAAATCCCGGAATTCTGGAATCCTTGGCGGCCTTTGCTTTACCCCACACCCTGCGCTGCAGCCCGGAAAAAAAAAAAAAATAAATTTAAAAAAACCCACAAAAAACCCCAAAATTCACCCCAAAAAAGCCCCCAAAATTTCAAAAAAAAATTCAAAATAAATTTTAAAAAAAACCAACACAAAAAACCCCAAAATTCACCCCCCAAAAAAAGCCCCCAAAAATTCAAAAATAAATTAAAAATAAATTTTAAAAACCCCACAAAAAACCCCAAAATTCACCCCCCAAAAAAAGCCCCCAAAAATAAAAAAATAAATTCAAAATAATTCCAGGCAAAAGGGCCCAAAAAAAAAAAAAAAATCCCCCCCAAAAAAGCCCCCAAAAATTCAATTTAAAAAAAAAAAATTTCCAGGCAAAAAGGCCCAAAAAATCCCCCAAAAAATCCAAGAAAAAAAGGCCAAAAAATAAAAGAATTTTCCCCCAAATAAAAAATAAATCCCTTAAAAATCCCACAACCCCCCCCAAAAACAGCCAAAATCTCAAAAAAAAAAATTATCTATAAAAAGAAAAAAATCACCCCCCAAAACCACCAAACCCTCTCAAAAATCCCCCCCAAA
The DNA here is from genome assembly GCF_051311805.1 of Agelaius phoeniceus. Lineage (NCBI taxonomy): Eukaryota > Metazoa > Chordata > Aves > Passeriformes > Icteridae > Agelaius > Agelaius phoeniceus. The sequence goes on from NC_135299.1 coordinate 769,089, forward strand.
ATAATAACAAAATCCTAAAAAATAAAAATAACCCCAAAATTAAAAAAAAAAATCCCCCTATACTCCCCCAAAAATAAATTTTAAAAATCCCCCCAAAATCCCCTAAAAATTCCCAAAAATCCCCCCAAAACCACCAAAAAAAATCTTCGGAAAATCCCAATCGCCCCCCCAAAAAAAATCCCAAAAAAACCCTAAAAAAGCCCCAAAAATTCCCCCAAAAAACCCCAAAAAATTCCCAAAAAAAATCCCCAAAAAATCCCCCAAAATTCCCCAAAAAAACCCCAAAACTTCCCCCCAAAAAAAAACCCCAAAAATTCCCATTATTTTTGCGTTTAATTCCGATTTTTAGCGTCGCGGGAGGCGGGGCCAGGCGGGCGGCGCCGCTGGGATTTGGGGGCAAATTCCGAATTTTCGGGGCTTTGTGGGCCCGGGGGGCGCTGGCTGCTAAAGAAAAGTCGTAAAATCCTCAAAATCCGTCCAAAATCATCAAAATTCACCCAAAATTATCAAAATTCATCCAAAATCCTCAAAATCCATCCAAAATCATCAAAATCCATCCAAAATCATCAAAATCCATCCAAAATCATCAACGCGAGGCCCCCGAGAACCACGGGGAAAACACCAAAAATTCCCATTTTTGACCCATCTAGGGGAGGAAAAATGAATTTTTTGGGTTTTTTTCCCACCTCAAAATTGCGATTTTTGGGGCTAAAATCCCGATTTTCTCGGGAGATGGGAATGGGGAAAAAAATTAATAAAAAAATGAAATTTCACAGCTTGGACCCCCAGACTTTATTAACCCGCTGCAGTTCAATGGGAATAAATTGAATTTCGGCCTTTTCGAGGGGATTGATCGGGTTTTATTTCACATTTCCAGGCGAATATTGAATTTCTGAGGGGCAAAATGGGATTTTTTTCAAGGTTTGAAGGCAATAATGGACATTTTAAAAAAATATTTGAATGGGAAATTGAATTTTTGAAGGGGAAAAAATTGAGTTTAGTTGGAAGGTTTGAAGGGGAAAATTGAATTTTGAGGGGGAAAAATTGGAATTTTTGAGGCGGGAAAAATTGAATTTTTGAGGGGGGAAAATTGGAATTTTTGAGGGGGGGAAAATTGGGAATTTTTTAGGCGGAAAATTGAATTTTTGAGGGGGAAAAATTGAATTTTTGAGAGGGAAAAATTGATTTTTTTCCGCCAGATTTGGAGTAAATAACCGGATTTTTAACCCTTTGAAGGGCCCAGTCGAATTTTTACGGGATATATTGAATTTTCACGGAATATATTGAATTTTCACAGGGATATATTGATTTTTTACGGAATATATGGAATTTTTACCATTTCTTTTCCCGTCTTTCCGCTTTCCCCTCGCAGCCGCTTTTGATCAGGGCCCATCTTGGCCCAGATTTTCGATCCGCGGCGCCGCGGGGCCCTCGGGAGGGGCCAAAATTCCGAATTTTCCGCCATTTTCGCCGCTTTTTCCTCCTCCTCCCCCCCCCAGCGCAGGAATTCCCAATCCTGGGGAATTTTTGAATTTTTTCCACCCCAAAATTCGCATTTTTGGGTTGTTTTTTTTTTTTTGAGGGGAATTCCCGCCGCGTTCCCGAGGGGTTTTTGTGCCTTTCTGGCTCGGCCCGCCGCCGCCATTTCGGCCCGAATGCCCCAAAATTCGGATTTTTTTCTCCTCCTTAAACCCGGATTTCCTCCCCAAATCGCCGGCATCGCCTCTCCCCAGTTCTGCAGATTTTAGAGCTAAAATTTCTCTTTTTTGGGGCTGTATTTTTATTTTATTTTGATTTTTAGGGCGCTATTTTGGTGGTTTTTTTTTGTATTTTTAAGAGGCCAAATCCTTTTAAGCCGCGTTTATTTGGGGGGGATTTATTTCCATATTTCTTCCTCCATTTATTTCTCTATTTCTCTGTTTATTTCTATGTTTATCCACGAATTTATTTATTTCTCGATTTATTTATTAAATTTTAATCATATTATTTATCTATATATTTATTTCTCTATTTTTATGCTGTTTTATATATTTATTAATCTATTTAATTTTATTCATACATTTAAGTATATGTGTATAATTTATTTATTGTATTTATATATTTATTTCTATGTTTAATTATCTATTTATTTATTTCCATACCTATTTTAACATTTAATTTTATATTAACTTAACACTCCTTTTACCATTTATTTACCCCAATTATCTCTTCCTTTATTAATTAATTATCCACTCGTCCCTGCCGGAAGTTTTCTCCAATTTTGGGCCTTTCGGATCATTTTTTAAGGCTTTAAAAATTGAATTTTTAACTGAATTTGGCCTCAGGGATCCCCCGCCCCAAGCCCGGCTGCCAAAGTGATTTTTTTACAAGGGAATAAAAAGGCAGGAATAGAAAACACCAATATTGAAAAGCGGAATTAAAAATAACATAAATAATTTGAAAATAAATAATTAAAAATGAATAAAATTTAAATATAATAAAATATTAATTAAAATTAATTTAAAATACATTTAAATAATAAATGATAATGATATGATAAGATAGGGATTAAAATAAGAAAAATAAAAATAAAATTTTAAAAAATTTAAATCAAATAAGAAATAATTTAAAATAAAATAATAAAAAAAACCCTTAAATAATAAAAAATAGAAATAAAGGGAAATTTTTTAAAATCGGAATAGACTCACCAGGAATGATAAAAATAAATCAAAAACCAGGGAAAAAAGGCGGAAAACCAAGAAATCGGAGCTGCTGCGAATTCTGGGGTGGAATCCCGGATTTCCCTCACGGGGCCGGGGCCGAGCCAGGCCCGGGCGGATTTTGGGTGGAAAAAAGCGAAATTCGGGCCCGGGCGGGCGGGGGCCGCGGCGCTGCCCTTGACTCCCTGAAGGTCAAAGGCACCGAAATTCCCCTTGCCCACCCCAAACCCGGGAATTTTGGGGGAAAATCCGAATATTTTCATTTTTGGGGTTTTTTCCCCACTCTCGCCTCAATTCGCGCCTCGTCCCCACCGCGGCTGGGAGCTCAGGGACACCGAAATTCGCATTTTTCCACCCAAAATCGAGGGGAATTGGGGGGAAAAATCCGAATATTTTGATTTTTCGGGGTTTTTTGTTCTACTCTCGCCTCAATTCCTGGCTCGGCCCCATCGCGATTTTCCCTTTTTTTTCCCTTTTTTCCCCTTTTTTTTCCCCTTTTTTCTCCCTGGAATATTTAAGGAGCTTTCCCTGCACGCTCCATAAATTCCATTTTATGGCCTCCAGCGCCTTTTCCTGGGGGGAAAAACAACAAAAAAAAACCCCCAAATAAAATAAATAAAAACCAACTTTGAACTCGGCCTAGGGAGGGAGAGCGGGAAAAAAACAAAAATGGGGAAAAAAAGGGAAAAAATGAGAAAAAGGGGGGGGAAACACCAAAAAGAGGGGGGGGATATGAATAAATGGGGGAAAATGGGAATAAAAGGGGGAAAATGGAAATAAAAGGGGGGAAAATGGGAACAGAAGGGGGGAAATGGGGGAAAATAGGAATAAAAGGGGAAAAATGGGAAAAAAAAGGGGAAAATGGAAATAAAAGGGGGAGAATGGGAATAAAGGGGGAAAATTGGGGAAAAATAGGAATAAAAGTGGAAAAATGGGAATAAAAGGGAGAAAATGGAGAAAAATGAAAATAAGAGGGGGGGAAATGGGGGGAAATGGGAATTAAAGGGGGAAATGGGAATAAAAGGGGGGAAAATTGGGGAAAATTAAAATAAAAGGGGGAAAAGGGGAGGAAAATTGGAGATAAAGGGGGAAATGGGGGGAAAAATGGGAATAAAAGGGGAAAAGTGGGGAATGGGAATAAAAGGAAAAGTGGGGGAAATGGGAATAAAGGGGGAAAAGGGAAAATGTGAATAAAAGGGAAAAGTGGGAAATGGGAATAAAAGGAGGGGAAATGGGAATAAAAGGGGGGAAAGGGGGGAAATGGGAATTAAAGGGGGGGAAATGGGGAAAAATGGGGAAAATGGGAATAAAAGGGGAAAATGTGAATAAAGGGAAAATGGGGAAATGGGAATAAAAGGGAAAAAGGAAATGTGAATAAAAGGGGGAAATGTGAATAAAGGGAAAAAGGGAAATGTGAATAAAGGGGAAATGTGAATAAAAGGGAAATGTGAATAAAGGTAAATGGGAAATGTGAATAAAGGGGAAAAAGTGAATGAAGGTAAAAAGTGAATGAAGGTAAAAAGTGAATAAAGGGAAATGGGAAATGTGAATAAAAGGTAAAAGTGAATAAAGGGAAATGGGAAATGTGAATAAAAGGGAAATTGGGAAATGTGAATAAAAGGGGGAAATGTGAATAAAGGGAAATGTGAATAAAGGGAAATGTGAACAAAGGTAAAAAGGTAAAAAGTGAATAAAGGTAAAAAGGGAAATGTGAATAAAGGTAAAAAGTGAATAAAGGGAAAAAGTGAATAAAGAGAAAAGGGAAAAGTGAATAAAGGTAAAAGTGAATAAAGGTAAAAGTGAATGAAGGTAAAAGTGAATAAAGGTAAAAGTGAATAAAGGTAAAAGTGAATAAAGGTAAATGGGAAATGTGAATAAAAGTGAATGAAGGTAAAAGTGAATAAAGGTAAAAGTGAATAAAGGTAAAAGTGAATGAAGGTAAAAGTGAATAAAGGTAAAAGTGAATAAGGTAAAGTGAATAAAGGTAAAAAGGTAAAAGTGAATAAAGGTAAAAGTGAATTAAGGTAAAAGTGAATGAAGGTAAATGGGAAATGTGAATAAAAGTGAATAAAGGTAAAAAGGTAAAAGTGAATGAAGGTAAAAAGGTAAAAGTGAATAAAATGGGAAATGTGAGCAGGGCCCGAGGGGCGGCCCCGCGGCGGGCGGAAGCCGCCGGCCCAGCCGTAATTAACGCCGGGCGCTAATTGGGGCTGTCTAGACGGGGCCTTTGTGCCGCCCGGGGCCGCCGCTCCAGAAAATGCAATTTTGGCCCTTTTGGACCCTTTTTGTTCTGATCCCGTCTGGATTTGGGTTTGGGTTCTGCTTTTTGGCCTTTTTATTTTTATTTTTGTCTTTTTTTGGCCTTTTAAATTTTATTTTTGTCTTTTTTTGGCCTTTTTATTTTTATTTTTGTCTTTTTTTGGCCTTTTTAATTTTATTTTTGTCTTTTTTTGGGCCTTTTTAATTTTATTTTTGTCTTTTTTTGGCCTTTTTAATTTTATTTTTCCCCCTCTTTATTTTTTTTTGGCCTGTTTTAATTTCTATTTTGTGGGGTTTTTTCATCTTAAAAACGCCTCATTTTTTTACCCTTTTCCCCCCTTTTTTTCGCTTTATTTTGGCCTTTAAAACTTCGTTCTCCTTACCTTTATTTATTTCATTTTTATCCCCTCTTTTTAGCTTTTTTTGCCATCCTTCAAACTGGTTTTTTGCCCTTTTTCCCTTTTTTTTTGGCTTTATTTTGCTTTTCTTTTGTATTTTCCCCCAGGCCGCGAAGCCGCCTCTGATCTTTGTGTTTATTTTCATTTTCCCTTCCAAAAAAATAAAAATAAAAAATTCGAATTTTTCCAAGGTTTGGGCCCAGCAGAAGCAGCGACACCGAAGAGAAACAAAGCGAAATAAAGAGAGAAAAACGGAAATAAAATAGGGAAAAAAAAAGAGAAAAAGAAAAATAAACAGAAATAAAGAGAAATAAAAAGAAATCAACTGAAATCAAGAGAAATAAAATTCTTTTCCCCCATTTTAATCAGAACCAGCCCAGGCCGCTCCCTCGCAGCCCTCGCACGGATTTAATTTGGATTTAATTTGGATTTAATTAGGATTTAATTGCGATTTAATTGCCGCGGGCCCGCACCCGCCGCATTTTTGTGGTTTTCCCTCCATATTTTCCCCTCATAAAACGCGGGCCCCATCAAAGCCGATTTTTCTGGGCTTTTTTTTGGGCTTTTTTTGTTGTTTTCTTTCCTCTTTTAGCGGCGGCCTTGAAAGGAGCCGGGGACGTTCCGGGAGCGCGCGAATAAACGAAATAAATGAGATTTTTTGGGGCCTTTTCCTCGCTTTTTCTCCCCCCCAAAGTCCATAAAACCCCAACGGGGCCGGAATTGGCGGCTCCGAGCCCGAACCGCGCCCTTTGGCCCCACAGAAAATCCGGAAAAAACAACAAAAAGTGGCAAAAAAAAATGGAGTTTGTGGCTGTGAACTTGCGGCGATTTGGGCAAAACTTGAACTTTGCCCGTGGGGTCGGCAGCCTTGACTGAGGGAACCGCGATCCCCAATTCCCCCCGTTCTCGGGTCGGGTTTGGGGTATTTTGGATTATTTTCGGGTATTTTGAATTTTTGGGGGGTATTTTGGATTTTTTTTGGTGTATTTTGAATTTTTTGGGTATTTTGGATTTTTTTGGGGTGTATTTTGAATTTATTTTTGGGGTATTTTGAATTTTTTGGGGTATTTTGAATTTTTTTGGGGGGTATTTCGAATTTTTTTGGGTATTTTGGGTTATTTTGGGGTATTTTGATTTTTTTTTTTCCAAAAGAGAGGGAGGTCTTGGAAAGGGTAAAAAAAAAAAATTAAATTGAAATAAATCTGGGGGATTTGAATCGTGAGGGGCAAGGATTTAAAAATGGGGGAGGAACGGGAGGTTTGGGACAATAATAATAATAATAATAATAATAATAATAATAATAATAATAATAATAATAATAATAATAATAATAATATAAGAATGAGAATAAAACAATTTAAAAAGGAATAGGAATAATAAGAATAAGAATAGGAAAATAAGAATAAAATAATAGGATAGGAATAAGAAAATATAAGAGTAAGAAAATAACAATAATAAGGATAATAGGAATAGGAATAAGAAAATAAGAATAATAATACTAATACTAATAATAATAATAATAATAATAATAATAATAATAATAGGAATAAGAAAATAATTATAATAATAGGAATAGGAATACGAAAATAATAAGGTTAATAGGAATAGGAATAAGAAAATAATAATAATAGGAACAGGAAAAAGGATATTTTTAAAATATAGATAATTAAAATTGAAATAATATTTAAAAATAAAGAAATCAAAATAAATTTTAAATCAAACAAAGTAAAAAATAAAAATAAAAAAATACGTTTAAAATAAATAGAAAATAAACAGAAAAATAATAAAAAATTAAAATAAAATACATAAAAAATAGAAAAAGAAATGGAAAAATAAATGGAAAAATAAATAGAAAAACAAATAACCGGAGGAGAAATAAAAGCGCCAAGGTCACCCCATAAACCCCAACGGCCCCGGCCGAATCTGGGCCGGATCCGGGAGGAAATTCCCGATTTTGGCCGGGGAAGCCCCGGCCCCAACGACCGCAAGGAGGCTTTAAAAGGGAAATTCCAATAAAACGTCAAATAAAACCCTGATGGAGAACAGGCCGTGAACGTCTTTATTCCGCACCTCCCCTCCTCACACACACACAGAAATTCCGCTTTTTTCCAGCATTTTTCACCTTTTCCGGGAGCTTTTCCTCCGCTGCTTCTTCTCCTCCCGTTTCCCGAGGAGAAAAAATGAAAATAAAATCAAAATACAAAAGGGACCGCGCGGGGGTTTCTGTACAGAGCGTGGGCAAGGGGATTTTTCTGGGGCCAAAAAATTGAATTTTCCAGCCCGTTCTCCCCTAAGGATGCGGGGATTTGGGGGTTTTGGGGGGAAATGCCCCAAATCTGGGGGGTTTGGGGATGGAAATTTCCAGGGTTGGGTTGAAATTCCAGTGTGCCTGAAGGAGAATAAAAATAAAAAATAAAATAATATAATAATAATAATAATTATATAATATATATATAAAAAAAGGGATCACAGACTGTCCGGAGAGAAAAACAAACAAAGGGGGAAAATAAAATTAAATAAAGTCCGTGGAGTTCAAGTCCTTGAAATTAAGGGGAAAATCAGCGAAAAATCAGAAAAATCAGGAAAAATAACAGGGAAAATAAGGGATATAAGGAAAATAAGGGAAAATGGAGAAAAATAAGGAGAATAAGGAAAAAATCCGGGAAAATCAAGGAAAATAAGGAAAAAATCGGAAAAAAATCAGAAAAAAAAGCACATTAAAAACCCAAGGGCAAAAAATAGAATAAACCAGGAATAAATAGGAAAAAATCAGAAAAAAAAATCCGGAAAAGAAAAAAAAAACAGGAAAAAAACCCCAGATAAAAGTTGGAAAAAAAAATCAAGAAAAAAAATCAGAAAAAATCAGAAAAAAAAATAGAAATAAATAGGGAAAATCAGGAAAATATTAGGAAAAATAAACTGAAAAAAAAAACCCTGAAAAAATAAATTAAAAATCAGAAAAAAAAATCAGAAAGATGTGAAAGAAAATTGGGAAAATAAAAGGGAAAAAAAAAGGAAAAAAATCAGAAAAAAATCAGAAAAAATCGAAAAAAATTTGGGAAAAAAATTGGGAAAAAATCGGAAAAAAATTGGAAAAAAAAAAAGGGAAAAAATCGGAAAAATCGGAAAAAAAATCGAAAAAAATTTGGGAAAAAGAAAAAAATCGGGAAAAAATTGAAATAAATGGGGAAAAAATCGGAAAAAAATCGGGGAAAAAAAATCAGAAAAAATCGAAAAAAAAATTGGGAAAAAATGGAAAAAAAAACTCGAAAAAAATTGAAATAAATGGGGAAAAAACCGGAAAAAAAATCAGGATAAAAAGGAAAACTCTTGAGCTGCGAGGTCGCCACTGTCCCCCCCGAGGCCGCGGCCGTTTTGGGGCCGTTTGGGGCGGATTTCACAACAAGGGGTTCCCGGAGAAATACTGCAGGCGGTCCCGGCTGAGCTTTTTCTCCTTCATGCGGCGGTTCTGGAACCAGATCTTGACCTGGCGGTCGCTGAGGTTCAGCAGCCGCGAGAGCTGCAGCCGCTTCTCTTTGTTGATGTAAACGTTGAAGAAAAATTCCCGCTCCAGCTCCCGGATCTGGAACTTGGAGTACGGACAGCGCTTCTTCCTCGCGCGGGGAGCGCCTGGAAACGGGGGGAAAATGGGGAAAATTAGGGGGGAAACAATGGGGAATTGGGGGGAAATAATGGGGGAAATGGGGGGGAAATAATGGGGAATGAGGGGGGGAAATAAGGGAAAATTAGGGGGGAAATAATGGGGAATTGGGGGGGAAATAATGGGAATGAGGGGAGGAAATAATGGGGATTTGGGGGGGAAATTTGGGGGGGAAATGAGGGGGAAATAAGGGGGAATTGGGGGGGAAATGAAGGGGGAATTGGGGGGGAAATAATGGGGAATGAGGGGGGAAAATAAGGGAAAATTAGGGGGGAAATAATGGGGATTTGGGGGGGGACATTTGGGGGGAAATGAGGGGGAATTGGGGGGGGAAATTTGGGGGGAAATTGGGGGGAAATAAGGGGAAATTGGGGGGGATTTGGGGGAAAATGAGGGGAAATTGGGGGGGGATATAAGGGGGAATGGGGGGGGAAATAAGGGGGAATTGGGGGGGAAGGAAGGGGAAATTGGGGGGGATAAAGGGGAAAAATAAAGGGGAAATTGGGGGGGGATGATGGGGAAATGTGGGGGGAAATAAGGGGGAATTGGGGGGAAAATAAAAGGGAAATTTGGGGGGAAATGAGGGGGAATTGGGGGGGAAGGAAGGGGGAATGAGGGGGGAAATAATGGGGAATGTGGGGGGAAATTTGGGGGGGAAATTTGGGGGAAATTTGGGGGAAAATTGGGGGAATTAGGGGGAAATAATGGGGAATTGGGGGGGAAATTTGGGGGGGAAATTTGGGGGGAAATTTGGGGGAAAATAAGGGGGAATTGGGGGGTGATAATGGGAATTGGGGGGAAATAATGGGGAAATGAGGGGCGGAAATAAGGGGGAAATTTGGGGGAAATGTGGGGGGAAATAAAGGGGAAATGTGGGGGGGGAATGATGGGGAATTGGGGGGGAATGAAGGGGAAATGTGGGGGGGGAATAATGGGGAAATTGGGGGTGAAATAAAGGGAAAATTCGGGGGAAATTAGGAGGAAATGTGGGGGGGAAATAAGGGGGAATTGGGGGGCAATAATGGGGAATTGGGGAGGAATGAAGGGGAAATTGGGGGGGGAAATGAAGGGGGAATTGGGGGGAAATGAAGGGGAAATGTGGGGGGAAATAAGGGGAAATTGGGGGGGGAAATGAAGGGGAAATTCGGGCTGAAATGTGGGGGCAAATAAGGGGAAATTGGGGGGAAATGAAGGGGGAATGTGTGGGGAATAATGGGGAATGTGGGGGGGAAATAAAAGGGAAATTTGGGGGAAAATAAAGGGAAATGTGGGGGGGAAATAAGGGGGGAAATAAAGGGAAAATGTAGGGGGGAAATAAAAGGGAAATTTGGGGGGAATGAGGGGAAATTGGGGGGGGAAATGAAGGGGTAATATGGGGGGAAATAAAGGGGGAATTTGGGGGAGAATGAAGGGGGAATGAGGGGGGAAATAATGGGGAATGTGGGGGGGGGGGAAATAAAGGAGAACTGTGGGGGGAAATAAAGGGGAAATTTGGGGTGAAATAGCGGGGGAAAAATGTGTCTTTGGGGATGGGGAGGGTTGCCGAAAATGGGGTGAAATACACTGGGAATATGTGGAATTATTAAAGGGGTGAGTGGGCCAAAAATGGGGAAAATACACTGGGAATATGTGGAATTATTAAAGGGGTGAGTGGGCCGGAAATGGGGAAATTATCGTGGGGGAAAATGGAATTATAGAGGGGGTGGGTGGGCCAAAAAGTGGAGAAATACATGGGAAAATATGGAATTATAGAAGGGGTGAGTGGGCCAAAAATGGGGTAAAACCACGGGAAAATAGGGAATTCTGAAAGGGGTGGGTAGGCTGAAAATGGGATAAATAATGTAGGAAATAATGATAATTTTAAAAGGGATGAGTAGCTGGAAAAAGAGAGAAATTTATTGGAAAAAGAAGTGATTTAGAAAAGGATGGGTGGCCCGAAAATGGGATAAAAAACCTGGAGAAAGAGGTGATTTAAAAAAGAGATGGGCAGCCCAAGGAAGGGGTAAATACACTGAAAAATATGAAATAAAACAGAGGGTGGGTGGCCTGGGAAAGGGATGAATATGGTGAAAAAAATATAAATTTTAAAAGGGATGGGTGGCCCGAAAATGGGATAAAGATACGGAAAAAAACAAGGAATGAGGGGCCTGAAAAAGGAATAAATAACCTGGAAAAGGATCAATAATCCCAAAAAGGGATGGAAAACCCCAAAAGGAATCAAGAATAAATAACCCAAAAAGGAACAATTAACCCCAAAAGGAACAATTAACCCCAAAAGGAACAATTAACCCCAAAAGGAGGAAATACCCCCCAAAAAATGAATAAATACCCCCCAAAATGAATAAATATCCTGAAGTAATAAACCTCAAAAGGAATAATTACCCTAAAAGGAATAAATGCCCCAAAAATGAACAATAGCCCCAAAAATGAACAAATATTCTCCAAAATGAAGAAATATCCCCAAAAATGAACAAATATCCCCAAAAATGAACAAATATCCTCCAAAATTAGCAAATATCCTCCAAAATGAACAAATCTCCCCCAAAATGAACAAATCTCCCCAAAAATGAACAAATCCCCCCAACAATGAACAAATCCCCCCCAAAAATGAACAAATATCCCCAAAAATGAACAAATCTCCCCAAGAATGAACAAATCTCCCCAAGAATGAACTAATCTCCCCCAAAAATGAGCAAATATCCCCAAAAATGAGCAAATATCCCCAAAAATGAACAAATTCCCCCTAAAAATGAACAAATGCCCCCTAAAAATGAACAAATATCCCCAAGAATGAACAAATCTCCCCCAAACATGAACAAATCTCCCCAAAAATGAACAAATATCCCCAAAAATGAACAAATTCCCCCAAAAATGATCAAACCCCCCCAGAATGAGCAAAGCCCCGAACCCGCGGCTGCAATTTGGGATTCCCGGGAGGGCTCGGGGCGGATTTTGGGGCCGTTTTCCCCTCCCGGGCGGGGATTTGGGGCGGATTTTGGGGTTTTTGGGGGCGCAGCCGGGCCTGGGGCTCCGGGCGCGGTTCGGGATCAAAGGCGGCGCCGGGGGCGGCCCCGCTTAGGCCGGGATTAGCGGGGCCGGGCTTTGATCAACGCCAGCCTAGGCCGGGATTAGCGGGGCCGGGCTTTGATCAACGCCAGCCTAGGCCGGGATTAGCGGGGGAATCGAAACCGAAGGGGAAACGCGGGGTGCGGGGGGGCGCCGGGAAATGGGGGAAAAGAGACCGGGAAAAGCCAAAAAAAGGGGAAAAGGAACCGGGAAAAGCCCAATGGGGAAAAGGGAACCGGGAAATGGGGGAAAAACAGACCTGGGAAAAGCCCAAAAAAGGGCAAAAGGGAACAGGGAAAAGGGGGAAAACAGCACCGGGAAAAGCCAAAAAAAGGGGAAAAACGGCCCGGGAAAAGCCAAAAAGGGAAAAGGGAACCGGGAAAAGGGGGAAAAGAGACCCGGGAAAATCCCAAAAAGGGAAAAGGGAACCGGGAAAATCCCAAAAGGGAAAAGGGAACCGGGAAAAGGGGGAAAAACAGCACCGGGAAAATCCCAAAAGGGAAAAGAGATCCGGGAAAATCCCAATGGGGAAAAGGGAACCGGGAAAATCCCAAAAGGAAAAGAGACCCCGGAAAATCCCAATGGGGGAAAGAGACCCCAGAAAATCCCAATGGGGAAAAGAGACCCCGGAAAATCCCAATATTGAAAAGAGCCCCCCAAAACCCATCCCAAAAGGCAGAACAGCCCAAAAATGGCACAAAAGGCAGAGCATCCCCCCGGGAAAATCCCGAAAGGGAAAATTTCCCCCCAAAAATATCCCGAAAGGCGGAACAGCCAAGGAAAAGATCCCCAAAAGCAAAACAGCTCCAGAGACCGTCCCGAAAGGGAAAAGAGCCGAGAGAAAAATCCCAAAAAGGCAAAAAAAGACCCCAAAAAATTTCACTGGGCAGAACAGCCCCGAAATCCACCCCGAAAGGCGAAAGAGCCCCGAAAATTCCCCGAAACCGCCCCAAAACCTTCCCGGGTCCCCAGAGCGGCGCCGAGGGGGCGCGGGGAGAGGGAAATCTGATAAAATAAAATAAAATAAAATAAAATAAAATAAAATAAAATCAGATAAAACCAAATAAAAACAGATAAAATCAGATAAAATAAAATAAAATCAAATAAAAACAAACAAGATCAAATCAAATCAAATAAGATCAAATCAAATCCCTCAAATACGAATTAAAATTGGGTTTAAAATCGCGTTTGGAGCCGGCGCGAGGGGAAATCCTCTCCTGAGGATGCGCCCCGGAAAATGGGGAAATTTCTCCTTTTCGCCCCAAATTTCTCCTTTTCGCCCCGGATTTGTCCTTTTCGCCCCGAATTTCTCCTTTCCGCCCCAAATTTTTCCTTTCCGCCCCGAATTTCTCATTTTCGCCCCGAATTTCTCCTTTTCGCCCCGAATTCCGCCGGTTCCCCCGAGCCCGAGCGCGGCGCGGTTCAATGGGGCCGGGTTCTGCCCAATCGCCTCCCGCCGCCCGAGCCCGGCTTTAAAACGCCCGCCTAAGTTCACGATCAAAGTTAATTTTGGCACCGGCCGCGCTTTTAAAATTTCACAGACTCCGAGACGCAGAGCAGGACCCGGCCGGGCTTAACATCCCCGGCTTCACCTTTTATTTTATTTTCCTTTTTTTTTTTTTTCTTTTTTGGTTCTCTCGCCGCTTTTTTTCATTTGCTTTTTTTATTATTATTTTTTTTTCTCCTTTTATTTTTTTTTTCCGACATCGTAAAAAGAAAAAAAAACGGGAGAGAGAAAGAAGAAAGCGCTGCGGAGCTTCTCGTAAAACCGCGGCCGCGCTTATAAAACTGCACATAAAAACCTCGGCTCGGCAAAGCGCGGCCGGGCTGGGCTGCCCCCGTTAAACTCGGCTTTGCCTTCTGTGAGCTCGGCTTTGCTTTCTCTGGGCTGCCCCCGTTAAACTCGGCTTTGCCTCCTGTGAGATCCCCGCGTTAAACTCGGCTCTATCCACTCTGAGCTCCCCGCGTTAAACTCGGCTTTGCCTTCTCTGGGCTCGGCTTTGCCTTCTCTGGGCTCGGCTTTGCCTTCTCTGAGCTCCCTGCGTTAAACTCGGCTCTGTCTGCTCTGAGCTCCCCTGCGTTAAACTCGGTTCTGTGCGCTCTGAGCTCGGTTTATCCTACTCTGAACTCGGCTCTGCCTCCTCTTTAAGAGCTCCCCGCGTTAATCTCGGTTTTACCCACTCGGAGCTGCCCCGCGTTAATCCCGGCTCTGCCCTGAGCTCCCCGCATTAATCCCGACTCTATCCTGGGCTCCCCGCATTAATCCCGGCTCTGCCCTGGGCTCCCCGCATTAATCCCGGCTTTACCCTGTGCTCCCCGCCCTAAACCCGGCTCTACCCGGGGCTCCCCGCCCTAAGCCCGGCTCTACCTACTCTGAGCGCCGCTCTTGGGGCCCTCCTTGGCCGCGGCCGCCGGGGCCGCCGGGGCCGAGCCGGGGTTGGCGTTTTCCTCCTCCTCCTCCTCTTCCTCCTCCTCCTGCGCGTTCCCCTCCGCGCTCCTCCCGCCGTCCGCGCTCTCGGCCGCGCTCTCGGGCGCGCAGAGCGCGGCGTTCTCGAAGAATCGATCGAAGCCCTGCGGCAGCACCGAGCCCTTGCTGGCGGCCGGGTAAAACCCGGGCGCGGCCGCCGGGGCGGGCTGGGGGTGCTGGGGGTGCTGGGGGTGGTGATGATGATGATGGTGGTGGTGGTGGTGGAAACCCTCGCCCTTCATCAGCACCTCGGGCAGGCACTCGCGGTGCAGCAGCTCCTCCGCCGAGCTCCAGGCCGCGTAATTCCCGCGCGGCGGCGGCCACTTGGCCGCGGGCTCCAGCGCGTAGGGCACCTCGCGGGGCACGCCCGGGTACGGCGGGTACGGCAGCTGCCGGCCCGGCGCGAACGGCGGCACCGCGGGCAGCTCGGGCACGTAGTAGGCGCAGCCGGGCACGTACAGGCTCCCCCCGCGCTCGCCGAAGTCGCCGCCGCCTCCGCCCGCGCGCTCCTTGCGCGCCTGCGAGGGGCAGAAGTTGCCCAGGTTGACCGAGTTGAACATCGCTGGCCCCGCCGCTCGCACGGGGCTTTTTTTGGGGGGTTTTGTTATTTTATATTCGGCCGCGCTGCTCGGGCTTCTGAGGCGCTTTTTTTTTTTTTTTTTTGCTTTTTTTTTCTTTTTTTTTAAGGGGCTTTTGCTTTTTTTTTTTTTGGTGGTGGAAAAGGAGGGGGTGGGAGGGGGTAGGGGGGGGCGAAAGCAGCGCGGAAGGGGCGGAAAATAAATTAAAAAAAAAAAAAAAGAAAAAAAAGGAAGGGAATTTTGGGGAGGCTGGGATCGGATGACGCGAGCTCCGCCTCAGCCGCCGGCAGCGCCACGTGACGGAGCCCGGGCAGGAACCGGGAATTACTCGGGAATTGGGGAGCCGGGGATGGAGGAGTCGGGAATTGGGGAATTGGGGAATTCGGGAATTGGGGAATTGGGGAGCCGGGGATGGAGGAGTCGGGGATTGGGGAATTGGGGAGTTGGGAATTGGGGAATTCGGGAATTGGGGAATTCGGGAATTGGGGAGCCGGGGATGGAGGAGTCGGGAATTGGGGAATTGGGAAATTGGGGAATTCGGGAATTGGGGAGCCGGGGATGGAGGAGACGGGAATTGGGGAATTCGGGAATTGGGGAGCCGGGGATGGAGGAGACGGGAATTGGGGAATTCGGGAATTCGGGGATTGGGGAGTCGGGGATGGAGGAATTGGGGAATTGGGGAGTTCGGGAATTCGGGAATTGGGGAGTTGGGGAATCGGGGAGTTGGGGAATTCGGGGATTGGGGAGTCGGGGATGGAGGAATTCGGGGACTGGGGAATTGGGGAGTTGGGGAATTGGGGAATTGAGGAGTTGGGGATGGAGGAGTCGGGGAATTGGGGAGTTGAGGAGTTTGAGGAATGGGGGAATTGCGGAGTTGAGGAGTTGAGGAGTTGGGGAATTGAGGAGTTCAGGAACTGGGGAATTGGGGAATTGCGGAGTTCAGGAATTGAGGAATTGGGGAATTGAGGAATTGGAACCGGGCACGGCCGGGCCGGGAGCGCCGCGGGCGGGGACAGAGCCGGGCCCGAGCCCCGGGCGAGCGCAGCGACCCCGGCCCCGCTCCGGCCCCGGCCCCGGCCCCGCTCCGGCCCCGCTCCGGCCCCGGCCCCGGCCCCGGCCCCGGCCCCGCTCCAGCCCCGGCCCCGGCCCCCGCTCCGGCCCCAGCCCCGGCCCCGGCCCCGCTCCGGCCCCGCTCCAGCCCCGGCCCCGCTCCAGCCCCGCTCCGGCCCCGGCCCCGGCCCCGCTCCAGCCCCGCTCCAGCCCCGCTCCAGCCCCGGCCCCGCTCCGGCCCCGCTCCAGCCCCAGCCCCGCTCCGGCCCCGGCCCCGCTCCGCGGGCACCGCCGGGGGCTCCGTCCCCTCCTCTCCCGACGCTTTCCCCGCTCTCCTCCCCTTTCGCTCTTTTCCTTTCTCTTTTTCTTCCCCTTTTCCTCCTTTCCCCCTTTCCCCCTTTCTTGCTCCTTTCCCTTTTTTCTTCCCATTTTCCCCCTTTCCCCCTTTCCTGCTCTTTTCCCCTTTTCTTGCCCCTTTCCCCCTCTCCATCCCCTTCTTCTCTTTCCTTCCCCTTTTTGCTCTTTTTCCCCTCTCCGTCTCTCCTCTCGCTCCTTTTCTATTTCTTCAATTGTTTTTTCCCGTGTTTTCCCCTCTTTCCTCTTTCTCCCTCTTTCTTCTCTCTCTTTTCCCTCCAATATTTCAATTCGATTTTTCCTCTTTTTCCCTTTCTCGCTCCTTTTTCTCCTCTCTCTCCTCCCCTCCCCTCGCTCTTTCCCTTCCAATTTTTAATTTCTATTTTTCCTCTTTTTCCCTTTCTTGCTCTTTTTTCCTCTCTTTCCTCCTTTTTTCCCCTTTTCTTCCCTCCCCTTTTTGCTCGTTTTTATCTTTCTGTCTCTCCTCTCACTTTTTCTCCTTTCCTTCCATTTTCTTTCTTGATTTTCTCCTCTTTCCTCCTTTTTTCCCCTCTCTCCTCCCCTCTTCTCGCTCTTTCTCTTTTCCTTCCATTTTTATTTTGGGTTTTTTTCCTTTTTCCCATTTCTTGTTCTTTTCCCCCTCTTTCTTCCCCTTTTCTTTCCTTCTCCTCTTTTTGCCACTTTTTCCTCTCTTTTCTCCTTTTCTTCCCTTTTTCCCCGTTTTTCTCTCCCCCTTTTTTCCTCTTTTTCCCTTCCACTTCCTCGCTCCTTTTTTACCTTTCCCCGCCCTTTTCGCTCTTTTCTTTTCCTTTTTCCCCTTTTCATTTTTCCTTTTTCCCCCTTAATTTCCTCCCCTTTTCCCCACCCCATTTTTCCCATTTTTTCCCCTTTTTTCCCCCATTTTCCCCTCCCGCCGCCCCCACCGCTCCGAGGGCCGGGAATTCCCATTTTCAGCGGTTTTAATCCTCTGATTATTCTAATTTATTATTATTATTATTATTATTATTATTATTATTATTATTATTATTATTATTATTATTATTATTATTATTATTATTATTATTATTATTATTATTATTCCGCAGGAGCTTCAGGCGGCTCCATAAAACCCCGGCAGTTTCGGGGGGATTTTCCCCAATAAACGCAAATTCAGCGAAATTCAGCGAATCCCCGCGGCCGGGGGAATTGGCGTTAATTAATGAGCCCCTAATGAGCGCTAATTGCGCCTCTCCACGTGACTCGCATGGAAAAAATGAAAAAATTCCCGCTCTGGAGCGCGCGGATTTCCCAGCCTCAAACACGGAGCAGGCCCGGGCGTTTCATCCATTAGAAATGAATTAAAAATGAATTTAAAATGGATTAAAAATGAATGTAAAATGAATTAAAAATGAATTTAAAATGAATGTAAAATGAATTTAAAATGAATGTAAAATGAATTTTAAAATGAATGTAAAATGAACGTAAAATGAATTTAAAATGAATTTTAAATGAATGTAAAATGAACGTAAAATGGATGTAAAATGAATTTAAAATGAATTTTAAAAATCATCTAAAATGAACGTAAAATGAACGTGAAATGAATTATAAATGAACTTTAAAATGAACGTAAAATGAACTTTAAAATGAATGTAAAATGAATTATAAATGAATTTTGAAATGAATTTTAAAATGAATTTTAAATAATTTTTGGGTGGTTTTAGAATGGATTTTAAAATGAATTTTTAATAATATTTTTAATGTTTTTTTAACGTTATTTTGACCGAGTTTAGGTGCGGATCTCGCGGATTCTGCAGGAAAACGAAGGGCGGGGATCCCCGCCCGCTCCGCGTCCCCAGCTCCCCCTTTTCGCTGGGATTTTCAATTAAAAATTTCTTCGCTGGGATTTTCGCTGGGATTTTCACCCCCCCCGGCCTTGAATTTACCCCAAATCCGAGGCGGCGCCGCCCGAATTCAAATTAAACGAGAGGAAATAAAAAAAGGGAATTTTGGTTAAATTCGTTTGTCTGCCCCGGGACCCTCGGCGAGCCCCGGCCCGCCGGAATTCACCCCAAAAAATCGAAATAATCCAAGGGCGGCCGGGAATGGGGGGTTTGGCAACGGGATTGGGCGAATTTCAGTGAAAAAAGGGATTTTAATGGAAAAAAACCGCTCGGGAAAGGGGAAAAATGGGAAATTCCGGTGGGGTCGGGGTTTGGTTGTGGAGGAGAGAAAATGGCCCAAAAAATCGGGGATTAATAATTGGGGAGAAATAATTGGGGGTAAATAATTGGGGGTAAATAATTTGGGATAAATAATTGGGGATTAATAATTGGAAATAAATAATTTGGGGATAAATAATTGGGGAGAAATAATTGATTTGGAATAAATAATTGATTGGGTTAAATAATTGATTGGGGATAAATAATTTGGGATAAATAACTGGGGATAAATAATTGATTGGGAATAAATAATTGGGGATAAATAATTGAGTGGGAATAAATAATTGGGGATAAAAAATTTATTTGGAATAAATGATTGGGGATAAATAATTGATTTGGGATAAATAATTGATTTGGAATAAATAATTGATTGGGAATAAATAATTGGGATAGATGACTGGGAATAAATAATTTGATTGGGGAATAAATAATTGATTGGGGATTAATAATTGAGGACAAATAATTGGGGATAAATAATGGGGGATTAATAATTGTGGATAAATAATGGGGGATTAATAATTGGGGTAAATAATGGGGGATTTCACCTGGGCTGGGAATTCGGATCCTTCCCCCATGGGAATAAAAACTCGGGAAATTCGGGTTTTTCTTTAATTTTTTTCCCATTATTTTTATTTCCAGGCTGCGCCTCGGGAATCCCCGCCCTGAAAAAGCGGAAATTTGGGGTGGGATTGAATAAAAAATGGGGAATTTGGGGTGGGATTGGATCAAAAATGGGGAATTTGGGGTGGGATTGGATCAAAAATGCGGAATTTGGGATGGGATTGGATCAAAAATGCGGAATTTGGGCAGGGATTGGATCAAAAATGGGGAATTTGGGCAGGGATTTGTTTGAATTTGTGGAAATTCCCAATAAAAGGAGGAGAAGGTTTTAGGAGGGGTTTGTCCCAAATCCAGCAGGAAATTTAAGGGCAAAAAGGGAAATTTCAGGGGCGGGAAAAGCCTCGAGGGCGGCTTTGGGTTGGCCTCGCTCTCGGAGAGAAAAAAATCGAAATAAAACCAGAAATCCGCCCCCAAAAATGGGAATTTCCCCCCAAAATGAGAAACCCGCCCCCGGTAACGGCGATTTCGCCCCCAAAAAATGGGAATTTCACCCCAAAATCCCCAATCCGCCCCTCAGGCTCTCCCCGGTTTAATTCCATTTATTTCGCTCCCACCCCCCCCCCTAATTGGGGATTTTCGGCCGAATTCCAGGGGAAAAAGTGGGAAAATGGGAAAAAACTCCCTGGAGAGGGGGGGGGGCAGCGGCTGGAATCCGAATATCCCCAAATTTGGGGGGAAAATGGGGAAAAATTTTGATTTTTCTGGAGGGAAGAGCCCGGGGGGCGAAAATTCCTAAAGAGGAAAAAAAAAACCCCGGGAATTTGGGCAGCGCCCCCCGAACCCCGCCGGGGATTTTGGGGGAAATTTCGGGGATTTTGGGGGAAATTTCGGGAATTTTGGGGGAAATTTCGGGGATTTTGGGGGGAATTTCGGGGATTTTGGGGTTTTTTGGGGGGGATTCTCGGGGCCGAATAATTCCCGTGGATTTGGGGCTCTCCGCACCCTTTTCCTTTGGCTTTGTCCTCCCCATTCCCATGAAATCCCATAAAATCCCATAAAATCCCATAAAATCCCACGAAATCCCATAAAATCCCACGAAATCCCATAAAATCCCATGAAATCCCATAAAATCCAGTAAAATCCCATAAAATCCCGGGGGTTTTTTTTTGGGTCCTTTTTATAAGGGCTGGGAACACAAATAAATTCCCCAGGAATTGCGGGCTGAGGGTTTTTAATCCCAATAAAAATGGAAATAAAAAGCGGAATAAAACCCCAATAAAGCGGCTCCGCTCCCAGCCCCAATCCCGGATTTTTTCCCTGTTCCTGACCCATTTTTTTTTTATTTTTTTTTTAAATTTTTTATGGCGTTTTGGGGCAAAACTTTTAATTAAAATTGTGAGCAGCGGGGCTTTTATGGGGCGATGTTAATCCCGCGGTCCGGACTAACGATGGGCGCGGATTTTTTTATGGGTTCCGTTTTTATTTTTGAGCCACTCAATCCCCTCCAAAAGGGGGAGGAAAATGGTTCAAAATCCAAATTTTTGGGGTTTTTTAGAGCCCACGGGGATTTTGTAACCAGAGGGGGGAATTGGAGCCGGTCCTAAAATGCTGAAACCCCAAAAGGCCCAAAATTAACCCCAAAAATCCCCGAATTTACCTCAAAAATCCCCGAATTGACCCCAAAAATCCCCGAATTGACCCCAAAAATCCCCGAATTTACCCCAAAATCGGAGCGAAGCCTTTGGGAGGGGGAGAATTCCCGGGGTTTGGGAGGGGAAAGGATTTAAAGCCGAGTTTTGGGGTTTAAAGCCGGGTTTGGGGCGTAAAACGGGGATTTTGGGGTTGAAAGTCAAATTCGGGATTTTTAAGGCGGTTTTGGGGTGGACAAAGGCGAATTTGGGATTTTAAAGGCGAATTCGGGGAGGTTTAGATGCGGTTTTTGGGTTTTAAAAGGGTTTTTTGGGGTTTGCAGTCGGGTTTTGGGGTGTTAAATGCTTTTTTGGGGGGGTCTTAAAGGCAATTTTTGGGTGTAAAAAGGGGGTTTTGAGGTTCCAAGGCGCGGTTGGGGCTTTTAAAGGCGAATTTGGGGTTTTAAAGGCAAATTTGGGGGTTTCAATGCGGGTTCGGGGTTTTAAAGGCAAATTTTGGGGTTTTCAGGGCCGGTTTGGGGGTTTTGAAGGCAAATTTGGGGTTTTAAAGGAGGTTTGGGGGTTTTCAGGGCAGGTTTGGGGGTTTTAAGGCAAATTTGGGGTGTAAAACTTTGGTTTTTGAGGTTCAAAGACAAGTTCGGGGTTCCAAGGCGAATTCGGGGTTTTCAGGGCGGGTTTTGGGGTTTTTTGTGGGTTTTTTGGGGTTTTTTTGTGGGATTTTTGGGGGTTTTTTGTAGATTTTTTGTGGGTTTTTCGGGGGTTTTTGGGGGTTTTTGGGGGTTTTTGTGGGGTTTTTGGGGTTTTTCGGGGGTTTTTGGGGGGTTTTTTGTTGGTTTTTTGGGGGTTTTTTGGGGTTTTTTGGGGGATTTTTATGGGTTTTTTGTGGGTTTTTTGGGGTTTTTTGGGGGTTTTTTGGGGGTTTTTTGGGGGTTTTTTGTGGGACTTTTGGGGTTTTTTTGTGGGTTTTTTGTGGGTTTTTTGTGGGATTTTTGTGGGTTTTTTTGTGGGTTTTGGGGGGTTTTTTGTGGGATTTTTGGGGGTTTTTTGTGGTTTTTGTGGGTTTTTTGGGGTTTTTTTGTGGGATTTTTGGGGTTTTTTGTGGGCTTTTTGTGGGATTTTTGGGGTTTTTTTGTGGGATTTTTGGGGTTTTTTGTGGGTTTTTTGTGGGTTTTTTGTGGGATTTTTATGGGTTTTTTGTGGGATTTTTGGGGGTTTTTTGTGGGTTTTTTGGGGTTTTTTTGTGGGATTTTTTTGTGGGATTTTTGGGGTTTTTTGTGGGATTTTTATGGGTTTTTTGTGGGATTTTTGTGGGTTTTTTGTGGGTTTTTTTGTGTTTTTTTGGGGTTTAATGGCGTTTGAAAGCCGGGCTCGGGGCCTGCGGGCGGGCTCGGGTTTAAAGCCGGGCTTAGGGCCGGGATTTGGCCGCTTCCTGCAGGGCCCCAGGCCTTGAATTTGACCACCAGAAGTGACCGCGGCCATAAACGGGGCCGGGCCCGGCGGCTCCGATTCCTGCAGGGAAAAAAACCCAAAAAAACCCAAAAAAAACCAACAAAAAACCAAAGGAACCGAGGGAAAAACAAAAACCCCAATAAAATTTAACACCGGGAGCGGCTGGGCCCGGCTTTGGCAGCCCCGGCCTAAAACGGGGCCGGGAGAAAAGCGGCGCTGGTGGGAAAGGGGGGGAGAAAACTGGGAATGGAAAAAAAAGGGAATTAAAAAAAGGAATGAAAAAAGGGAATGAAAAAGGGAATAAATAAAAAAGGGAATGAAAACAGGGAATGAAAAATGGGAATTAAAAAAGGGAATTAAAAAAAGGGAATTAAAAAAAAGGGAATTTAAAAAAGGGAATGAAAACAGGGAATTAAAAAAGGAAATAAAAAAAGGGAATTTAAAAAGGGAATTAAAAAAAAAGGGAATAAAAAAAAGGGAATGAAAAAAGGGAATTGAAAAAGGGAATGAAAAAAGGGAATTGAAAAAGGGAATAAAAAAAAAGGGAATTTAAAAAGGGAATGAAAAAAGGGAATGAAAAAAGGGAATGAAAAAAGGGAATTAAAAAAAAAGGGAATGAAAAAAGGGAATTAAAAAAAAAGGGAATTAAAAAGGGAATTTAAAAAAAAAAGGAATAAAAAAAGGGAATGAAAAAAGGGAATGAAAAAAGGGAATGAAAAAAGGGAATTAAAAAAAGGGAATTAAAAAAGCGAATTAAAAAAAGGGAATGAAAAAAGGGAATTAAAAAAAAGGGAATTAAAAAAGGGAATTTTAAAAAAAGGAATAAAAAAAAGGGAATGAAAAAAGGGAATGAAAACAGGGAATGAAAAAAAGGGAATAAAAAAAAAGGGAATTAAAAAAGGGAATTTAAAAAAAAAGGAATTAAAAAAGGGAATGAAAAAAGGGAAATTAAAAAAAGGGAATAAAAAAAGGGAATTTAAAAAGGGAATTAAAAAAAAGGGAATTAAAAAAAGGGAATAAAAAAAGGAGCGGGGAACGGGGGAAAAGCGGCAAAAATCCCAAATTCTGGGGGCCTTGGGGAGCGCCCGGTGGAGGAAATGAAACCCCCCCAAAAAAGGGGAAATTTTGATTTTTATTTTCCTTTTTTTGGGGATTTTTGGGGCCGCAGGGATGGCAGAGGAGGCGCAGCCGCGAGGTCCCGGCGCTTTTTGCTCCATTAAAGGTGGAAATTCCGGTTTTTTCCCCTTTTTTTTTCCCATTTTTTCCCATTTTCACAACCGGAGGCTTTTCCCCGCCTCAAAATTCCCCTTTTTCCCCCCAAAATGAGCAGGAAATTCCCTTTTTTCCCCTTTTCCCTCCCCAAAATTAACGCGAAATTCCCATTTTCCACCCAAAATTAACCCCAAATTCCCTTTTTTCCCCTTTTCCCCCCAAAATCAAAGCCCCATTCGCATTTTCCCCGTTTTGCTCCCCAATTATTTCGAATTTCCCATTTTCCACACCCGGGATTTTCTGATTTTCTCCCACCCCAAACCCCCCCGAAAACCCCAAAATCCTCCCCAAAATCCCCAAATTCCGGCCCCGTTTTCCCCACAATCCGCGAGCGCTCCCCGCCCTTTCCAGGCGATTTTAGCGCCCCCAAAAAGCCCCAAAATTCCGAATTTTCGGGGCCTTTTCCTTCCCCAAAAAAGCTGGAAATGGGCCCAGAAAAATCCGAGTTTTGTTTGGCTGCGGGCTCGGCCTGGCCTTGAACTTTTCCCAATAAATCTCCTTTGTTTGCCCCATTTTTTCCCTTTTTTCCCCAATAATATTTGGGTTTTTCAGCCCAAATTTGGCCTCCGGGGATTTTTGTGGGTGTTGCAGAAAGGATTCTTTGTTCGGGGTGGGAAAAAGGAGGAAAAAAGGGAAAAAAGGGATTGGAAAAGGGAAAAATAACATCGGAAATGGGAAATGTGAGGTTGTAAACGGGGCTGAGGGGTTTAAAGGGAAAATCAAATTAAAATGGGAGTGAGGGGTGTTTAAAAGGCAGGAAAATAATAAAAAATGGATATTTAAATAATAAAAAATGGATATTTAAATAATTTAAAAAAAGGATATTTAAATAATATAAAAATGGATATTTAAATAATAAAAAAATGGATATTTAAATAATAAAAAATGGATATTTAAATAATATAAAAATGGATATTTGAGGGTGTTTAATAGCGGAAATAGAGGGAATTGTGTTTAAAGGAGTTTAAAGGGAAAAAAATGTTAAAAATGGGGTTTAAGGGAGATTTAAAGGGAGAAATTTGGGTTTAAGGGAGGTTAAAAATAAAAATTTGGGTTTAAGGGGGTTTAAAGGGGAAGTGTATTTAAAAATGGATTTAAAAGGGTTTAAAGGAGTAAAAGGAAAAAGAAAATTAAAATTTATATAAAGGAGTTTAAAGGGGGAAAAAAAATTAAAATTAAAATTTATTTAAAGGAGTTTAAAGGGGGGAAAAGAAAATTAAAATTTATTTAAAGGAGTTTAAAGGGGGGAAAAAGAAAATTAAAATTAAAATTTATATAAAGGAGTTTAAAGGGGAAAAAGAAAATTAAAATTTATTTAAAGGAGTTTAAAGGTGAAAAAAAATTATATAAAGGAGTTTAAAAGGGGAAAAAGAAAATTCAAATTTATATAAAGGAGTTTAAGGGGGGAAAAGAAAATTAAAATTTATTTAAAGGAGTTTAAAGAGGAAAAAAATTAAAATTTATTTAAAGGAGTTTAAAGGGGGAAAAAGAAAATTAAAATTTATTTAAAGGAGTTTAAAGGGGGAAAAGAAAATTAAAATTTATTTAAAGGAGTTTAAAGGGGAAGGGGGGGAGGGACTTAAAAAACCACCCCAAAAAAATGGAAATAAATAAAAAATAAAAATAAATTTAAGGAGGTCGGAGCTCGATTTTACCGCGGATTTCGCCGCCGGTTTTGGGGGAAAATAAAGCGATTTTAGGGCAGGAAAATGAGCGGTGAGAGTGGGGAAAAAAAGCGATTTTAAACCGCGGGTTTGGGGAGTTTTGGGGATTTTTGGGGTTTTCTCGCCCGGATTTGAAATAATAAAAATTAAAGGGATTTCAGTGATCACAAAACACGAAATAAATAAGGAGGAAAGAAATGAATAAAGCGGAAATGAAATGAGTAACGAGGAAAGGAAATGGAGAATTTCGAAATGGAAATAAATAATAAAGAATGAAAGAAATTATTGTAAAAAATTAAATAAATCATGAAGGGAGGAGAGAATTTAAAAAAATGGACAGAAATCATTAAAAAAGGAAAGAAATCCCTAAAAATGGAAATGAGAAATGGTGGAAAGGAAGAAACGGTGAAAAAGTGAAAAAAGGAATGGAAAAAAGGAATAAAATAATAAAAGAATGCTCAAAGGATGGAATAAACCATGAATGAAAATAGGATTGAAAAATAAAAATAAATCGTTGAAATGAAAGAAATAATTCCAATTTTTCACCTTTTATTCCCATTTTTCACCTTTTATTCCATTTTTCTCCTTTTATTCCCATTTTTCCCCATTTATTCTCATTTCCCACCCTTTATTCTCATTTTTCACCATTTCCCCCCAGGTTTTCTCCATTTATTCCCATTTCCCACCATTTTTCCCGGTTTTTCACCACTTTTCCACCCTTTATTCCCAATTTCCCCCCATTTATTCCCCATTTTCCCCCATTTTTTCCCCATTTTTCCCTTTCCCCCCCATTTTCCATCCCCCAGCCCGGCTCCGAGGGGCGAAATTTGGGGAAATTCGGGGGAAAATTCCCAAAATTTGGGCCGGGAAGGGAACAAAGCCCAAGCCCGGCAACGCCCCCCAACCCCGACCCCAATCCCGCCGCGTTTCACCCCAAAAAAAACCCCAAAGAATCCAAAAAAAACCCCAAAGAAACTCCTCCAAAAAACCCAAATAAACCCCTAAAAAAACCCCCCAAAAACCCCAAAGAAAACCCCAAAAAATCCCCAAAAAACCCAAAAGAAAACCCCCAAAACCCCAAAGAAATCCCTGAAAAAAACCCCAAAAAAACCCAAAGAAAGCCCAAAACCCCCCCCCCCAAAAAACCCCAAAATCTCCCTAAAAAAACCCAAAATCTCCCCCAAAAAAATACCCAACCCCGCCCCCCAAAAAACCCCTAAAAAACCAAAAGAAAAACCCCAAAGACAGCCCCAAAAAAAACCCAAAAAACCCAAATAAACCCCTAAAAAAAAACCCCAAAAAACCAAAAGAAATGCAAAAAAAATTCCCAAAAAAATCCAAAAGAAAACCCCCAAAACCCTAAAGAAACCCCTGAAAAAAAAACCAAAAAAACCCCAAAAAAAGCCCAAAATAAACCCCAAAAAAACCCCAAAAAGCCCCAAAAACCACTCGGAACCTCGGCATTTCCATTTTCCTTTTATTCTCCAGCGATTCCTCGGCAAAGCTTCCCCGAAATTGGGGGAAAAAGCGGAAAAATGGGGAATTAAGGGCAGGGAAATGGGGAAAATCGGGAATTCGGGGCGGAAATTTCGATTTTTATTAAACCCAGGCCCCCGTTCTGGGTTTAAAGCCCCAAAATGAAGATTTGGGGATAAAATTTGGATTTTTTGGCGTCTTTTATTCCCAAAACCCTCGGGATTCGTTCCCAATTTCCATTTTTGTGTTTTTATATTTTGATTTTTTCCCTTCCCTTTTGGGCTTTTTCTCTTTGGGTTTTTTCCTGAATTTTCGGGGTTTTTTTTGGGGAAAAACCGGCGGAATTCGGGATTCCCGTTATAAAACCCTTCCCGTTGTTGTTTTTTTATTTCTTTGGGGATAAATTTGGGGGGAAAAAAGCGGAAAATTCTCATTTTTCCATCGCTGCCTGCATCCCCAGGAATTCCCGCCGCCTTTTCCCAATAAAATTCGCATTTTCCACCCCAAATCCCCGGGATTAGGGCCGGAAATCCCTCGAAAATCAGATTTTTGATTGATTTCTTTATTCCCCCACCAAAATTCAACTTTTATTGGCTTCTCCCCCTCTTTCATCTCATTGAAAATGGGTTAAAATTCCCTTTTCCCTCTGGTTTTATTGCTCCTCTCTGGGTTTTTTTCTTATTTTTCCTCCCATTTTTAAAAAAGCGAATTTTTACCCCGGCCGCCTCCCTAAAAACCCCGAACTCGGCGTTTTTACCCCAAAAATTCGCATTTTATTCCATTTTACCCCACCCCACTGAAACCCAGGCCGCGAATTTCCCCCCAAGAATTCGAATTTTGGGCGAATTTCTGCAAAATTTCTTCGTTTCTCCGCCCTCCCACCCCGTCCGCGGGTTTAATTCGGATTTTTTTTGGTTTTTGAGGCACTCGGGGGGTGAAAATCGGGGGGAATTTGGGATTTTTGGGCGGAAAATTTGGATTTTTTCCCCATTTTTTGGTGCTGGTTTTGCTGCTGCGGCTCGGGGGGCGCTGAGGAGGGAAACAAAGGGGAAAAATCAAAAAAAAGAGGGAAAATCCTAAAAAAAAAGAGGGAAAAAAATCCCCAAAAAAAGAGGAAAAAATCCAAATAAAGAGGGAAAAAATCCCCCCCAAAAAAGAGGAAAAATCCTCAAAAAAAAAGAGGAAAAAAACCCCCCAGAAAAAGAGGAAAAAAAAACCAAAAAAGAGGAAAAAAATCCAAATAAAAAGGGAAAAAAATCCCCCCAAAAAAGCAAAATCAGCCCCAAAACATTGAATAAAAAACCCCAAAAATCCGAATTTTCCCATTGTCTGCCCTCGGGGTCCGGCCCCACCCAGGGAGCGAAATTTGGGGTAAAATTTGGGGCAAAATCCCCCAAATTCGGGTCCCGGCCCAGCTTTGTCCCCATCTTTTCCATTTTGGGGCATTTGGGGAATTTTGTTTCCATTTTTTGGGATTTTCCCTCCCTCCCCGTTATTTTTAATTTGATTTTTAATTGATTTTAATTCCATTTATTTCGGATTTCGGGGTGGAATCAGCTCCGGGGGAAAGGGAGGGAATTAAGGAGGATTTGGGGAGAATTTATGGGATTTTTTTCCCATTTTTTCCCCTGGATTTTCTTTATTTAACCCAAACCCTTTTCTCGCTTTCCCCGCAGCCAAAAAGCCCCAAAAATCCGCTTAAAATCCGCTAAAAATCCGCTTAAAATCCGCTAAAAATCCGTTTAAAATCCGCTTAAAACCCGCTTAAAATCCGCTAAAAATCCGCTTAAAATCCGCTTAAAATCCCAATTTTTCCACCCCTTCCCTTTCCTGCCACCCCCAAAGATCCAAAACCCCCCAAAAATCCCAATTTTTTTTTTAGGATTTTATTTTTCCCGGGTTTTTTTGTAAGGGAAAATTCCATTTTTTTTAAGGGAAAATTCCCATTATTTTTGAGGGAAAATTCCCATTATTTTTAAGGGAAAATTTCCTTTTTTTTTTTAAGGGAAAATTCCCATTTTTTTAAGGGAAAATTCCCATTTTTCCTCCCTCCCCCCCTCCTTGTTTTCCCCTCTTACCGAGCGAATTTCGCCGTTTTCGGGTTTTTCACCTTTATTGGGATTTTCCCGCTGCTTTTTCATCCCCTGGGCGGCGAAAATGGGGAAAAAGCGGAGAAAAAAGGGGAAAAAGGGGAAAAAAAAGGAAAAAGGGGGAAAAAAAGGGGTAAAATTGATTTTAAGCCGCGTGGAGGGGAAAAAAAAGGAGGAAAAAAAAATCAAATTTTAGGGGGGAAAAATCGGAATTTTTGGGGAAAATCTTCGCTAAAATCGACCCCGGGGATTCGGGGGTGGGAAGGGGGGGCGGATTTGGGATTTTAGGTAAAATTAAAGGGGGAAAAAATGGGGAAAAAAGGGGAAAAAAGGACAAAAAAAGGGAGCGGGCGCAGCTTAGGCCGAGCTTAACTTGACCTTCACTTTGCCCGCCCAGCCCGGCGGGAACGGCGGCGCCTCCTCCCGGGAAAGGCCCCAAAATCCCCCAAAAATCCCCCAAAAATCCCCCAAAATCCCCCCAAATCCCCCAAAATCCCAAATCCCAACCGCGGCGTTGGAGAAAAACCCCAAAAATCCCAGCCCGGCCCCAAAAGCGCCGCGAAATTCGGGATTTTGGGCCCTTTTGGGGCGGGTTCGGGGTGGGGCGGGAGGGGATTGATGGGATCCTTATGGGATCCTTATGGGATCTTTCGCTTTTTTTGGGGTTTTTCCGCCGCTTTTTTCCCTTTCCCGCATTTTCCCCCAAATTCCGCTCCCACCCCACAAAAAGCTGAGAATTTTCTCCCCGATTCTCCTTTTTTTTTTTTCCCCTAAAAAATTCGGATTTTCCCCTTAAAAAAACCCCACAGCAACAACAAAGCCCGGCCGGGAAAATCGGGATTTTTGCTGCTTTGGGTAAAGGGAAAAGCCCAAAACTCCGATTTTAGGGTTTGGCTCCGTTTTGGGGTTGGGATCGGGGGATTTGGGGCGCAAAAATGGGGGGAAAAAGGGGAAATTTGGGGTTTGGAGGAGGAAATGGCGCGGCCAGGGAGGAGCGGCTGCTTTGTCTCAGCCGCGCCCCATAAAGAGAAAATCGGAGCCATAAAAATCCCAAAAGGGGCAGAAATCCCAATAAAATCCCAAGAAAATCCCAATAAAACCGGGCAGGGGATGGGCCGGGAAAAGCGGGAATTTGGGGGCGTTTGGGGTTTTTGGGGGGTTTGGGGTTTTTGGGGGGTTTGGGGTTTGGGGATTTTGGGTTTGAGGATTGGGGATTTGGGGGTCGGGATTTGGGGTTTGGGATTTGGGATTTTGGGGTTTGGAGTTTGGGATTTGGGGGTTTAAGGGTTTGAGATTTGGGGTTTCGGATTTTGGGGTTTTGGGGTTTGGGGGTTTGGGGGTTTGGGGTTGGGAATTTGGGGTTTGGGATTTGGGGTTTTGGGATTTTGGGGTTTGAGGTTTTGGGGGTTTTTGAGGTTTGGAGTTTGGGGTTTTGGGGGTTTGGGATTTTGGGATTTTGGGGTTTTTGGGGTTTTCGGGGTTTTTGGGGTTTTTGAGGTTTGGGATTTGGGGTTTTGGGGGTTTGGGGTTTTGGGGTTTGGGGTTTTTGGGGTTTTCGGGGTTTTTGGAGGTTTGGGGTTTAGGGTTTGGGGTTTTGGGGGTTTTGAGGCTTTTGAGGTTTGGGAATTTGGGGTTTGGAGTTTGGTGTTTTGGGGGTTTTGGGGGGTTTGGGATTTCGGGGTTTTGGGGTTTTGGGCTTTGGGTTTTTTGGGGTTTTTGGGGTTCGGGGTTTGGGATTTGGGGAGGCAAAGGAGGGAAGGGAGGATTTGAAGGGGAAATGGGAGCGGGTGGGACCCCAAAAAGGGACCTGGGGGCGCTTGGGACCCCAAAATGGATCCAAGGCCCCACGGGATCCAAAAAAAACCGGATTCGAGGTCAAAAAAAAAATCCCAAAAATTTGTGCAAGGTCCTAAAAGATCCCAAAAATGGATTCGAGGTCCTAAGAGGCCCCAAAAATGGATCCAAGGTCCGAAAAGGCCTCAAAAATGGATCCGAGGTCCTTAAAGGCCTCAAAAATGGATCCGAGGTCCATAAAAATCCCAAAAATGGATCCAAGGTCCGAAAAGGCCCCAAAAATGGATCCAAGGTCCATAAAAACCCTAAAAGTGGATCCAAGGTCCAAAAGAAATCCCAAAAATGGATCCAAGGTCCTAAAAGATCCCAAAAATGGATTCGAGGTCCTAAGAGGCCCCAAAAATGGATCCGAGGTCCATAAAGGCCTCAAAAATGGATCCAAGGTCAAAAAAAATTCCCAAAAATGGATCCAAGGTCCTTAAAAACCCCAAAAATGGATCCAAGGTCAAAAACAAAATCCTAAAAGTGGATCCAAGGTCCAAAAAAATTCCCAAAAATGGATCCAAGGTCCTAAAACATCCCACAAATTGATTCGAGGTCCTTAAAGGCCTCAAAAATGGATCCAAGGTCCGAAAAGGCCCAAAAATGGATCCGAGGTCCATAAAAATCCCAAAAATGGATTTAAGGTCCATAAAAACCCCAGAAATGGATCCGAGGTCCATAAAAACCCCAGAAATGGATCCGAGGTCAAAAAAAAATCCCAAAAATGGATCCAAGGTCCGAAAAGGCCCCAAAGGCCTCGATCACTTTGGGACGGAGAAATGGGGAAAAAATGGGAATAAAAAAGGGGAAATTCGGGGGAAAAAGGGGAAAATAAAGAGCGGAAAAGGGGAATAAAAAAAGCCCAGAATTATTTCGAGTTTTCCTTTTTATTGTTATTTATTATTTCCATTTTTTTATTCCGGGTTTTTCCCCCATTCCCGCCCTCATTCCCTTCATCCATCTCCCCTCAACGAGGCTCCTCCATTCCTTCATTCATTTATTCCCTCCCTCATTAATTAATCCCCGCTAATTAAAAATTAAAACCCCCCTGGGGCTCCTCCAGGCCCAGCAGCCAGAAAATTAAAAAAGCAAAATTTTCCCTGAGTTTTTCCCTGATTTTTCCCGATTTTTTTTCCGATTTCCCCCCGATTTTCCCCTGACTTTTTCCCTGATTTTTTCCCCGATTTTTCCCCTGATTTTTTTCCCTGATTTTTCCCCTGATTTTTTCCCAGTTTTTTCCCTGATTTTCCCCGATTTCCCTGATTTTTCCCTGATTTTTTCCCGATTTTTTCCCCGATTTTTCCCCTGACTTTTTCCCTGATTTTTCCCCGATTTTTCCCCTGATTTTTTCCCGATTTTCCCCGATTTTCCCCCGTTTTTTCCTCCGCTTCTCCCCCCGGGTTTCCGGCTGCAATTGCAGCTCCGAAAATTCGAATTTTTCCGAATTTCCGGGGAGGTTTCGGGCTGGCAAAAGGATCCGAATTCCCCAAGGAGCCCCTCGAGCTCCTCGTTCCGGCCTCTCCCCCAAAAATCCAAATTCCAACTTTCACCTCCCTGAATTTTTGTTTTCCGGGGATTTTTCCCCATTTTTCCCCTCCATATTTTGAATTTCTCGGCTCATTTCACCTCAGCACCTTTTCCAATTATTGTCACCTTCAAAAAGTCGGAAAAGCCGGAGAATATTCGGAGTTTTCTCTCGGTTTTGATGAATTTCAGGCGGGATTAATAATAATGATAATAATAATGATAATAATAATAATAATAATAATAATAATAATAATAATAATAATAATAATAATAATAATAATAATAATAATAATAATATACAAAGGTAAAATATTCAATTAAAATAAATAAAATACAAATAGAAATAAAAAATCAAACTACCAAATTAAAAAAAAAAGAAAAAATAAAACGAAATTTGAAAAATTCAAAATAAAATAGCATCAAATGAAATAACATTAAAATAAAAGAATAACATTAAATAAAATAATAAAAGAAATAAAAGAGAAGAAAATAGAAAAGATAGAAAAAATAGAAAAAATAGGAAAAATAGAAAAAATATAAAAGAAAATAAAGTAAAATAAACTAAGTAAAAATAAATAAAATTTGAAAGGAAATGAAACGAAATGAAATAAAATAAAATAAATAAAAATAAATAAAATTTAAAATAAAATAAAATAGATAAAATTAAAAATAATTAAAATTTAAAATGAAATAAAATGAAATAAAATAAATAAAATAAAATAAAATAAAATAAAATAAAATAAAATAAAATAAAATAAAATAAATAATAAATAACAACGGAGGATCCCGGTGCGGGTTCCTTTATTCCCCAGCAATGAATCAGCGCGTTCGTTCCTTCATTCATTCGTTCATTCATTCGTTAATTAATCCCTCATTAATTACTCCCCATTAATTGCACCCCGAGCTCGCCCAGAGGAGCCTCGGCCGCGCATTCCCCAATTCCCGCGCTCATTACGGCGCTCGTTAATTAACGAGCATTAATTAACGCGGGGCATTCATTAACGCGGGATGGGGCGGAAATTCCAATTTTGGGGCATTTTCGGGGCATTTTTCGGGGCATTTCGGTGCCGATGCCGCGGGGGACGCTCGGGAACCGCGATCTCCTTTATTCACATTTTATTCACAATTTTATTCACAATTTATTCACATTTTATTCACATTTTATTTTGATTTTTTTACAATTTATTCTCTTTTTTTTTAATTTTTTCCATTTCGTTTTCCTCTCGCTTCCATATTTTCACTTTATTCACAGCATATTTTCATTTTATTCTCATATTTTCATTTATTCCCCATATTTTCATTTTATTCTCATATTTTCATTTTATTCTCTTTTTTTCCATTCCATTCCCATTTTTTCCATTCCATTCTCACTTTTCCATTTCCTTTCCCTTTTTTCCCATTTCATTTTCCTTTCCCTCCTTTATTTCCATTTCATTCCCATTTTTTTTCCATTTTTTCACTTTCCCGTCTCTCCCTTCCCGTTGATTTTCCTTTTCTTCCCGCTTTCCCATTAAATTCTCAATTTATTTTCCTTTTATTTCATTTTATTTGGGTTTCCCCGAAGGCCGCGGCTCCATTTGGGATTTTTGGGGCAAATCCCCAAAATTCCGAGCTCCCGCCCTCCTCCCCCTTCCCGGAGGGGTTTGGGACCCAAAATTCACCAAAATTTGGATTTTTCGATGATTTCCGCACCCCAGGGACTCGAAACGGCCCCGAAATCTCCACGGGGAGCCCCAAAACCCCCAAAATTCCACCCAAAAACTGGAATTTCTCCATTGCACCTGAAACTGCCCCAAAAACGGGGATTTGGAGGCGATTTGGGATTTATTGCACGGCCCCGAGGGGGGCTCGGAGAGGGACGGGGGGAAATGGGGGAAAAAAGGGGAAAAATGGGGAAAAAAAGGGGAAAAAATGGGAGAAAAAAATGGGAAAAATGGGGAAAAATGGGAGAAAAAAATGGGGAAAATGGGGGGAAAATAGGGGAAAATGGGGGGACAGGGGATCCTGACCCAAAATTGGGGTTTGGGGTTTTTTTCCTGGCCAAAATTCTCGAAAAGGGCAGAAAAATGGGAATAATTGTGGTGGGAATGGGGAAAAATAGAAATAAAGGGGGAAGGGAGAAAAAAGGAGAAAAAATGGGGAGAAAAAGGAAAAATGGGAGGAAAAAGGGAAAATGACGGGGAAAAAGGGGGGAAATGAGGAAAAAAGTGGGGGGAAAATGGAAAAAATGGGCGAGAAAAGGGGAAAAGGAGAAGGAGAAGCTCGGGAGGGAGCGAGGAGGGAAAAGGGGCAGAAAAGCAGCGAAATCTCCTTTTTTAGGGGATTTTTGGGGATTTTTTGGGGGATTTTTGGGGGAACTTTTGGGGGATTTTTTTGGGATTTTGGGGGATTTTTTGGGGATTTTCCCCGGGGGTTTTTTTCGGGATTTGCCCCAAAGGCGGCGCCTGGGAAAATCCCGATTTTCCAGGGAATTGCCCCAAATTCCGCCTCCCCCGCTGAAAAATCCCATTTCCCCCGAACCTTTCCCCGATTTCCTGCAGTTTTGTTCCCCCTCAAAATCGCAGGAAAATCCCAAAATTGAGGAGAAAAAAGGGGAAAATCCCATCCCTGGTCCCGCCAAGGTGGAAAAACCGGAATTTGTCGGAGGAGAAAACGGAATTTTTACCCAAACCCGCGATTCCTGCGACAGAAAAAACCCAAAAAAACCAAAAAAAGGTTTTGGGAATTTTGGGGCCTTACAAAGAAACGCTGGAAAATCGCAGAGAGGGAGGGAAAAGCTCCAAAAAAAGGGGAAAAAATTCCTTTTTTTGTCCGCCCCGAGCGGAGCCAATTCCAGCGGGAAAAATCCAATTTCCAGCCGGGCTTTGTCTCCGGAGATCCGACCCCACTTTTCCCCCTAAATCCTTCGTTTCAGCCCCAAAAATTCCCATTTTCCAGACAAATTGCGGATTATTTCGGCACAAGCTCCAGTTTCCCGTTTTTCCCCCAAATTCCTTCATTTCGACCAAAAAATTCCCATTTTCCACTTCAGTGAAAGATTCCTTAGGACACCACTTCCATTTTCCCCGTTTTCCCCCCAAATTCCTTCATTCCGACCAAAACATTTCCCATTTTCCACCCAATTTAAAGATCCTTTAAGATTCCACCTCGATTTCCCCCAAATTCCTTCATTTCGACCCAAAAATTCCCATTTTCACCCAAATTCAGGATCCTTTCTGACACCACCTCCATTTTCCCATTTTTCCCGAAATTCCTTCATTTGTCCCAAAATTCCCCATTTTCCACCCAAATTAAGGATCCTTTCTGACACCACCTCGATTTCCCCCCAAATTCCTTCATTTCGACCAAAAAATTCCCATTTTCCACCCAAATTAAGGATCCTTTAGGATTCCACCTCGATTTCCCCCCGGATTCCTTCATTTGTCCCAAAATTCCCCCATTTTCCACCCAAATTCAGATACTTTAGGATTCCACCTCGATTTCCCCCCAAATTCCTTCATTTTGACCAAAAAATTCCCATTTTCCACCCAAATTAAGGATCCTTTAGGATCCCACTTCGATTTCCCCCAAAATTCCTTCATTTGTCCCAAAATCTCCCATTTTCCACCCATTTCGCCTTTATGGCCCCACCTCATTTTTCCTTCATTTCCCGCCGGAAAATTCCCGAATTTCCGCCGCCTTTTCCCCCTCCTCACCCCAAACTTTCCCTTTTTCCCACCCCAGGCCGCGGTTTTGGGCTGAAATCCGGGAATTCCGGGCGCTCCTACCTGGGCTCGGCCTCGCAAAGCTCCCACCACAACATCCCCTTCCTCCTCCTCCTCCTCCTCCTCCTCCTCCTCGGCCTCAGCGCCGCTTCCCGCGCTCCGATATTTACAATTAAAACTCATTAATTCCAATTAATTAATCCCTTCTCATTTTCATCCCCGTCTCCATCCGCTCCTCCGGCGCTCCGAGTCCGCCCGCGCTTGGTTTTTTGGTTTGGTTTTGTCCTAAGGAGAGGGAGGAAAACCCAAAATCTCCTTTTTCCTCCTCATTTCCCCCGCCGCTTTCCGAACCCCGATCTCTCCCGAAAATTGGAATTTCTCGAGTTTTCCCGCCGGGTTTTTTTGGCGATTTTCCCCCTCTAGAAGAAGCTGAGCGCCTGCTCGCGGAGGAGCAGCCGCTTCTTCTTCATGCGGCGGTTCTGGAACCAGATCTTGACCTGCTGGTCGCTGAGGTTCAGGCGGTCCGAGAGCTCGCGGCGGCGCTGCCGGGTGATGAATTCGTTCACCAGGAACTCGCCCTCGAGCTCCGCCAGCTGCAGCTTCGAGTACGGCTTGCGCTTCTTGCGCGAGCGCGGCTGCAGCGGGAACCAGGCCGCGCCTGCGGAAACAGCGGCGACACCCGAACCGTCACGGGGGGAGAAAAAGGGAATTTATCGCGATCGGAACCGTCCCAAACGAAAATAGAGAATTTATCCCGAAACGGAACCGTCACGGGGGGAAATAGAGAATTTATCCCAAACAGGAACCGTACCCAACGGAAACAGCGGAGACACCGGAACCGTCACGGGGGGGAAAAAAGGGAATTTATCCCGAAAAGGAACCGTACCAACGGGAAACAGCGGCACCGGAACCGTCACGGGGGGAAAAAACAGAGAATTTATCCCGATCGGAACCGTCACGGAGGGGAAAAACTGAGAATTTATCCACGGAACAGGAACCGTCCCAACGGGAAACAGCGGCGACATCCGAACCGTCACGGGGGGAAATAGAGAATTCACCGCGAATCGGAACCGTCAGGGGGGGGAAACAGAGAATTCACCCCGAAAAGGAACCGTCCCCAACGGGAAACAGCGGCGACACCGGCACCGTCACGGGGGGGAAAAAACCAGAGAATTTATCGCGAAACGGAACCGTCACGGAGGGGAAATAGAGAATTTATCCCAAACAGGAACCGTCACGGGGGGAAACCAGAGAATTCACCGCGAATCGGAACCTCCCCAAAGGAAAAACAGCGACACCGGAACCGTCACGGAGGGGAAACAGAGAATTTACCCCGAACAGGAACCGTCCCAAAGGGAAACAGCGGAGACACCGGCACCGTCACGGGGGCGTCACGGGGGGGAAAATAGAGAATTCATCCGGATCGGAACCGTCCCAAAGGGGAAAATGCGACATCGGAACCGTCTCAAAGGGGAAAACAGGGAATTCGAACCTTCCCAAACGAAAAACAGCGGAATTCACCGCGAATCGGAACCGTCCCAGAGGGAAAATGCGACATCGGAACCGTCCCAGACGGAAAATGCGAATTCACCTTCCCAGAGGGAAACAACAGCGGCACCGGAACCGTCACAGAGGGGAAAAACAGAGAATTCGGAACCGTCACAGAGGGAAAAAAGTGAATTCACCCCGATCGGAACCGTCCCAGACGGGAAACAGCGGCGAAATCGGAACCGTCACGGAGGGGAAACAGAGAATTCATCCCGATCGGAACCGTCCCCAACGGGAAAACAGAGAGACATCGGCACCGTCACAGAGGGAGAAATGCGAAATCGGAACCGTCCCCAACGGGAAACAGCGAATTCGGAACCATCCCAAAGGAAAAACAGCGAATTCACCGCCAATCGGAACCTTCTCAGACGGGAAAATGCGAATTTACCCCCGAACCGGAACCGACCCAGAGGGGAAACAGCGACACCGGAACCGTCCCAGAGGGAAACAGAGAATTCACCCCGAAGCGGAACCGACCCAGAGGGGAAACAGCGACACCGGAACCGCCCCAAAGGAACAGAAGCGAATTCACCCCGGGTGGGGCCCCAAAAGCGGCCCCGGAAGGGCCGGGCCGGGGGTTCCGCGGAAAAAAGCGACCCCGAAATGCTGAGTTTGCCTTTTTGGCTCTAAAAAACTGCACCGAAATGTTCATTTTCCATTAAAATATCCTCCCAGAAATGCTCCTTTTCCTTCTAAAAAATCCTCCCAGAAATGTTCCTTTTCCCTCTTAAAAGTCCTCCCCGAAATGCTTCATTTCCTTCTAAAAAACTCTCCCCGAAATGCTCATTTTCCATTAAAAAAATCCTCCCCAAAATGCTCCTTTTCCTTCTAAAAAATCCTCCCAGAAATGCTCCTTTTCCCTCTTAAAATTCCTCCCCGAAATGCCTCATTTCCCCCTAAAAAAACTCTCCCCGAAATGCTCCTTTTCCCTCTAAAAAACTCTCCCCGAAATGCCTCATTTTCCATTAAAAAAATCCTCCCCAAAATGTTCATTTTCCTTCTAAAAATCCTCCCCAAAATGCTCCTTTTTCCCCTAAAAAAACCCTTCCCGAAATGCCCTTTTTCCCCTTTCTCCCCACAAAAAAACCTCCCCAAGATGCCCCTTTCCATAAAAACCTCCCCGATATGTTCAATTTTCCCTTTTTCCGCTAAAAATCCTTCCCAAAATTCCCCTTTTCCCTTTTTTTCCCCATCAACCCTTCCCAAACCCCATTTTTCCCAATTTTTCCCCCAAAATTCCCCTTTCCCCCGAATCCCCAAAGCTTTGGCACCGCGGGGAACTCAGAATTCTCCCCCCAAAAAATTAGGGGAGAAAACCCCAAAATCTGGGACTCCCCCCAAGTCCGGGCTGGGATTTTTGATTTTTTGGGTTTTTTTAAGGATTTTCCCTTTTTCCCCCCCTTTTTTCCCACCCGTGCCCCCAAACCCGGGGTTGTTTTTTTCGTTAAAAATCTCATTTTCCGCCCCATTTTCCGCCTTTTTTCTCCCCCACGATCCCAAAATCTCATCCCGAAATTGTTTTTTGGATTTTCCCGTTTTTTTCCTTTTTTTCCGCCGCTCCGGCCGCATTTTTTATGGGATTTTTCCTTTTTTATGGCTTTTCCTTTAAAAGCGGCGGCACCCCATAAAACATTCGGGGTTTCGCTGCTACCCCCTAGCGGCCCGACCCCACAGCGCCCGCGTCCCGCCCCGCGAACCCCAAACTTCACCCCAAAATCCCCCCAAAAAACCCAAAAAAATCCCCAAAAATCCCCAAAATCCCCATTCCAGCGCTGTCCCCCGCCGAACCCAAAATTCCCGTCCAAACCCCCCCTAAAAGACCCCAAAACCTCCCTAAATCCCATCCAGAACACCCCAAAAAACCCCAAAATTTCCTTTTTTTGCACCTTCCCGCCGCTGCCGATGTTCAGGGTTCCACCAACCCCGCCGAACCCCAAATTTCCCCCAAAACCCCGGGGAAAAAAACCCCAAAAATTCGGATTTTAGGACCTGGCCTCCACTGCCGGGTTCAGGGTGACAGCGGCCCCAAGGAACCCCAAATCCCTCCCAAAAACCCTCAAAAAACCCCAAAAATCCCCGCAGAACCCCTCAATAAAAACCCCAAAAAAACCCGAAAAAACCCTCAATAAAAACCCCAAAAATCCCTTCCAAAAACCCTCAATAAAAACCCCAAAAATCCCCAAACCCTTCCCAAATCCCCCCAAAAAATCCCTGTTAAAAAACCCCCCAAATTTCTCTTTTTAGTCCCTGACCACCCCTGTTGGAGTTCAGGGTGCCCCCAACCCCTCCGAACCCCAAATTCCTTGGGAAAACCCCTGAAACCGCCCTAAAAAAACCCCAAAAACCCCAAATTCTCCCTTTTTAGGACCTGAGCCCCGCTCTGTGCATTCAGGGGCGACCCCGACCCCACAAAACCCCAAATTCCGGAGGAAAATCCTTCAAAACCACCCAAAAAATCCTTCCAAAACCCTCATCCCCCTAAAAACCCCAAATATCCCAAAAACCAACCCAAAACCCCCCAAAAAACCCCAAATACCCCAAAAATCAACCCAAACCCCCCAAAAAAAACCCAAATTTCAGACCCTGAGCGTCCCTGCCACGGTCCAGGGGTGACCCCAACCCCGCTTTGTTCCTTCCAGTATCCCCTAAGAAAACCCCAAACCCCTCAAACCACCCCAAAATCCCCAAAAAACCCCAAAAATCCCAAAAATCCCGAAAAATCCCGACCCTGCCTTTTTTATTGCCAGCACTCGGGGCTGCCCCCGACCCCTCCGTGTCCCCCTTTATTCGCAGGGACTCACCCTAAAAAAACCCTCCCAAAAACCCCAAAACCTCTCAAAATAAAGCCCCAAAAACCGCCCCAAAAAAACCCCAAAACCGCCCCAAAAAACCCCCAAAAACCGCCCCAAAAAAACCCCAAAATCTCCAATTTCCGGGCCGTGCTCAGGGGCGCCGCCAGCGCCGCCCCGGCCCCTTCATCCCCAGGGGAAATCCTCGCCACCCCCACCAAAAAAAAAACTCAAAAACCCCTAAAACTCCCCCCCAAAAACCCCAAAAAAAACCCCAAAAAATTGCAGAAAAACCAAAAATAACCCCAAAAATCCCATTTCCAGCTCCCTGCGCCGCTCCCTGCGCTCGGGGTCGCACCAAGCCCAGCAAATCCCAAATTCCGGAGGAATCCCCTCCAAACCCTTCCGAGCCCTTCACAAACTCTGTAAAACCCAAAGAAAACCCCAAAACCCCCAAAAAACCCCAAAACCCCCCCAAAATCCCATTCCCAGGCCCTCGCCGGGGCTCCCCACGTTTAGGGGTGAGCCCAGACCCAGCGCGTCCCCTTTATTCCAAAACTCCTCCAAAATCCCTCGAATTCCCGCCTCCAAATCCCCTAAAAAACCCCAAACCTCCCAAAAACCTCTCAAAAGCCCCCAAAAAACCCCAAAATCCCCCAAAAATCCCCCCAAAAGCCCCAAAATCCCCGTTCTGTCCCCGCCGTTCCCAGCGGTGACCCCAACCCCGCCGTGTCCTCCCCATCCCTGGGGAAACCCCCCCAAAAAAAGGCTCTAAAACCCTAAAAAAATAATAAAAAAACCCCTAAAGCCCCCCAAAAACCCAAACACACCCTAAAAAAACCAAAAAACCCCAAACCACCCGAAAACTCCCCCAAAAAAAATCCCAAAAACCCCAAACCCCGCGGTCTCACCACCGCTCCCACATCCCCGGTGCCACCGGCGCTGCCGCCTCCCCTTCGATCCCGGGGAAAACCCCAAAAAACCCCAAAAATCCCTTCCAAAACCCCTCAGAAAAACCCCAAAGCCTCCAAAAAAAAAAACCCCAAAAATACCTAAAAACCCCAAAAACCCCAAAATCCCGCGGTCTCAGCACCGCTCCCCACATTCAAGGGGACACCAGCCCCGCCGGATCCTCCTCATTCCGGGGAAAACCCTCCCGAAACCACCGAGAAAATCCCCCGAAACCCCAAAATAACCCTAAATAAACCCCAAAATAGCCCTAAATAAACCCCAAAACTGGCCCCCAAAAAACCCCAAAAAACCCCAATTCCCGTTCTCTTATCCCGGCCCCGCCGCATCCCCTCCATTCCCGGGGAAAGCATTCCCAAACCCACCCAAAAAATAAACCCCAAAAGCGCCCAGAAAACCTCACGGAAACCCCAAAACCACCCCAAAAAACCCCAGAAAACCTCACGGAAACCCCAAAACCACCCCAAAAAACCCCAAACCCTCACGGAAACCCCAAAACCACCCCAAAAAACCCCAAATCCTCGCCCGCTCCGCTGAGCGGCCGCGGCTCATCCCCTCCATTCCCGGGGAAAACCCTTCCCAAATCACCCAGCACCACCGGAACCAACCTCAGAAACCCGAAACCGCCCCAAAATAACCCCAAAAAAATCCAAACCGCCCCAAACCGCCCCAAAATAACCCCAAAAAAACCCCCAAAAAACCCCAAAAGCCCCAAACAGCGCCGCCTCAGCCGCACCGCGGGCGCTCAGGGGCGGCACCGGCCCCGCCGCGTCCCCTTCATTACCGGGAGAGCCCTCCCAGCACCCACCAGGAAATCCCAGGAAACCCCAAAAATCCCAAAATCCAAAACCCTCCCCAAAAAACCCTAAAAACCCAAAAAACCCCAAATCCCCGCGCAGCTCCGCCGGCGCCGGGCGGTGACAGCAGCGCGGGCGCGTCCCCGGCATTGCCCGGGAGAGCCCTTCCCAAACCGCTCCATACCGCCGGAAAAACACCCCAAAAAACCCCAAACCACCCCAAAATCCTCCCCAAAAAATCCCCAGAACCCAAAACCACCCCAAAACCCCCCAAAAAACCCCAAAATCACCCAAACATACCCCAAAATCCCCAATGCCGCTGTCCCAGCCGCTCCTGCGGCGCTGAGCGGTGACAGCAGCGCGGGCGCGTCCCCTTCGCTACCGGGGACAGCCCTTCCAATGCCACCAAAAAACCCCAAAACCCACCCCAAAAACCCCAAAACTCACCCCGAAAACCCTAAAACCCTCAAAGCCACCCCAAAATCCCCAAATCCCGGTCTCTCACCGGCTCCGCCGGCGCCGAGCGGTGACAGCAGCGCGGGCGCGTCCCCTTCGCTACCGGGGTAAACCCTTCCTAAAGCCGCCCAACACCCACTGGAAACAACCCCCAAACCCCAAAACAACACTAAAAAACCCCCAAAACCCCAAAACCGCCCCAAAATTCCCGGAATCCCCAATCCTGTTTTTTCACCCGCTCCTGCGGCGCTGAGCGGTGACAGCAGCGCGGGCGCGTCCCCTTCACTACCGGGGAAAGCCCTTCCTAAAGCCGCCCTACACCCGCTAGAAACAACCCCCAAAGCCCAAAAAAACACCCAAAAACCCCAAAATCTCCCGAAACTCCCCCAAAAGCCCCAGCCCCGCTCTCTCACCGGCTCCCGAGGCGCTGAGCGGTGACAGCAGCGCGGGCGGGTCCCCTTCGCTACCGGGGAAAGCCCTTCCAATGCCCACCAAAAAAACCCCAAAACTCACCCCAAAAAAACCCCAAAACCCCCCGAAATCCTCCAGAACTCCCCCAAACCCCAAATCCCGCTCTCTCACCGGCTCCCCAGGCGCTGAGCGGTGACAGCAGCGCGGGCGGGTCCCCTTCACTACCGGGGAAAGCCCTTCCAATGCCCACCAAAAAAACCCCAAAACTCACCCCAAAAAAACCCAAAACTCACCCAAAACTCACACCAAAAACCCCCACAAAACCCCCAACCCCCCCAGAGCTGCCCCAAACCCCCCAGCCCCGCTCTCTCACCCGCTCCCGAGGCGCCCAGCGGTGACAGCAGCGCGGGCGGGTGCCCTTCACTACGGGGAAAGCCCTTCCAATGCCATCAAAAAAACCCCAAAACTCACCCCAAAAAAACCCAAAACTCACCCAAAAAAAAAACCCAAAACCCCCCGAAATCCTCCAGAACTCCCTCAAACCCCAAATCCCGCTCTCTCACCGGCTCCTGCGGCGCTGAGCGGTGACAGCAGCGCGGGCGGGTCCCCTTCGCTACCGGGGACAGCCCTTCCAATGCTCACCAAAAAAACCCCAAAACTCACCCCAAAAGCCCCCCAAAAAACCCCAGAATACCCCAGAACTGCCCCGAACCCGCAGCCCCGCTCTCTCACCGGCTCCCGAGGCGCCCAGCGGTGAGAGCAGCCCGGGCGGGTCGCC
Source organism: Agelaius phoeniceus (assembly GCF_051311805.1). Classification (NCBI taxonomy): domain Eukaryota; kingdom Metazoa; phylum Chordata; class Aves; order Passeriformes; family Icteridae; genus Agelaius; species Agelaius phoeniceus. The sequence goes on from NC_135299.1 coordinate 812,795, forward strand.
CTTGGCCCCGTCCCCGAGCAGCGCCGGGCCCGGGTCCGCCTCCAGCCCGGGGCAGTTCTGCGCCTCCTGCGCGCCGCCCTCGCCGAACTCGAATTTGCCGAAGCCCGAGCCGAGGCTGCCCAGGGAGCCCGGGCTGGTGCCCAAGTGGCCGCCGGGGTTCGGGGCGCCGCCCGCGGCCGGCGGCGGCTCCAGCGGCAGCAGCGCCGCGTCCCGGCCCTCCCGGGCCTTGTCGCCGCCGTCGCGGTAGCAGCACTTGCCCTCGTCGGGCCGGGCGAGCTCGCAGGCGCGGCCGAAGCCCAGGTAGGGCTGCGGGTAGGGCCCGCAGGGCTCCGAGGGCGCCCAGGCGGGCAGGGAGGCGAAGTTGTCCCGGCGCGGGTACGGCAGCGACGGCAGCGCCGGGATCTGGGCGCCGGACGCGCGGAAGTTGGGGAAGTAGAAGGCGTCGCCCGTGTGGATGTTGAGGAGCGGCCCCACGAAGCCGGGGTTCAGCAGATTGTGCTCGCCCATGGTCCGCGGGGCCGCCCCCGGAGCGGCGGGGACGGCGGGGACACCGGGGGGACCGGGGGACACCGGGGGGACCGGGGGGATCGGGGGGGAAATGGGGGGAATCGAGGGGAATGGGGGGAAATGGGGAAAGAGGGAGAAGAGGGGGGACGGACCGGGAAGAACCGGGGGGATCAGGGGGGACCGGGGGAAAGCGGAGGGACCGGGAGGAACCGGGGAAATCGGGGGATCAGGGGGGACCGGGAGGAACCGGGGGGATCAGGGGGCACCGGGGGAAAGCGGAGGGACCGGGGAGAGTCGGGGAAACCGAGGGAAATGGGGAAAACCGGGGGAAATGGGGGAAACCGGGAAAACCGGGGGAAATGGGGAACACGGGGCTCAGGACGGGGTCCAGCGGTGCCGGAGCGGGGCAGAACCGGAGGGGCTGCACCGGGGGAAGCGCAGGGAGCGGGGCGGGAATGGGGAAGCGCGGCCGCGGAGCGGAGCTCAGCGAGCCCGGAGCGCGCAGGGACCGCGGGGCGGAACCGAGGGGAAAATGGGGGCAAAACGGGGGAAAATGGGGGAAAATGGGGGAAAACCGGGGGGAACCCGGGGGGAACCGGGGTCTCGGCAGCTCCGGGGCGGAGCGGGGGCACCGGGGCCGGGAGCGGGCCCCGAGCGGGACCCGGCGCTGCTGCGCGCGGCCCCGGCCATGGGCGCCGTTAAAAGGCTCGGCCCGCGCCCATCGGCCCCGGCGCCGCCGTCACGTGGGGCCCGCGCGGCCCCGGGGTCCCCTCCCCCCCCCCCCCCCCGGTGTCCCCTCCCCCCCCCCCCCGGTGTCCCCTCCCCCCCCCCCCCCCGGTGTCCCCTCCCCCCCCCGGTGTCCCCTCCCCCCCCCCCGGTGTCCCCTCCCCCCCCCCCCGGTGTCCCCTCCCCTCCGCAGCTCAGACAAAACAGCGCCGGGTTCCTCCCGTTCTCTTCCCTTTTTTCCTCCCTTTTTTCCTCATTTTCCCCTCATTTTTCCCTCCCCTCTTCCCCCCTTTTCCACCCTTTCTTCGTCCCCTTTTCTCTCCTTTTTTTTCCGTATTTTTCCCCCTTTTCCCTCCTTTTTCTCCTCCCCTTTTCCCTCATTTTTTCTTCCATTTCTCTCCCTTTTTTCTTCCTTTTATCCCTCCCTGTTTCTCCTTTATTCCTCTCTTTTCTCCGTTATTCCTCCCTTTCCCCTCCTTTTATTCTCCATTTCCCTTCCTATTTTCCATCTTTTCCTTCCCTTCTTCCTCCTTTTTCCTCCCTTTCCCCCATTTCCCCTCCTTTCCCTTCCTATTTCTCTCCTTTCCCTTCCTTTCCCCCTTTTTCCCCCCATTTTCCCTCATTTTTCCCCCATTTTCCCTCATTTTTTCCCCCATTTCCCCCCATTTTCCCCATTTTCCCCCATTTTTTCCCCCATTTTCCCTCATTTTTCCCCCCATTTTCCCTCATTTTTTCCTCCATTTTCCCTCACTTTTTCCTCCATTTTCCCTCATTTTTTCCCCCATTTCCCCCCATTTCCCCCATTTTCCCTCATTTTTTCCTCCATTTTCCCTCATTTTTCCCCCATTTCCCCCCATTTTCCCTTTTTCCCCCCATTTTCCCCATTTTCCCTCATTTTCCCGCATTTTTCCCTTTTTTTCCCCCATTTTCCCCATTTCCCCCGTTTCCTCTCCCCGCCCTCCCAAACCCCATTAAAAACCCCAAACCCAGCTCGATTTAATTCCATTTTTTGGGGGTTTTTTTCCCCTTTCCAGCCCCTCCGCCGCTGCCGGGACCCCCAAGCTCCCATTTGGCCCCAGCAAAATTCGGGTTTTTCACCCCAAAACCGCTCCGGGGGGGGAAGGGATCGGCGCTGCGCCGCTCATTAATTAATTGATTAATTCGTTAATTAATTCATTAATTAAAGAGCTCCCGGATGGGGTAAAAGCGTCGCCCCCATAAATCCCCATTGGATTTTGTGTCCTCCGAACCCCCCAGGCCGGGCGGAGCCGCTCCGGGCTCGCCGCCTCTTTTGGGGCCGTTTTCAGCTTTTTTAAATTAAAATTCATTTCTTCCCCCTCGAAACCGTTTTTGGTCATTTTTTAATCGCGTTTTGATCATTTCCGAGCATTTTCGGCCATTTTTGGCCATTTTTTTATCATTGTTTTATCAAGTTTTGTATTTCCTGTTCATTTTTAGCCTCGTTTTATCATTTATTAATAATTTTTATCATCCTTTTGTGTCTTCTTATCATTTTGGGGCCATTTCCCATAATTTTCACTCATTTTTCATCATTATTTTTAATATTTTTTATAATTTTCTGTTCATTTTTTACCATTGTTTTCCCATTGTGTTACCTTTAATAATTTTCTCATTCCTTTATCCTTTATCACTATTGTGCCGTTCCATACAATCCCTGCTCATTTTTCATCATTATTTTATTAAATTTTGGCCATTTTTGGACCCTTTTTTTACCATTATTTCACCTTTTTTTGCCATTTTTGATCTTTTTTTTTCCATTTTCTTTCTCCGGGGCTGCCCCAGCCTCCTCCCGCCTCTCTAAAATTTAAAGATTTTTATTTTTTGGGGTCATTTTCTCGCTTTTGCTGCTCCGTTTCCCTTCCTTTATCCCCCCAGATCCCCAAACTCTGAAATTCTGATTTTTCCCCCCAATTTCCCGCAGAATCCGCCCCAAAATTCCCCATTTTCCTGCCCCCTGCGAGCGGCGCAGGGGGGATTTAATTCCATTTAATTCCATTTAATTCCGTTTATTTCCGTTTATTCCATTTCTCCCTCCCGCCCTTGAAAATCAGGGGAAAAAATAAATAAAAATAATAAAATAAATTAAAAACCGATGGCGGCTCCTTCCAGCGTGAAATAAACTCCAAAAAACCCCAAAAATAAATCCTGGGACGGGAGAACAAACCCGGAGCGGGATTTGGGGCGGAATTTCCCCTTTTGGCCACTTTTAATCCTTTTTTTCCCCTTTTCCCACCTTTATTTTGCTTTTTCTCCTTCCCCCGGTTCGAATTTCGCCTTTTCCACCCCAAAATCCTCCCCGGGGAGGCGAAGCCGCCCCAGCTCCCATTTCAGGCGTTTCCCCCCAAATTAAATTCAATTTTTTCCTCCTCCTGGAAGCTCCAAAACCGCTCAAAAAACCCCCCAAAAACCCCAAAAAAAGCAATAAAAACCCCAATAAAAACCCCAATAAATCAGGTGCGGCTCCTCGGGCGCTTTCCCTGCTCGCGGAGGTGGAAAAACCCGAAATTCCGCTTTTTTCAGCTTTTTTCAGCTTTTTTCAGCTTTTTTCAGCTTTTTTCAGCTTTTTTCAGCTTTTTTCAGATTTTTTCAGATTTTTTCAGCTTTTTTCAGATTTTTCCAGCCTGGAAATCTCCGCCCTGAGCAGGAACCAAACCCGAGCCCCAGAGATTCCCCGGCAATGCCAAAATTTCCCTTTTTTGGGGATTTTTCTGATCATTTTGGGGCTTTTTCTTATTTTTGGGGCTTTTTTCTTATTTTTGGGGCTTTTTCTTATTTTTCGGGCTTTTTCCCCCCTAATTTTGGGTGCTTTAAAATTATTTTCCGTGATTGTTTTTCTTATTATTTTATTTTCCCATTATTTTTAAAATTTTTTTCTCATCTTTTGGGCGGTTTTTTCTCTATTTTCCCCCCTTTTCCGGGCGGTTTTGTTTCTATTTATTTATTAATTTTTTTTCCGCTCTTTTGGGGCTTTTTTTCTCGATTTACTTTTTAATTTTCCCCCTTTTTTCGGGCGTTATTTTTCTATTTATTTTTCAATATTTCCGCTGGTTTTGTGGCTTTTTTTCTCGATTTACTTTTTAATTTTCCCCCCTTTTTCGGGCGTTATTTTTCTATTTATTTCTGCATTTCCCCCCCCCTTTTTTGGGCGTTATTTTTCTATTTACTTTTGCATTTTTTTCCCCTTTTTTGGGGCGTTATTTTTCTATTTATTTCTGCATTTTTCCCCCTTTTTCGGGCGTTATTTTTCTATTTATTTCTGCATTTTCCCCCTTTTTTTCGGGCCTTATTTTTCTATTTATTTCTGCATTTCCCCACATTTTTTCGGGCGTTATTTTTCTATTTATTTCTGCATTTTTTTCCCCTTTTTCGGGCCTTATTTTTCTATTTATTTCTGCATTTTTTCCCCTTTTCGGGCGTTTTTTCAAGCCCTGCCAAGGAATTTTCCGCCTCCAGGTGCGGGGCTGGGCTCCAAAGCCGCTGGATCATTTCCAATCATTTCCATTCCTCCCCTCCCTTTGTTCGCTCCCTTTTTCTTGAATTTTCGGTGAAAAATTTGAAATTCTTCCCCTGCGCCAGAAGTTCCCGCCCGGGGCTTTCGTTCCGCGCTGGAAAAGGGAAATTTCTGCCCCAAAATCCGGCGTTTTAGGGTTCTAAACTCCCGATTCTTGACAATTTTTGCGGCCAAAATTCCAATTAAAAATCGCAATTTTGGGGGGCAGAGCGGGGGAGGCTCGGGCTGAGAAAAGCGAATTTTTTTGGGGGTTTTTTTGGTGGTTTTTTCTCATTTTTCCCCCTTTTTTTCCTCACGGTTTTCCAAGCAGGGAAAGGCCCGGAAGAGCCCGAGCGGGGCCCGAGCGCCCGGAGCCGAACCAGAAACAAAACCCGGAATAAAAACGGAAATAAAACCAGAAATAAAACCAGAAATAAACCCAGAAATAAAACCAGAAATAAACACAGAAATGGGAATAAAACCCGGAATAAAAACAGAAACAAAACCCGGAATAAAAACGGAAACAAAACCAGAAATAAAACTCTAAATAAACACAGAAATGGGAATAAAACCCGGAATAAAAACGGAAACAAAACCCGGAATAAAAACGGAAATAAAACCAGAAATAAAACCCTAAATAAACCCAGAAATGGGAATAAAACCAGAAACAAAACCCGGAATAAAAACGGAAACAAAACCAGAAATAAACCCAGAAATGGGAATAAAACCCGAAATAAAACCAGAAACAAAACCCGGAATAAAAACGGAAACAAAACCAGAAATAAAACCAGAAATAAACACAGAAATGGGAATAAAACCAGAAATAAAACCCGAAATAAACCCAGAAATGGAAATAAAACCAGAAACAAAACCCGAAATAAAAACGGAAATAAAACCAGAAATAAACCCAGAAATGGGAATAAAACCCGAAATTAAACCAGAAATGAAACCAAAAATAAAAACAGAAATGGAAATAAAACCCGAAATAAAAACAGAAATAAAACCCGGAATAAAACCCGAAATAAAACCAGAATCAAAACCCGAAACAAAAACGGAAATAAAACCAGAAATGGGAATAAAACCCGGAATAAAACCCGAAATAAAAACAGAAATAAATGCAGAAATAAACCCAGAAATGGAAATAAACCCCGAAATAAAACCAGAATTAAAACCAGAAATAAAACCCGAAATGGAAATAAAACCCGAAATAGGAATAAAACCCGAAATAAAACCCGAAATAGGAATAAAACCCGAAATAAAACCCGAAATGGGAATAAAACCCGAAATAAAAGCAGAAATAAAAATAAACCCAACGCCTCAAACCCCCTCGGCGGCGCTCCCGCCTTTCCAGGGGATTTTCCCATTAAAATCCCATTTTCCTGCTCGGAAAAGCGACTTTAAAAACCCCGGGGACGCCTTTTGTAAAAAAGGAGAACAAAAAATTCCCAATTCCCGCTTAAATCGCTGGGAAAAACCCCCTCGGCTCTGGGGTCGCTTTTAGCTCAAAAAAACCAGGAAAAAAGAAATTAAAAATGAATTGAATCAATTAAAGAGCAATCAAAAATAAAATTAAATATAAGTTTAAGATGTATTTTAAATAAATGAAAAAAAGAAATTGGATATTCATTAAAAACAAATTTAAATTTCCCTTTTCCCCGATTTGCCGGCAGAGCCTCCCTGTAAAGGGAATTTATTTTGAATTTTCCCCATTTTTGGGGGGGAATCGCCGGAAATGCCCGAGCTGGGTGGGAAAAGGCGAAAATGCCCGAATTGCGGCGGGGCCATAAAGGGCGGCGCAGTTCAAGGTCACTGTCTCGGGCAGTAAAAGGGGTCGGCATCCCATGCAAATCAGCGCCGCCAAACTCCCAAAATTCCCTTTTTTGGGCCCAATTCCCGCTTCTCCCGAGCTTTTTCTTCCTTTTTATTCACGGGGTTTTTCCTTTTTTTTGTTCGTTTTTTTCCTTTTCCGTCTCGGCGCTGAAAAATCCAAATTTTGGGGTTTTTTCCCTTCTCGTAAATTGAATTTATTCCCAGCGCTCGGCTGGGGCTGGAGAGGAATTTTAGTGCCAGAAACGCGAATTGCAAATGGAATAAATGAATTAAAATGTCCCGAATTTCGCCAATTGGAAATGGAATAAATGAATTAAAATGTCCCGAATTTCGCCAATTAGGAATGGAATAAATGAATTAAAATGTCCCGAATTTCCCCAATTAGAAATGGAATAAATAAATTAAAATGTCCTGAATTTCGCCAATTAGAAATGGAATAAATAAATTAAAATGTCCTGAATTTCGCCAATTAGAAATGGAATAAATAAATTAAAATGTCCCGAATTTCGCCAATTAGGAATGGAATAAATGAATTTAAATGTCCCGAATTTCGCCAATTACAAATGGAAGGGATGAATGGAAATATCCCGAATTTTCCGGCTGGAAATGGGATTGAGCCCCAAAGAGAAAATTAAATTTCATGGAAAAGCAGGAAAACCGGGATCGGACCCAAAAATTAAAATAAAATAAAATAAAAAATAAAATAAAATATAAAATAAAATAAATAAAAAATAAAATAAAATAAAATAAAATAAAATAAAATAAAATAAAATAAAATAAAATTCCCTACAGAAATGGGAATTTTCCGCGGGTGGTTTCAGTTCGGCTCCCAAAGGGGAAATTCCTGGAAAATCGCATTTTTTCCCGATTTTTCCCCATTTTTTGCCAGCGCAGAATCCCCGGGCGGGAAAATCCAACCCCAAACCCAGGAGGGGAATTCGGGTTTAACCCCAGCGCTGCTTTGGGGGCAGAAATTTGGATTTTTTTGCCTGGAATTCCTTTAAAAAACCCCAAAAAAGCCCCGGAAAAGCCCCGTGGGATTCTCCCGTCCCAGAGGCGAGCGGGGGAGCCCAAAAAAAGCGATTTTGGTCCATTTTAGTCCCAATTTCTGTGGAAAATGAGGAGGAAAAAGGGAAATCCTGGGATCCGAGCCCCGCCCGCAGCGCGGCCGCAAATTCCGGGCTCCGTTCCCAAAAAAATCAAAGGAAAATTGGAATTTTTGGCCCGGCTTTGAGGCGGAGCGGCCAGAAAGGGAAAAAAAACCAAAAAAACAAAACCAAAAAACCAAAAACCAAAAACCCAAAAACCAAAAACCCAAAACCAAAAACCCAAAAACCAAAAACCCAAAAACCCAAAAACCAAACCCCAAACCCAGGGAAGCGGCGCTGGAAACGCCTCGGGGGAAATTCCTTGGCAAAGCTCGGGAAGCTCCCAAAAAGGACCCAAAATCCGCTTTATTTTCATTTTCTTCTCCGTTTTTTCTCTTTTTTTCCCCTCCCTTTATTCCCCTATTTAATTATTTTTTTTAGTTTTCCCATTTTTAATTTTTCCTGTTTTTTCTCTCCTTTATTTTCCTTTTTTCCCTCCCTTTTCCCCAATTTTTTCCTCTTTTTTTTGGTCTTTCAAGGCGAAGTTTTTGGGATAAACGGGAGCTGCACTCACCTGGCGCTGAGAGGAGCGAAATTCCCGATCCTGGGGGGATTTGAGCCTTAAAAAATGGAATTGGGGGGAAAAATAAACGGGGAAATGTCGGGTGTGGAGGGGGAATGAAGAAGGGGAAAAAGGAGGAAAAAAGAAAGAGAAAAATTCGGAAAAATAAAAGGAAAAATAAGGGGGAAAAAAAGGGAAAATAGAAAAAAAAAGGAAGGGAAAATAGGAAAAATAAAGGAAATTAAAAGAGAAAGAAAAATCAGGGTAAAAGGAAGGGAAAGAATAGAAAAAGGAAGGAAATGGTAGGAAAAATAAAAATTAAGAGACAAAGGAATAAAAGGAGAAATGGGAGAAATGGAAATGAATGAAAATAAATAATAGGAGGAACGAAAAAAGGGGAAAGGAAGGAATAATAGGGAAAAGAGAGGAAATAAATAGGGAGAGAAGGAGAAATGGGAGGAAATAAAAGAAAAATAGAGGGGAAAGGAAGAAATAGGGAAAAAAGGAAAATAATAGGGAAAGAAAAAAGGAAAAAATAGGGAGAAAAAAGGGAAAAATAGGGGGAAAAAAGGGGGGAAAAAGGGAAAGTACGGAAAAAAATAAAAAGAGCAGAAAATTCCCTAAAAACGAAGGAAACGCAGGGAAAAAAACAAAACTTGGGAGAGGAGGGAGGGAAATGGGGCCGGGCCGGGCGGGAAAATTCCCTGAGGCGATCGGGGCAGGCCCGGCCTAAACAAACCCGGCCTAAAACGGGCCCGGCTTAAACAAAACCCGGCCTAAAACGGGCCCGGCTTAAACCAAACCCGGCTTAAAACGGGCCCGGCCTAAACAAAACCCGGCCTAAACCAAACCCGGCTTAAAACGGGCCCGGTTTAAACCAAACCCGGCCCGGCCAGGCCCGGTTCAAACCAAACGCGGCCTAAACCAAACGCGGCCTAAACCAAACCCGGCCTAAACCAAACCCGGCCCAGCCGAGCCCGGCCCAGGCCCCGGGACCCCCCCGCGATGTCAAGGTCAAGGGTAACACCCGTGACGTCACCGCCAATGACGTCACCGCCGCCCGAGGCCGAGTTTGGGGGGAAAATCCGAAATTACCCGAAATTACCCGAATTTATCCGAAATTATCCGAAATTATCCGAAATTATCCGAATTTAACCGAAATTACCCGAATTTAACAGAATTTTACACGATTTTTACCCAAATTTACCCGAATTTTACCCGAAATCACCCGAATTTACCCGAATTTTACCCGAATTTACCCGAATTTACCCGAAATTATCCGAATTTAACAGATTTTTACCCGATTTTTACCCGATTTTTACCCGAATTTTGCCCCATTTGGAATCAAATCCCGAACAGGATCAGGGGCAAAATTCCCACTGAATTCCCGATTTCTTCCCGTTTTTAATTGACTTTCATTCGTCCCAATTGATTCCAATTCGTTTTCATTCCATGGCAACGGATTCCAATTCCATTTTCATCCATTCCGATCCATTTTAAATATTTTAATTCATTTTAATTCATTTTTCTCTCTTCCCTCCAGGCGCTGTCACGACCCTGAAAATTCCAATTTTTGCCTTTTTTTCCCCCTCCTGAATTTCATTTTTTTTTCCCCCTCAGCTCGGCCCGGATCAGGAATTTTTATCCCCAAAATCCGCAGCTCTTCCAGAAATCCAAATTAGAAATTAAAAAGATCAATTAAAAAATTTAAAAAATTAATTAAAATCTCCTGGCCGGGGTAATTCCCTCCTCGGGACAGGAGCGGAGGTGGAAATTTCCAAGTTTGGGGGCAGAAATTCAAATTTTTCGCTTTTTTGGGGGGAAAAAATGAAGGAAAAATCTCCAAAAAATCCCAAATCAGCAGCGGGAGGAAGGATTGGTTAAAAAACACCCGAAAAAAGGAAATTAAGGGAGGAATTCGGGGATTCTTTTGAGTTTTCCAACCAAAATTTCATTTTTCCCACTGGGATTAAAGGGAGGAGGAGGAATCCCTGGATTTTCCCGATTTTTCCACCCAAAATCCCCCAAAAAATCCCCCTGAGGAGGCAAAAATCAAAGGAATTTCTCATTTTTGTCATTTTTGTCATTTTTGGAGTCCCGGGGATGAAAATTGGGCCAAGAGAAGGAAAAGGAGGCGCAGGAGGAAAAATCGACCTGAAAATGACCCAAAAAATGAACGAAAATGGCCAAAAATGGACCCAGGAGTGACAAAAAAATGAACCCGAAATGGCCAAAAATGGACCCAAAAGTGACTAAAAAAACCAAACTGGAACTGATAAAAAATGAACCCAAAAGTGACCAAAAAAATTCATCAGAAATGATGAGAAATGAACCCAAAAGTGACCGAAAGTGAAGCGAAAAGTGACAAAATTTCACCCAAAAGTGACCGAAAATTAAATCAGAATTGAACAATAATTACCCCAAAAGTGACCAAAAGTTTAATCCAAAGGGAGCAAAAATTGACCCAAATCTGGTAAAAATTTAAGCCCAAAGTGACCAAAAATTGACTCAAATGTGGTAAAAGTTTAAGCCCAAAGTGACCAAAACTGAGGCGAAAAGTGACCAAAATTAACCCCAAAGTGACCAAAAAACCGAATCCAGGAGTGACAAAACCTGAAATCAGAATTGACCAAAAATGAACCCGAAAATGACAAAAATTGGGCTCGAAAACGCCCAAAGTGCCCCAAAATCTCCGATTTTCTGTCCCCAACCCCGGCTCTGTTCCCCGCCCTGGGGAGGAAATTCAGGAATTTCCCCAAATTCCCCCAAATTCCCCCAAATTCCCCCAAATCCCTTCCCGGGAATTTCCTTCCTCCATTAATGAAAATTCAAATTCTTCATTAATTCCATTCAATTTTCGGATTTTCTGCCCCCAAACCGGGGAAATTCCCCCGGAATTCGGGATTTGGGCATTCCCGGTGCTGCCGTTGGAAATTCCCTTTTTTTGGATTTTCCCAGCCCAAATCCCAAAGGTTCTGGGCCGGGGGGAATTTGGGAATTTCCCCCCAACTTTGGGGGGAATTTGGGATTTTTTTCCCCCAGGAATTCCCACTCCCATCCCGAAAATTCCCATTTTTCCTGTTGGAACAGCTCCGGAAATGAACCAAAACCGGAAAAATTCGGGATCCAAATCGCTGAAATTCCAAAAAAAACCCGGGAAGACTTTTGGGATCGAGAGCTGGGATTTCATTCTCCCTAAAAACTCCAAAATTTTCACTTTTCCCCCCAAACCTCGGGATTCTCGGGGTTTATTTTAAATTTTGGGGTTTATTTAGGGATTAATTCAGTTTAATTTTATTTTTGGGTTTGTCTGGGGTTTTATTTGAGGATTTCGGGATTTTGGAGTTTGATTTGGGATTATTTGGGATTTATTTTGGGATTTATTTTGGGGTTTATTTTGGGATTTATTTTGGGATTCCAAGCATCCTTAAATGAGATTTTCCTCCCTTTTCACGTGGCAATATTGAGGATTTCCCCTCCCTGTGTTGACAAAAATCAGTGAATTTTATATTTTAATAAATTTTACAAATGTTATATTTTAATCAATTTTATAAATTTTATATTTTTATAAATTTTCTAAATTTTATAATTGAAGTTTTATTTTATCTATTTCTATAAATTCACCGATTTCTCTCCTTCTCCTACGAATTTCTCCATTTATCCCCAATATTTCCGGAAGTTTCTACCGAACACTGATGGGAATTTCTGTTTAGGGCGCGATTTAAGGGGAAAAAACCGCAAAATAAAAACCCCAAATTCTGAATTATTGAAATCCCCGCCCTCCCACGCCCAAATCCGAATTTTGGGAGCTGCAAAATCCAGGAAAAAAAAAAAAATTAAAAATCCGCCCTGAAATCCTAAAAAAAAATTGGAATATTCGGGGTGGGATCCACGCGCCTGGAAGGACACAGAGATAAACATGAAAAGATGAAATTAAATTAAACATTAAAATATTAAAGTCATTAAATTAAACATTAAATCGGTGTAAAATCCAGCATAAATTGATCTCGAATTGGAGAGAATTTGAATTTTCTGCCGCCTCTGAAATTTCCCCATTTTCCCCTTTCCCACCCCGATTCTCCCCTCGGTTTTTGCCGCATTCCGGGCAAATTAAATCCGGGGAAAATCGGGATTTTAAAGCCAATTCCGGCCCCTTTTCCCTCCCCTCGGGAGGGTTTGAGGAGGGGAAAATAAAGAGAGAAAATTCCAATAAAATTCAAATTGAGTAAAAATGCAACGGAATAAAACCACATGAAATAAAAACATTGAATAAAAACACATTAAAGATCAAGAAATCAAAATATAGGAAATAAAATTGCGGCCGAATGCAAATGTATTGAATTAAAACAGGTAAAATCAGTTCAAGTAAAAGATCCTACCTAGAAAGAGATTCAAGAAATGCAACAAAAATGGACCCAATTTAAAAAATTAAATAAAAAATAGACCAAATAAAAAGGATTAAATAAAAAAATAGACCAAAGAAAAAGGACTAAAAACAGACCGAATAAAAAGGACTAAAATAAACTGAATAAAAAGGACTAAAATAAACTGAATAAAAAGGACTGAAATAAACTGAATAAAAAGGACTAAAATAAACTGAATAAAAAGAGCCCGAACAGAAATCAATTAAATAAAACACTCTCGATAAAAAGGAAATAAATAAAAATTAAATGCAATAAAAATCCCATTTTAAAGCTCTCGCTTCAACCCCTCCCGTTCCTTTTCTCCCTTTCCCATTCTTCCATTTTCCCTTTTTTTCCCCAATTTTCCTGGGGTTTTTTCCCCATTTTTTTTCCTGATTTTTTCCCCATTTTTCTCCTGATTTTTTCCTGACTTTTTCCTGATTTTTTCCCCATTTTTTTCCTGATTTTTTCCCCATTTTTCCTCATTTTTCCCCCATTTCTTCCCTATTTTTTCCCATTTTTTTCCCCATTTTTTCCTGATTTTTTCCCCATTTTCCCCCATTTTTTTCCCCATTTTTTTCCCCAGGAATTCCCGCCGGGGCCCGAAAAAGCCGCACAAAGAGAATTTCTCTGTTTTCCTTTGTCCTGCAGGCAGAACCACGAGGAAAGAAAAGCGATTTATTTCCAAGGCTGGGTACAAGGCGGACACCGCGAGCCCACAGCGACAGCAACCCCCAAAATCCCCCAAAAACCCCAAAATCCGGCCGGAAATTCCCCAATTTCCCCATCCGGATCCGCGGGGAAAAACCCCAAAAATCCCCAAAAATCCCCAAAAATCCTCAAAATCCGACCCCAAACCCCGCCGGGAATTTTTTCCCCCATTCCCGATTTTTCCATCCTTAAAAATTCCGATTTTTCCACCCTTAAAAATTCTGATTTTTCCACCCTTAAAAATTCCGGTTTTTTCCACCCTTAAAAATTCCGGGTTTTTTCCCTCCTTAAAAATTCCGATTTTTCCACCCTTAAAAATTCCGGTTTTTCCATCCTTAAAAATTCCGATTTTTCCATCCTTCAAAATTCCCGTTTTTCCACCCTTAAAAAATCCGTTTTTTCCATCCTTAAAAAATCCCGGTTTTTCCACCCTTAAAAATTCCGATTTTTCCCATCCTTAAAAATTCCGGTTTTTCCATCCTTAAAAATTCCGATTTTTCCACCCTTACAAAAGCGGAGCCGACGCCGCCCGGGGGAAATTTTGGGGATTTTTGGGGTTTTTTTTTTCCCACATTTTTTGCCACCGAAACAACGGGGAAATAAAAGGGAAAATCGGGAATTTCCACTCCCAGTCCAAAATTCCGATTTTTCCCCCCCAAATCCCGCGCTGGGATTTTGGAGTTTTGGGGTCGGAATTTTTTCCTTTTTTGGGGTTTTTCTCCTCAAAGTCCCCGCGGGCACCAGGGTAAATAAATACCGAGTTTTGCTCTTCGCCTTTTGGGCTTTTTTCGGGATTTTCGGCTTTTTCCGGGGTTTTCTCCGCCCCGAGGGCGAACATTGAATTTTTGCTTCTGTCCTTGGTTTTTTGTTTTTTCCTTTTTCGGGGATTTTCTCACCCCAAATCCCATCAGCACAAGGGGAATTTTTTGCTTCTGTCTTTGATTTTGGTTTTTCCTTTTTTTTGGGAGAAAACCCCAAAGTCCGGCCGGCACGAGGATAAATATTGAATTTTTCTCTTCCATCTTTGAGTTTTAAAAAATTATTTTTGGCAATTCTGGCCGCCCCAAAGTCTGACGATAAATATTGAATTTTCCACCCTTTTTTTCCCATTTTCTGGGGATTTTGGCCGCCCCAAAGTCCTGCGGGCACGAGGATAAATATCAAATTTTCAGTATTTTAATGCTTTTTTTGTTGCTTTTTCGGGGATTTTGGCCACCTCAAAGTCCCACCGGCACGACGATAAATACTGAATTTTCCACCCACTGAAAACTGATATTTTTTTCCATTTTTTGGCAAATCTGTACACCCCAAAGTCCTGCGGGCACGATGATAAATATTGAATTTTTTAACCCTTCTTTTTCCATATTTTGGTGATTCTGGCCGCCCCAAAGTCCGACGATAAACATTGAATTTTTTAACCCTTTTTCCCCCACATTTTGGTGAATCTGGTGAATCTGAATTTGGCTGCCCCAAAGTCCTGCGGGCACGATGATAAATATCAAATTTATAACAATTTTCTTTCCATATTTTGGTCATTCTGGCCACCCCAAAGTCCTGTGGGCACAATGATAAATATTGAATTTATAACAATTTTTTTTCCATTTTTTGGCGATTCTGGCCGCCCCAAAGTCCTGTGGGCACGATGATAAATATTGAATTTTTTAACCATTTTTCCAAACATTTTGGCGATTCTGGCCACCCCAAAGTCCTGCGGGCACGATGATAAATATTGAATTTTTTAACCATTTTCCCCCCACATTTTGGCGATTCTGGCCGCCCCGAAGTCCGACGACAAACATTGAATTTTCCACCCTATATTTTCTTTTTTTCCCCCCATTTTTTCCAGACCCTTCCCGGCCCCCTCAGGTGTCCCGGAGGTGCCCGGGCCGGGCCTTGCCCTGCACCTTCTTCTCCTTGACGCGGCGGTTCTGGAACCAGATGGTGACCTGGCGCTCGCTCAGGCTGGTGGCGCCCGCGATGCGGCGCCGCTTCTCCTTGGTGATGAAGCGGCTGGCGGCGAACTCGCGCTCCAGCTCCTTCAGCTGCGGCTTCGTGTAGGGCACGCGCTTCTTGCGGCCGCGCCGGAACGGGCTGGGCTCGGCCTGCAGGGGAACCACGTCTGGGGAGGGAGGAAAATGGGGAAAAATGGGTTAAAATGGGTGAAAATGGGGAAAAAATGGAGTTATTGGGTCAATAAAGGGGTTACTGTACAGCATGCGCTTCTTGCGGCCGCGCCGGAATGGGCTGGGCTCGGCCTGGAGGGGAACCACGTCTGGGACGGGGGAGAAATGGGGAAAAATGGTAAAAAACCGGGTAAAAATGGGGAAAAAATGGAGTTATTGGGTCATTAAAGGGGTTACTGTACAGCACGAGCTTCTTGCGGCCGCGCCGGAACGGGCTGGGCTCGGCCTGCAGCGGCACCACGTCTGGGATGGGAGGAAAATGGGGTTAGAAATGGGGAAATTGGGAAAAAACGGGGAAAAAATGGAGTTATTGGGTCAATAAAGGGGTTACTGTACAGCACGCGCTTCTTGCGGCCGCGCCGGAACGGGCTGGGCTCGGCCTGCAGGGGAACCACGTCTGGGATGGGGAAAAAATGGGGAAAAATGGTAAAAAAACAGGTAAAAATGGGGAAAAAAATGGAGTTATTGGGTCAATAAAGGGGTTAAAGGGGTCTGGGATAGGGCACGCGCTTCTTGCGGCCGCGCCGGAATGGGCTGGGCTCAGCCTGCAGGGGCACCACGTCTGGGACGGGGGAGAAATGGGGAAAAATGGGTTAAAATGGGTGAAAATGGGGAAAAAATGGAGTTATTGGGTCAATAAAGGGGTTACTGTACAGCACGAGCTTCTTGCGGCCGCGCCGGAACGGGCTGGGCTCGGCCTGCAGGGGAACCACGTCTGGGGAGGGAGGAAAATGGGGTTAGAAATGGGGAAATTGGGAAAAAACGGGGAAAAAATGGAGTTATTGGGTCAATAAAGGGGTTAAAGGGGTCTGGGATAGGGCATGCGCTTCTTGCGGCCACGCCGGAACGGGCTGGGCTCGGCCTGCAGGGGCACCACGTCTGGGACGGGGAAAAAATGGGGTTAGAAATGGGGAAATTGGGAAAAAACAGAGTTATTGGGTCAATAAAGGGGTTAAAGGGGTCTGGGATAGGGCACGCGCTTCTTGCGGCCGTGCCGGAACGGGCTGGGCTCGGCCTGCAGGGGAACCACGTCTGGGATGGGGAAAAAATGGGGAAAAATGGTAAAAAAACGGGTAAAAATGGGGAAAAAATGGAGTTATTGGGTCAATAAAGGGGTTACAGGGGTCTGGGATAGGGCACGCGCTTCTTGCGGCCGCGCCGGAACGGGCTGGGCTCGGCCTGCAGGGGAACCACGTCTGGGGAGGGAGGAAAATGGGGAAAAATGGGTTAGAAATGGGGAAAAATGGGGAAAAAATGGAGTTATTGGGTCAATAAAGGGGTTAAAGGGGTCTGGGATAGGGCACGCGCTTCTTGCGGCCGTGCCGGAATGGGCTGGGCTCGGCCTGCAGGGGAACCACGTCTGGGAATGGGAGGAAAATGGGGAAAAATGGGTTAAAATGGGTGAAAATGGGGAAAAAATGGAGTTATTGGGTCAATAAAGGGGTTACTGTACAGCACGAGCTTCTTGCGGCCGCGCCGGAACGGGCTGGGCTCGGCCTGCAGGGGAACCACGTCTGGGATGGGAGGAAAATGGGGTTAGAAATGGGGAAATTGGGAAAAAACGGGGAAAAAATGGAGTTATTGGATCAATAAAGGGGTTAAAGGGGTCTGGGATAGGGCATGCGCTTCTTGCGGCCGCGCCGGAATGGGCTGGGCTCGGCCTGCAGGGGAACCACGTCTGGGACGGGGAAAAAATGGGGAAAAATGGGTTAAAATGGGTGAAAATGGGGAAAAAATGGAGTTATTGGGTCAATAAAGGGGTTACTGTACAGCACGCGCTTCTTGCGGCCGCGCCGGAACGGGCTGGGCTCGGCCTGCAGGGGAACCACGTCTGGGAATGGGAGGAAAATGGGGGAAAACGGGTTAAAATGGGAGTTATGGGTGAAAAATGGGGAAAAAATGGAGTTATTGGGTTAATAAAGGGGTTACTGTACAGCACGAGCTTCTTGCGGCCATGCCGGAACGGGCTGGGCTCGGCCTGGAGGGGCACCATGCCTGGGGATGGGGAAAAAATGGGGAAAAATCGGGAAAAAGCAGGATTTATGAGGGAAATATGGGTATTAGAGGGGTAATAAAGGAGTTAATAAAGGTGTTAGAGGGTTAATAAAGGGGTTAAAGGGTTAATAAAGGGGTTACAGGGGTTACTGTACAGCACGAGCTTCTTGCGGCCCCGCTGGAACAGGCTGGGCCCGGCCTGCAGCGGGCCTACATCTGGGATGGGGAAAAATGGGGAAAAATGGGGAAAAAGCAGGAGTTATGAGGGAAATAGGGGCATTAAAGGGGTAATAAAGGGGTTAAAGGGTTAATAAAAGGGTTACAGGGGTTACTGTACAGCACGAGCTTCTTGCGGCCCCGCCGGAACAGGCTGGGCCCGGCCTGCAGCGGGCCTACATCTGGGATGGGGGAAAATGGGGTTAGAAATGGGGAAATTGGGGAAAAATGGGAGTTATGGGAATCAAAGGGTTAATAAAAGGTTATTAAACGGGATTAAAGGGTTAATAAAACGTTAATAAAGGGGTTAAAGGGGTTTGGGGTAGGTCGGGATAGGGCAGGCGCTTCTTGCACCTGCGCCGGAACAGGCTGGGCTCGGCCTGCAGTGGGACCACGTCTGGAATGGGGGGAAATGGGGAAAAAATGGGTAAAAATGGGTAAAAATCAGGTTAGAAATGGTAAAAATGGGAATTAATGGGTTGATAAAAGGGTTAAAGGGTTCACCGTGGGGCAGGAGCTTCCTGTGGCCCTGGTGGAATGGGCTGGGCTCGGCCTGCAGGGGGACCACAGAGGAGAGCGAGAAAATGGGGTTAGAAATGGGGAAAAATGGGGAAAAATGAGTGAAAATGGGAAATGTGGGTGAAAAATGGGGTTAGGATGGGAGTTATGGGGTTAATAAAGAGATAAAGGGGTTAAAGGGTTTGGGGTAAGGAATGGGGCTGGGCTCGGCCTGCACGGGGACCACGTCTGGGATGGGGAAAACGGGGTTAGAAATTGAGAAATTGGGAAAAAATGTGGGTGGGATAGGGGGGATTGTGTAAAAGTGGGGTCGGGATGGGGAGAAATGGGTAAAAAAATAGGAATAATGGGGATAAAGTGTTTAAAAGTGAAGTGGGTGAGGTGGAAATGGGTGAAAATGGGGTTGGAATGGGGGAAATGGGTGAAAATTGGGTTAGAATTGGGGGAAATGGGTGAAAATCAGGTTGGAAAAGGGGGAAATGCTCAAAATGGTGATAAAGGCGTTAAAGGCAAAGCGAGGTTGAGTGGAAATGGGTAAAAATGGGGTTAGAACAGGGAGAAATGGGTAAAACTGGGAATAATGGTGATAAAGGGGTTAAAAACAAAGGTAAAATGGAAATGGGCAAAAAATGGGAATAATGGGAATGAATTTGGTTTAGACGGGAGCGGGGTGAATGGAAACGGGTAAAAAATGGGATGGGGGGAAATGAAATGGGGGAAAAGGGAATTGCGGCCGGTGGGGCTGGGAGAGGATTTTGGGGTAAAATGGGGGTGGGAAAGGGGAAAAGGGGGAGAGAAGTGGGGGAAAAAAGGGAAAAAAAACATGGAAATGAGGGGGGAAGAGGGGAAGAAGGAGGAGGGGAAATGGGGGGAAAGAGGGAGAAAGGAAAAAAAGGGGAAAAAAAAGGGGTAAAAAAGGGGGAAAAAAAGGGGATAAAAAAGGGGTAAAAAGGGGATAAAAAAGGGGTAAAAAAGGGGTAAAAAAGGGGTAAAAAAGGGGGGAGAAGAGGAAGAAAAGGGGGGAAAGGGGGAAGAAAGGTGGGAAAAGCAGGAAAAGGAGGAAAAGGCCGGCGGAGGAGGCGCTGATGGTGTTGTGGATAATGATAATGAAAACACACCGGGGATAATTCCTGGTTTAATTCCCGGTTTAATTCCCTTTTTAATTCCCTTTTTTCGTTCCCTGTTTGCCTTGGCCGCGGATGCAGCAGCAGCGCCCGCCCTCCAGGCCGAGGGCACCAGAGGCGCCTCAAACCCCGCAGATTTTGGGGCAATATTCGGAGTTTTCCCCTTTTCCCTCCTTCCTTTCTCTCCTCCCACCCCAAAACCCCGCCCGGAGCCGACACGGAGACCCCGAACCCCAAAAATCCCCTCGGAGGGGACCAAAAAAATCCAAATTTTCCCATTTCCAGCGGCTTTTTGGGGGCGCTGGGGAAGGGGAAACGCTCCGGGACCGGGGGGATTTGGGGCAAAACTCCCCAAAAACGGAATTTTGGGGTTTGGGGGAGCTGAACCCCAAACGCGGCGCCCCAGAAGGGGCAGGAAAATGGAGGCGAGCGCTAATTACAGCCCGGGCGTTAATTGGGGAGGTCTGGGGGGCAGCGGATCCTTTTTGGGGTCACAAAGAGGGGAGGGGTCCCCAAAAACCAAAACCCCGCGAGCAGCCGGAGCCGCGCGGCCGAATTCCCATTCCCGCGGCCCCAAAACTCCCGGAAAAGCCGAATTTGGGGTTTTTGTGCCGATCGAAAACGGAAATAAAGGGAAAAGCCGAATTTGGGGGTTTGGTGCTGATAAAGGGGAAATAAAGGATAAAGGGAAAGGTGATTTGGGGTTTTTATACCGATAAAAGGGAAATAAAGGGGAAAGGGAAAGGTGATTTGGGGTTTTGTGCTGATAAAAGGGAAATAAAGGGGAAAGGGAAAGGTGATTTGGGGTTTTTTTTATACCGATAAAAAGGAAATAAAGGGGAAAGGGAAAGGCGATTTGGGGTTTTGTGCCGATAAAAGGGAAATAAAGGGAAAGGGAAAAGCCGAATTTGGGGTTTTGTGCTGATAAAAGGGAAATAAAGGGAAGGGGAAAGGCGATTTGGGGTTTTTGGTGCCAATATAAAGGGAAATAAAGGGAAATGCGATTTGGGTTTTTGTGCCGATAAAAGGGAAATAAAGGGGAAGGGAAAAGCCGAATTTGGGGTTTTTGGTGCCAATATAAAGGGAAATAAAGGGAAAAGCCGAATTTGGGGTTTTTATATCGATAAAAGGGAAATGGACGGCGATGCCCAGCCCAGGGTACCGCGACCCCCACCCCAACCCGGGGCTCCCCCATTGATTTGGGGCTTTCGCAGGCGCAGCCCCGCGGGGTTTGGGGTTCCCGAGCTCTCCAGAGCGGGAATTTTGGGGCCTTTTCCCTTCCCTTTTCGCTCCTCCTGGCCCCCAAACAGCTCCGGCTGTCACTTGACACCTCTGGCGTTAATTGCGTTAATTGGGAGCTGATTGAGCGCCCGGCCCCCAGCCCCCCGAGCCGCTCCGCGATTCGTTTTCAGCGCGATTTTCTTTTTTTCTTTTTTTCTTTTTTTCATTTTTTCCCCCCCTTTTTCGGAGCTCTGCGCCCACGGGGGAGCGGCGGGAGGGGAGGCAGCGGGAAAGGCGGAATTCGGGAATTAATAGGGAATTCTGGGGGTTGGATTGGGGCGAGATTGGCTCGGGAGAAAAGGCAGAATTCGGGAATTTTGGAGGTTGGATTGGGCCGGGATTGGCTCCGAAGGGAGAGCAGGTTTAGGGAATTTCCGCGGAATTTTGGAGATTGGATTGGGCCGGAATTGCTGCAGGAGAAGGGGCAGAATTCGGGAACTTCCGCGGGCTGTTGGAGATTGGGTTACTCCAGAGAAAAGAGCAGAATCAGGGAATTAGCGCGGGAATTTTGGGGCCGGGGTTGGATCCCAAGGAAAGGCAAAATTATGGAATTAACTCCGGGTTTGGGGGCCGGGATTGACTCAGGAGAAAGGGCAGAATTATGGAATTAACTCCGGGTTTTGGGGCCGGGATTGACTCAGGAGAAAGGGCAGAATTATGGAATTAACTCCGTGTTTTGGGGCCGGGATTGGCTCCCGAGGAAGGGCAGAATTATGGAATTAACTCCGTGTTTTGGGGCCGGGATTGGCTCCCGAGGAAGGGCAGAATTATGGAATTAACTCCGTGTTTTGGGGCCGGGATTGGCTCCCGAGGAAGGGCAGAATTATGGAATTAACTCCGTGTTTTGGGGCCGGGATTGGCTCCCGAGGAAGGGCAGAATTATGGAATTAAGTCGGGTTTGGGGCCGCGCTGGCCTCGCCCCGCCGAGCGTGCCCGTGCACATTGCCCCGCTCCGCTCCGAGCATTCCTGAGCCGCTTCCCTCTAATTACCCAGCCCGCAGCTCCGCGGGCACATGGAATACACGGAACGGGCGGAATTGAGGGGAAACGCGGAATACACCCGGATATACGGAATAAACACAGCCGGATATGGGGGAGAAATGTACCCTGATGTGCGGAATAAATAGACCCGGATATCGGGAATATATGGAATAAATAGACCCGGATATGGGGAATAAATAGACCCGGATATCGGGAATATATGGAATAAATAGACCCGGATATGGGGAATAAATAGACCCGGATATCGGGAATATATGGAATTAATATACCCGGATATCGGGAATATATGGAATAAATATACCCGGGTACAGGGAATTAATATACCCGGATATAGGGAATATATGGAATAAATATTCACGGGTATCGGGAATATATGGAATAAATATACCCGGATATATGGAATTAATATACCCGGCTATAGGGAATTAATGTACCCGGATACACGGAATAAATATACCCTGATATTTAGGATCTATGGAATTAATATACCGGGATATATGGAATTAATGATTAATATATCCGGATATATGGGGTATATGGGAGAGATGGAATCGTAGGTGGAATACATCTGGATATATGGGATAAATCTGTTGGGATATGTGGAATTAACACACCCGGCTGTATGGAACGGATGGGATAGACGGGTATGGGATAAATGGGATAAATTGAAAATGTGGGATAGATCCGGATATCGGGGGCACGTGGAATGAATATATGGGGATATTTGGAATATATGGAATATAAGGGAAAGAATGGGATGGATTGATCGGGATAGACCTGGATTATATGGGATAGACCCGGATAGATGGGATGGGTGAGATAAACATATCCGGATATAGGGGGATAGGTGGGATATAGGGAATATAGGGGACAGGTGGGACAGATGGGATACACAGGAATATATGGGATAAATGGAATACACGGGAAACACGGAATGTATGGGATAAATGAGATAGATGGAATATATAGGATAATAAATGGAATATGTAGGATAGGCGGGGTACACGGAATATACGGGGATAGATCCGGATAGAGGGGATGGATGGGATAGGTGGGATAAATATATCGGGATATAAGGAATGTACGGGACAGATGGGACAAATATATTGGGATATACGGAATATATCCCGATATATGGGACGGATCTGGATATATGGGATATATGGAATATATCCCATATTGGATAGATGGGATAAATATGTCGGGATATATGGAATAAATCCGGATATGTGAGGTAGATAGAATATATGGGATAGATGGGATGGGTGGGATACACGGGATATATGGGATTTCTGGGATACCCGGGATATACGGGATTTCTGGGATACCCGGGATATACGGGATTTCTGGGATTTCTGGGACTCCCGGGATCAGTCCCCGCCGCCGAAGCCGCGCGGATCGCGGGCACCGCTCCCGCTCCCGCTCCCGTTCCCGGTCCCTACCTGGGAACGGCGCCTTCCAGAGGTGCGCGGGCTGCGGCTGCTCCTTGGAGCAGTAAACCTGCCCGTCCCAGCCGGCGTTGGCCAGCGCCCAGCCCTGGTAGCCTTCCATGGGAAGCAAAGCCTCGTGCCGCGGCTCGGCCAGCGCCGGCACCACCGACACGTCCAAGTAGCCCGGCACGGCCTGGTAGGAGCCGGGGAAGCCGGGGTAGAACGGGAACTCCTTGGCCCGCGCCGGCGGCAGCTCCTCGGCGCCCAGCGCGCCGCCGGCCTCGGCGAATTTGTCGGGCGGGTGGTACCCGCAGGGCTTCTGCTGCAGGTTCAGGCGGCAGCCGTAGTAGCCCGGCGCGAACGGGTACCCGCCGTAGCCCAGCGAGCCCGACGGGCACTGCCGCGCCGGCTCCGCGCCCGCCAGCTCCGCGTACGCGGCTCCGTCCGCGGCCGCTCCGCCGCCGCCGCCGCCCGGTGCGGCCAGCCCGGCGTGCGGCAGCATCTCCCGGCAGTGGCCCAGCCCGTCCCGGCAGGGGCCCAGCCCGTCCCGGCAGTGGCCCAGGCTCTCCATGCGCGGCTTCTCCCGCGGGGCGTCCTCGCAGCGGCAGCCGAGCGCGTCGGGCCAGCGCGGGGGGAGCCCGAGCGGCGCCGTCATGTCATGCCGCGCTGCCGCCGCCTCCCGCCGCCCTTCCTCTGCCGCCGCCTCCTCCTCCTCCTGCTGCTGCTGCTGCTGCTGCTGCTGCTGCCGGCCCCGCCGCCGCCGGGCTCGCCGCTCCTCCCGCTCCGGTGCTGGCGGCGGGGGCAGCTCCGCGCCGCGCCCCGGGACCCCCCCGCCATCGCCGCGCCGAGCGCGCATGCGCCGCGCGCCCGCCGCCGCTGCTCCATTAAGAAATCCGCTCAGGCCACGCCCCTTTCACCGCGCCGCCGGACACGCCCCCCGCGGGACGGCGCGCGCTGATTGGCTCCCCCCGCTGGGCCAGGACACGCCCACTCCCCCCCCGCGTGCCCCCCCCTTTCCTTTGGTGTCGCCCCCCCCCTCCCCATTCCCCCCCCCCCATTCCCGATTTTCCGCCGGATTCCAGTGGGATAAAAATCCCCCCCCGCCTTTAATTTTAATTATTTACAATCATTTTCAATTATTCTCAACGTTTCAAATTTTTTTTAATATTTTTTCCCTGATATTTTAAACCCGTCGTGGGATTTTTTGGGGGTTTTTCCCCTTTTCCAGGCGCTCCCCCCTTCTCAAAAA
Source organism: Agelaius phoeniceus (assembly GCF_051311805.1). Lineage (NCBI taxonomy): Eukaryota > Metazoa > Chordata > Aves > Passeriformes > Icteridae > Agelaius > Agelaius phoeniceus. The sequence continues at coordinate 837,132 of NC_135299.1, forward strand.
TCAATTAAAACAAAAAAAAAAGGAAAATTTCATCCCGTGTTCCCCCCCACCCCCGTTTTCCTGCCGGATTCCCGAGGCATTGGGTTTTCCCCGAAAATTTGGGTTTTCCCGAAGAAACAAAATCCGCTTTTCGCCCATTCCGCCCCAAAATTTCAGTGGCTTCTGCTGCAGGGGTGAAGCGGCAGCGGAATGGGAAAAATCTGATTTTTTAGGATTTTTGTCCTCAGCGTGTCCCTATTTCAGACCCTGCCCACGCTTTGTGTGTCCCTAAAAACCCAAAATTCCCCCAAATTGCCCCAAATTGCCCCAAATTGCCCCGATCCCGCTGCTCTGGGGTCGCCCCCTCGTTCTGTTCCCGCCTCCAGATCATCCCAAAGGGAAAAAAAAGCTGCAAAAGGGGAAAAAAACCCCTAAAACAAACAAATTCCGGGAGGGATTCGGGGAATGCCAAGTTCAAGGGGAAAGGCAAAATTCCCGGGTTGGGGAAAAAAGGGGGTGGGAATCGGGAAAATGAGGGAAAAAAGGGCAAAAATGGGCAAAAAAGAGAATAAAATGGGATAAAATGAGAGGGAAAAAGGGAATAAAATGGGAAAAGAATTGGAAAAAATGGGGAAAAGTAGCGACGGGTGGGCTGAAATGGGGAAATGGAATGAAATGGGAAAAAAGGGAATAAAACGGGGAAAAAAAATTGAATTAAAAGAGGGAAAACAGGCTTGGAATGGAAGGCAGTGGAACAAAATAAACGGATGAATAAAATAAAAACCGACGGGGAATAAAACCCGACGGTGAATGAAACAAAAGCAACCAAAAATTCTCCCAAAAAACCCCAGGAAAAGCCGGGAATTCTCCCCCTTTGTGCCCGCAGGAAAATTCCCGACCTGCGCCCGGCCGAAATTCCCAAATTAAATCCAAACGCGGCCTCCCCCGGGCCGCGGCCTCCGTTCGCATTTTTATTTTTGCTCGCTTTTAATTTTTATGAAGTGCTGAACATTGGGCAGCACGTCCGGGACCGGCCCCTAAAATCCCCGAGATTTATGGGGAAAAGCTGGGACGGGGCGGGAGCGGCGGGAAGGGCCCGGGACGGCCGAAAATGCCCCCAAAAATTCAAATTAAAGGCGAATTCGGGCGGTTTGGGGAGCGCGGAATTCCCGGGAATTTTACTGGGAAATTTGGGGGGGATCGGGGGTTGGGGAAGGGGGAAAAGGGGGAAAAAAGGGAAAAAATGAGGGGGAAAAAAGGAAAACATGAGAGGAAAAAAAGGGAGAAAATGAAGGGGGAAAAGGAAGAAAATGGGAGAAAACGGGAGGGAAATGGGGGGAAGGAGAGGAAAAGAAGGAAAAGGAGAAAAAAATTCTCATTTAGCGGAGGTAAAGGAGCAGAAAATCGCATTTCGGGCCCGAATTCCCGGGGGAGCCTCGGGAGGCGAACAAAGGAACCTTTGGGGAGGAAAACCGGGAATTTCCTAAAGAAAATAAAAATAAAAATAAAAATAAAAATAAAAATAAAAATAAAAATAAAAATAAAAATAAAAATAAATTTAAAACTCGGCATTTCCAGGAATTCTGGCGCTTTTCGGGGCTGGGAAGGAGAACGGGAGAAGGGGAGCCCGGGAATGGGGAACGGGAGGAAACCCCGGCCGGGAATTTTGGGGATTTTGGGAATTTTGGGGATTTTGGGAGCAAAGCCGCGAGCCCGGGAGCCGAGGCACGAATCCCGCGGGTTTCGGGAATTGAGGAATTCCGGGATTTTCCCTTTTTTGGGGTTTTTGCTCATCCCGGGGTCCCTCCTGGCCAGGGATTTTTACCGAGCAGGAAAATCGGGATTTTCCTCCCCTTTGCCCTTTTTTTTCCTGAAGGCAGATCCGGGGGAAAATTAAAATTCACATTTTTTAATTCCTTGTCCCGTTTTTTATCCCCGTCAGTGAAAAAAGGCAGAAAAATCCGATTTCTGTCCCGAGCCCAGGGGAAAATTCCCATTTTCCCTCGAGGTTCCCGCTCTGTTCCCGCCTCTCCCAACATTTTCGCTTCACCCGCCGGGATTTCAGGAATTTTCCCATTTTTCCCCCTTATTTCAGGAATTTATTCCCGGTTTTTCCTTTTAAAAAAACCCCAAAAATCAGGATTGAGCCCAATTTTCGCAGGTGGAGCGGGTTTGAGGTTTTTCCACAAATTCCCGTTGGGAAAAGCGGAATTGGCTGGGAAATATTCCTGGGACAGCGGCCAAAAAAAAGGGGAATTCTGCCCCCAAAAAAGGGGAATTCTGCCCCAAAAAAAGGGGGAATTCTGCCCCAAAAAAGGGTAATTCTGCCCCAAAAAAGGGGGAATTCTGCCCCAAAAAAGGGAAATTCTGCCCCCAAAAAAGGGGGAATTCTGCCCCAAAAAAGGGAAATTCTGCCCCAAAAAAGGGGGAATCTGCCCCCCAAAAAAGGGGGAATTCTGCCCCAAAAAAAGTGGGGAATTCTGCCCCCAAAGAAAGGGGAATTCTGCCCCCAAAAAAGGGGAATTCTGCCCCCCAAAAAAAGGGGGAATTCTGCCCCAAAAAGGGGGAATTCTGCCCCTAAAAAAAGGGAATTCTGCCCCAAAAAAGGGGAATTCTGCCCCTAAAAAAGGGGAATTCTGCCCCCCAAAAAAGGGGAATTCTGCCCCAAAAAAGGGGGAATTCTGCCCCAAGAAAAGGGGGAATTCTGCCCCCAAAAAAAAGGGAAATTCTGCCCCAAAAAAAGGGAAATTCTGCCCCCAAAAAAAGGGAAATTCTGCCCCAAGAAAAGGGGAATTCTGCCCCAAAAAGGGGGAATTCTGCCCCTAAAAAAGGGGAAATTCTGCCCCTAAAAAGGGGGAATTCTGCCCCAAAAAAAGGGGAATCCCCGGAGCTGCGATTTTTTCCAGGCCGGAATTCCCATCCCAGGAAAAGGAATTTCCTCAAAAGCGGCGGTTTTGGGAAAAATCATTAAAAACGGCGGCGAGAGAACAAAGAGAGAAAAGGGGAATTTTCAATTTCCATCAAACAATTCCAGGGTGGTTCCGTGGTTCCATTTCCCCTTTGTTTCCCGCTTTGATTTTTACCCTAAAATGAAGGAAAAAACCCCAAAACTCCTCGGTTTTCCAGAGGGAAAAATGGGAATTTCTGCCTCTTCCCGCCTCCCCATTCCAGGGAAAATCGCCGAAATTGGAATTTGTCGGGAAGGAAAATCGGCTCCGGCGCCGGGAAATTGCCTCGAAATGGGGGAAAATGAGGATTTTCCACGATTTTCATTTTTTTTGGGGAACGAAAGAGGGAAACAAAGCCGCGCTTTGAGGTCTCGTTTTGAGGGAAATCCGAACTCCGGGATTTTCCCCTTAAATCCCAATTTCGGGGGGGATTTTCTGCCCATTCCCGGCCGAGTTTTCCCAATATTTGGATCCCGAATATTTGGATCAATAGAATCCCCAAACTCACCTTTTTCCCCCCAACTTTCCCGCGCTGAATTTTGATTTTTTAAGGGATAAAAACGCGACCCCGAGGTGAATCCATCCCTCCGGCCAAGCCCGGAATTGCCTCAGACATTCCAGGGAAAACTCGGGAAAAGAGAAGAAATCGCATTTTGTGCGCCCAAATCAAAACCCCACTCAGATCCCCAAAAATTCCCATTTTCCCTCAATTTCTGCATTTTCCATCATTTCCCCTCCCGGTTTCCGCAGCCCTTTTGCCCCAGATCCCCCAAAATTCCATTTTTTCCCGGCTTTTCCCGATTTTTCGGGTTTGATTCCCAGCCCGGGCCAGGGAGGGGTTGAGCCCTGAATTTGGGGCATTTTGGGGGAGTTTGCCCGCGTTTTTCTGCCCCCAAAGGTGGCAAACAAAGACACAAAAATGTAAATATATTTCATTATAAATAGGAGGAGTTGTTCCAAAAATGCCGGGATTTTACCCAGATAAACCCGGACTGAAGGGCAAAAAATAAAAATAAAAATAAAAATAAAAATAAAAATAAAAATAAAAATAAAAATAAAAATAAAAATAAAAATAAAGAGATTCCTTTATAAATGGGAATAACCAAACTCCGCTTTTCCATTCCCCCTCAGTTTAATCCCCTCCCAGACCCGGAATCAGGGATCGATTCCCCACCGGAGCTTTCCCAGCAATTCCCAAATTCCCGCATCCTCCTCTTCCTCCTCTCCCACCGGCTCCGCTTTTTGAGGCCAAAAATGACTTTTTATTCCCTTTTTATTCCCTTTATTTTCCCTTTTTATTCCCTTGTTATTCCCTTTTTATTCCCTTTATTTTCCCTTTTTATTCCCTTTTCCCCCCCTTATTTTTCCCCTGCTCTCCCTTTTTCCCCCATTTCTCTCTCCCTTTTTTCTCCTTTTTCTCCCCTTTTAATTCCCTTTTTCCTCTTTTTAGTTCCTTTTTTATTCCCTTTCTATTCCCCTTTTCCCCCAATTTTATTCCCCTTTTTCTTCCCTTTCCATTCCCTTTTATTCTCCTCCTTTTCCCTTTCCCCCTCATTTTTATTCCCTTTTTCCCCCAATTTAAATTCCCTTTATTTCTTTTTTAATCCCCTTTTTTCCCTTTCTATTCCCTTTTGATTCCCCTTTTTATTCAATTTTTTCTCTTTCCCCCCCCTTTTCCCCCTTTTTTTTCCTAATTTTTCCCCTTTTTATTCCCTTTTTTTCTCATTTTTCCCTTTTTTTTCCTCCCTTTTTTTTCTATTTTTCCCCCCTTTTTCCCCCCTTTTTTTCTATTTTTCTCCCCTTTTTCTCCCCCTTTTTTTTTATTTTTCCCCTTTTTATCCCCTTTTTTCCTCATTTTTCCCCTTTTCCCCCCCTTTTTATCCCCTTTTTCCCTCCCTTTTTTCTCCCCTTTTTTTTCTATTTTTCCCCTTTTTATCCCTTTTTTTCTCATTTTCCCCTTTTTCCCCCTTTTTTCCCCCTTTTTTCTCCCCTTTTTTTTCTCTTTTTCCCCCTTTTTATCCCCTTTTTTCCCCCTTTTTTCCTCCCTTTTTTCTCCCTTTTTTTTCTCTTTTTCCCCCCTTTTATCCCTTTTAATCCCCTTTTTTCCCCATTTTTTCTCCCCTTTTATCCCCTTTTTTCCCCCTTTTAATCCCCCTTTTTCCCCATTTTATCCCCTTTTTTTCCCCCTTTTTTCCCCATTTTTTCCCCATTTTTCCCCCTTTTCTCCCCATTTTTGCCCCATTTTTTCCCCATTTTTCCCCATTTTCCCCCCATTTTTCCCCATTTTTCCCCATTTTTTCCCCATTTTTTTCCCCATTTTTCCCCCCTTTTTCTCCCCCTTTTTCTCCCCATTTTTTCCCCATTTTTCCCTTTTTTTCCCCATTTTTCCCCCATCCCCGTGGTTCCCACCGCTCCCCGCTGTTTTTTTGCGTTTCCCGGCGTTTTCCGGGGCCGTTCCAGACAAAGGAAATTCCGGCGGCGCCGCCCGAGTCCAAGTTCAAATCCAAGGTGGCCCCGGCCTGGAGCGGCCCCGATTCCCCCTCAAACCCAGCTCAGCTCCGCTTTCAAATCATTTAAAAACAAAATTTAAATTCAATTTCATTCTTGTTTAAATCGAATTGATCTCCCGCTTCAATTGAGTTTATTTCTGATTTTAACCGGACTTATTTTTAATTTAAATTTCATTTATTTTTAAATTTAAAGTGGATTTACTTCTGCTTTAAACTGTTTTCTTTAAGTTAATTCAAATTAATTCTTCTTTAAACTAAATTTATTTCTTGTTTAAATTAAGTTTATTTCTCTTAAAAATTGAATTTATTTTTTTTATTGAAACTGAATTTATTTCTGATTTTGAATTGAATTTATTTCCTATTTAAACATAATTAATTTTTTATTTTTATTTCATTTATTTTTTATTTAAACCGAATTTCTCTCTGATTTAAACCCAATTTATTTGTTCATTAAATGGGATTTATTCCCGCTGTTGCTGTTGGGTTTTTTGGGATCCGCCCCGGGAACGTTTCCTCCTCCAGCGGCCAAAAATTCCCTTTTTTCCCCCAAAATCTTCATCCAGAGCCAATGACGAGAATCCGGAATATTCCAGGCGGTTTCTCCCAAAAAATTCCAATTTTTCTCCCCTTGACACCCAAATATTTCAGTCCTGGGAGGGATTTTCCCAATTTATTCCCATTTCTAGAAAATAAAACCGCCGAAAATTGGAATTTTTGGAGGCAGAGGATGGCCCGAAACGATCCCGAATTGCCAAATTAAAAATATGAAATAAATTTAAATTATTGATGACGGGACCGAGGGGGAAAGGGGAGGAAAATCCGAATTTCGGGGAATTTTGCAGCCCCGCAATTCCCTGGAAAAGCCGCAAATCCCGGGAAGGGGAAGGGATTCGCTCATGATTCCCGTAATTAATGACCCCCGCTAATTAATGACCCCCGCTAATTGCAATTAACGAGCCCCGCTAATCAAGGATCCCGGGAAACCGCGCGGGGTTTTGGGGGGAATTCCGCAATTTTTGGGTCATTCCCGCAATTCCCGGGGCTCGGGGTCCTCCCGACCTCGGGAATTCCGGCAGAAAAATCCGGGAATTGCCCCGGGCCCGCAGAATTTGATTTTCTGGGGACAAAAATGAAATTTTGGGGTCAGAATTTGATTTTTTTTTGGGGGACAAAAATGAAATTTTGGGGTCAGAATTTGATTTTTTTTTTGGGACAAAAATGAAATTTTGGGGTCAGAATTTGATTTTTTTTTGGGACAAAAATGAAATTTTGGGGTCAGAATTTGATTTTCTTTGGACAAAAATGAAATTTTGGGGTCAGAATTTGATTTTTTTTGGGACAAAAATGAAATTTTGGGGTCAGAATTTGATTTTTTTTTGGGACAAAAATGAAATTTCGGGGTCAGAATTTGATTTTTTTTGGGGACAAAAATGAAATTTCGGGGTCAGAATTTGATTTTTTTTGGGACAAAACTGAAATTTCGGGGTCTCCCGGAGCCGTTCCCGGCCGGGAAATTCCAGCATTTCCCCATCGGGCTCCGGATTTTCCCCGTTTTTCCGTCCTTTCCCCCATTTCTGGCTTGGGCACCTGGGAAACTGCGGGGAAATTCGGGATTTGGGGGAAAATCGGGATTTTGGGGGGAAATTCGGGATTTTGGGGGGAAATTCGGTATTTTTGGGGGAAAATCCGACCCAAAAATCGAATTTTTCCCCCTCAGAGCAGCAGAATTCGGGGATATAAAAACGTTCCCAAGAAACCGAGATCCCGAGTGTCCGAATGAACCCGAGCAGGAATTCCGGGGATAAAGGAGATTTTTCCATTTAAAAAAAGGGGAATTTTCCATGGAAAACCTGGATTTTCCCTGGGAGCCGCTCGGTGCCTTTAATCCCTCCCCCAATTAATTTTTCCCGTAATTAATTCCGCTTTTCCCTCCCTTTCCTTGGGGAAAAAGCGGCCAAAAATCCCGGGGAAATTTGAATTATTTCCGTGGACGTGATTAACTCCAATGATTTTACCAGGATATCATTAATTTTAATTCCTTTAACGCCTCCATTCCTATTAATTTTAATTAATTTTAATCCCTTTTTTATGATTTTTATTAATTGTTTAATGATTCTCTGCATTCCCGGCTCCGGGAGCAGCGGCCTGGGTCCCTTTTTCCCACTTTTTTTCCCACTTTTTTTTCCCACTTTTTTTTCCCACTTTTTTTTCCCACTTTTTTTTCCCACTTTTTTTCCCACTTTTTTTTCCCACTTTTTTTTCCCACTTTTTTTTCCCACTTTTTTTTCCCACTTTTTTTTCCCACTTTTTTTTCCCACTTTTTTTCCCACTTTTTTTCCCACTTTTTTTTTCCCAATTTTTTCCCCTTTTTTCCTTCATTAAAAAAATTCCACTTTTAAAAAATTCCTCCCCAAATCCCCCAAAATTCCCGACGTTTTTCCCGCCCCGCCCGGGGAATTCCCAGGTTTATCCAAAGGGATTTTTCCTCATGGAAAAGCGCCTGGAATGGGAAAATTCGGGTTTTTTTTTTTCAAGGAAAAATCGACCAAAAATGAAGATTTTGGTCCCAAATTCCTCCCGGAGATCCCGAACTCCCCATTCCCGCCGGGAATTCTCTCCATGCTGGAATTCCAGGGGGATTTTTCCTCTTTTTTCGCTTTTCCTGGTCCTACCGGGCGATTCTGGGCATAGAAAAAGGGAATTTTTTCCCTGTGGATTTGGGGCTCAGTTGCCGCCTTTGGGTTTTTCCCGATTTTTCCCGGTTTTCCCTGGATTTGAGAGGCCCGGGGAGGGATTTGGGGCAGAGAGCAGGGAAGGGGGAAAGGAAAATCCCATTTTTCCTGATAAAAATCCATGGAAAAGCATCGGGAGGAGGAGGGGGGGAAAAAATCCCCAAAAATGAGAAATTCCCCCCTAAAAACCCCCGGAAAAGCCGAAAATCGCGAATTTTCCATGAGGACGGGGTCGTTCCCAGCTCACCGAAATCCCAAAATTATTTCAGGGATTTCTTTCCTCCTCAGCTTGGAGCAGGGACCGTTTATTTCGGGATAATCCAATTTATTTGGGCATCATCCAATTTATTTGAGAATAACCCAATTTATTTGAGAATAATCCAATTTATTTGGGCATTATCCAATTTATTTGAGAATAATCCAATTTATTTGAGAATAACCCAATTTATTTGGGAATAACCCAATTTATTTTGGAATAACCCAATTTATTTGAGCCTAATCCAGTTCATTTAGGGATTATCCCATTTATTTGGGGATAATTGAATTTTTTAGGGACATTTTCTCCCGGGATAGTTTATTTTGGGCAATAATTGAATTTATTTAGGGACGGTTTATTTAGGGATAATTTGTTCAGGGATAATTTAATTAAGGAAGGGAATTTTCCCCTCCAGGCTTCATTCTGATTTTCCATTTCCATTCCCAGCGTTTCCCTCTCCTTTTCCCAGGCTTTTAAAATCTTTTTATTTTAAATTATTTTTTGGGGAAAAGCCGATCCCGGATCCTCCCGGGATTTCCTGGGAGGGGAAAATCAGGACGAGAATCCAAAAATAAAGGAAAAATTCGGGATAAAGGGGCAGGAAAGGAAGGGGAACGGGAAAGGTTTTCCAGGGTAATCCCAGTGCTGGGACTCGGGGCTTTCCTGAGCCCCGGAATTCCCCTTTTTTCCTGAGAAAATTCCTATTTTTTCCTGGGAAAATTCCCCTTTTTTCTTGGGAAAATTCCTATTTTTTCCTGAGAAAATTCCTATTTTTTCCTGGGAAAATTCCCCTTTTTTCTTGGGAAAATTCCCCGGTTTTTCCTGGGAAAATTCCCCGGTTTTTCCTGGGAAAATTCCCCTTTTTTTCCTGGGAAAATTCCCCATTTTTCCTGGGAAAACGCCGGGTTTGGCTGCTGGGACACCCCGGGCTCCTCCTGGATCCCTCTCTCCCTCCCCAATTCCCGAATTTCCCTTCCCAGATTTTTTTCCCTTCCCGATTTTTTCCCTCCCCGCCTTTGACAGGAAAATCCGTGAGGAACCGAAGCTTTTTTCCCTTAAAAAAAACGGAAAAAATCCCAAAGTCCATTCCGAGATCCCCACTCGGGGTTTTTGGTTTTGTGGTTTGGTTTTTTTGCCGTTTCCCCATCTTTGGAAATTTTCAATTCCCCAATTCCGCTCGAGCCGGAATTTCCCCGGATTCCCAAAAATTCCAGCCGGGAATTGCCCCAGTCCCTCCTCCCATCCCCAGAGCATTTTTGGGGTTAAACATTCCTGGGGGAGGCTTTGGGGGTAAATATTCCCTTTTTCCCTTTCCCTTTTCCCCATTTTTCAGCCATTTTCCTCCATTTTTTCCCCCATTTTTTCCCATTTTTTCCCCCCATTTTTTCCCATTTTTCCCCATTTTTTCCCTCCCCAGTCCCACCCAGGACCCTCCGAGGTCAGTTCCCTTTCCCTGTGGGAATCCCAGACTCCGGAATTCCGGGATTTGCTGCGGGACCAATCCCTCCCCATTCCCGAATTTCCCCTTCCGGGAAATCCCAAAGCTTCGTCCAGGAAAATTCCCGATCCCGCTGCTCCAGGGATGGGGATGGGGTTTGGGACGGGGCTGGGATGGGTTTGGGAGGAGTTTGGATGGGTTTGGGATGAGTTTGGATGGGTTTGGGATGAGTTTGGATGGGTTTGGGATGAGTTTGGATGGGTTTGGGACAGGTTTGGGACGGGGCAGGGATGAGATTTGGGATGGGGTTGGGTGGATTTGGATGGATTTGGGATTTAGGGTGGATTTGGGATTTGGGTTTGGGATGTGTTTGGGATTTGGGATGAGATTTGGGATGAGGTTTGGGATGGGGTCGGGTGGATTTGGATGGATTTGGGATTTTGGGTGGATTGGGATGGGTTTGGGATGTGTTTGGGGTTTGGGATGGATTTGGGTGGATTGGGATGGGTTTGGGATGGATTTGGGAAGTGTTTGGGATTTGGGATGGATTTGGGATGGGTTTGGGATGGATTTGGATGGATTGGGATGTGTTTGGGATGTGTTTGGGGTTTGGGTGGATTGGGATGGGTTTGGGATGGATTTGGGTGGATTGGGATGGGTTTGGGATGGATTTGGGAAGTGTTTGGGATTTGGGATTGTGTTTGGGATGTGTTAGGGATGTGTCTGGGGTTTGGGATGGGTTTGGGATGGGTTTGGGTGGATTGGGATGGATTTGGGGTTTGGGATGGGTTTGGGATGGATTTGGGATGGATTTGGGATTTGGGATGTGTTTGGGATGTGTTTGGGATGTGTCTGGGGTTTGGGATGTGTTTGGCATGGATTTGGGATGGGTTTGGGATGGGATTGGGATGGGTTTGGGATGGATTTGGGGTTTGGGATGTGTTTGGGATTTGGGATGTGTCTGGGATGTGTCTGGGGTTTGGGATGTGTCTGGGATCCGTCCCTCATTCCCAACATTCCCAAACCGGTCCGGCCGCTCCCGGGATTTGGGCCACGCTTGGCTTTGGGATTCCCGGCGCCGCCCCGGAGCGTCGGCAGCGCTGGAATTCCGGGCTGACAAATCCTGGGATTCCTGCTCCTCATCCTCTTCATCCACCCGCAGCTCCAGCCTGGGCCCGGGGGAGGGAGGGAAAACCCGAAATCTGGGACTGGGAAAATCGGGATTTTGGATGGAAAAATGGGATTTCCCTGTGGAAAATGGGATTTGTGGGCAGGAATTGGGATTTGTGGGCAGGAATTGGGATTTCTGGGTGGGAATTGGGATTCCTGGGTGGAACATTGGGGTTTCTGGGTGGAACACTGGGGTTTCCGAGCAGGAGCTGCGGCTCCCGGGCGCTGCACAGCCCGGGCAGGACGAGCCCTTCGCCCTTCGGCCGATCCCGAATTTTCCGTGCGGGCGCGGCCCCGGCCCCGTGACTCAGCCCCGGCTCAGCCGTGCCCTGATCCCGAATTATCCCAAACCCGGCACGGCCCCCAAGGCTTCGCTTCCATCCCAAAACCTCCCCAAATTCCCCAAAATCCGGGAATTCTGCACCCCCCGGGGCGGGACAGGCCCAGTTTGGAAAAGCAAATCCAGGAAATCTGGGAATGAGGAGAGGATTCCTCGATCCCAGGGGCGCTGCCACCGGAGCTGGGCAGATGCAGCCCCAAAGGGATCCTAAAAATGACCCCAGAGCGACCCCAAAGGGATCCTAAAAATGACCCCAAAGGGATCCTAAAAATGACCCCAGAGCGATCCCAAAGGGGTCCTAAAAATGACCCCAGAGTGACCCCAAAGCGATCCTGAAATTATCCCAGAGTGATCACAATGAGATCCCAGAGTGATCCTCAAAGGGATCCTAAAAAGGATCCCAAAGTAATCCCAAAGGGATCCTGAAAATGACCCCAGAGTGATCCCAAAGTTATCGCCAAAATCGTCCCCAAAGTGATCCCAGAGTGATCCCGAAATTATCCTGAAGCAATCCCAGAGTGATCCCAAAATTACCCCAAAGTTAGCCCCAAAATTATCCCAAAGTGATCCCAAAATTATCTCCAAAATTATCTCCAAAATTATCCCAAAATTATCCCCAAATTATCTCAAAGTGATCCCAGAGCAATCCCAAAATTATCCCAAAATTATCCCAAAGTGATCCCAGAGCGATCCGAAAATTATCCCCAAAATTATCCCCAAAATTATCCCAAAATGACCGCAAAGTGATCCCAAAATTATCCCCAAAATTACCCCCAAATTATCCCCAAATCATCCCCGAGTGTCCCAGTGGGATTTCCCTGTCCCCAGCAGATCCCAGGAAGTTTCTCCCGGGGTGATTTTGGGATTTGGGATCCCCGGGAGCCCTTGGGGTCAGGCCAGGGAAATCCCTGGGAATTCTGGGAATCCACGTGGATTATGGGAATTCCTGGGAGAGCGGGAATCCCTGGGAATTGTGGGAATACCTGGGAATTGTGGGAATCCCTGGGAATTGTGGGAATTCCCGGGAATTGTGGGATCCCGGCCTCCTGGAGCGCCAGGAAAATCCCTTGGGCCAATCCAGGCCCATCCGTGGGAATTCTGGGGGCAAATCCCGGGAAAACGGGGACAGGAGCAAAACCCCGGATTCGGGAGCAGCAGCTCCGCACCCGAAATGGCAGAAAATTCCCAAATTTCCCCTTTTCCCAAAGCCCCGGGGAAGGAGGCCTGGATTTTCCCTAAAAAAAACAGGATTTTTTTCCCTATAAAAGAGGATTTTTTTCTCCTCAAAATCAGGATTTTTTCCCTGTAAAACAGGAATTTTTTCCCCTATAAAACAGGGGTTTTTTTCCCTAAAAAACCCAAGATTTTTCCCCTATAAAGCAAGGGGTTTTGTCCCTATAAAGCAAGGGTTTCTTTTCCCTAAAAACCAAGATTTTTTCCCTATAAAGCAAGGGTTTTTTCCCTATAAAGCAAGGGTTTTTTTCCCTAAAAAACCCAAGATTTTTCCCCTATAAAGCAGGGTTTTTTTTCCCTATAAAGCAGGGTTTCTTTTCCCTAAAAAACCAAGATTTTCCCCCTCTAGAGCAGTTTTTTTTTCCCCTATACAGCAGCTTTTTTTCCCCAATAAAACAGGATTTTCCCCCCTATAAAACAGGTTTTTTTCCCCTATAAAGCAGTTTGGTTTTTTTTTTTGTCCCTATAAAGCAGCTTTTCCCTGTCTCTGCAGGATTTCTGGAAGGTTCTGCAGGACTCTGCTGCGCTGATTATGGGGTGGGTAATTACAGCCACAGCTCCGCGCTCCGGGCAGGAAAAAAATCCCTTTTTTTTGGGTTTTTTTTTGTGTTTTTTTTGTTTTTTTTGTTGTTTCTCTGAATGTTTGGAGCCTGTCTGGGAGCAAACCTTAAACCTTTCAACAGGAGAGGGGCGGGGGAGTCTGTGTGGAATAAATCAACCCCGGGCTCGTAAATCCGTCTGCTCCAGCCCCGCAGCGCCCCGGAAATCATCCCCAAATCCAAAGGGAAAACCAGAAAAATAATGAATAAATACAGAAAGAAATAAATGAATGAATGAAGGGGTTTGGAGACTCCGAGGGGGCCCAGGGGGTGCTGGGGTGGGGAAGGATGGGGGGGATTTGGGATCCAGGGCTGGGATTTGGGGGATCCTGGTGGGAGCTCTGGCCCCCAAATCCCTGCAGCGCCAAAATTCGGGATTTGGGGAGTTCAGGGGATCCTGGCAGCCGGGAATTTTGGGATTTGGGATTTTGGGGATCCTGGTGGGAGCTTTGTCTCCCCTGCCCACCCCAAATCCAGGCCCTGCAGCACCGAAATTTGGGATTTTGGGAGCTCAGGGGATCCTGGCAGTTGGGAATTTTGGGATTTTGGGAGCTTTGTCTCCCCTGCCCACCCCAAATCCAGGCCCTGCAGCGCTGAAATTTGGGATTTGGGGAGCTCAGGGTGGTTGGGAATGTTGGGATGGAGCAGGGGATGGATGGGGCTGGGATTCTGCAGGGACGCCCCAATTCCTGCCAGGATCTGGGATTCTCCCCCCAGGGACCGGCAGCAGCTCCAGGAGGATTTTAGGGAAAAGCCGTGAATGTTCCAGGAGGATTTTAGGGGAAAACTGGGAATTCCCTGGGGGGGATTTTAATGGAAAACCGGGAATTCTCCAGGAGGCCCTTAGGGGAAAACGGGGACTTCTTCTGGGAGGATTTTAGGGGAGATTCCCACATAAATAGAATTCCGAGATTCCCAAGGAAAAGGCTGGGATTCTCCCAGATAAACTCTGAGATTCCCAGAGTAAATTCCGAGATTCCCAGAGGAAATTCCGGCATTCCCAGAGTAAATTCCGGCATTCCCAGAGTAAATTCCAGCATTCCCCGTTAGGCTCCAGGTGGGTGGGCAGGATCCACCTGCCTGGCAATGATTCACCGATGCCGAGATAAGGCCGGGGATCCTCCCCCGCTCCCTCCCTGCCTCCCGAGCGCTGGAATTGTCCCGGGATTGGACAATTCCTGGAATTGTCCCGGGATTGGACAGTTGGAATTGTCCCTGGATTGGACAGTTGGAATTGTCCCAGGATTGGACAATTCCTGGAATTGTCCCAGGATTGGACAGTTGGAATTGTCGGGATTGGACAGTTGGAATTGTCCCGGGATTGGACAGTTGGAATTGTCTGGATTGGACAGTTGGAATTGTCCGGATTGGACAGTTGGAATTGTCGGGATTGGACAGTTGGAATTGTCCCGGGATTGGACAGTTGGAATTGTCGGGATTGGACAGTTGGAATTGTCGGGATTGGACAGTTGGAATTGTCCCGGGATTGGACAGTTGGAATTGTCCCGGGATTGGACAGTTGGAATTGTCCAGATTGGACAGTTGGAATTGTCCCGGGATTGGACAGTTGGAATTGTCCCAGGATTGGATGATTGGAATTGTCTGGATTGGACAGTTGGAATTGTCCCTGGATTGGACAGTTGGAATTGTCCCGGGATTGGATGATTGGAATTGTCTGGATTGGACAGTTGGAATTGTCGGGATTGGACAGTTGGAATTGTCCGGGATTGGACAGTTGGAATTGTCCGGGATTGGATGATTGGAATTGTCCCAGGATTGGACGATTGGAATTGTCCCAGGATTGGACAGTTGGAATTGTCCGGGATTGGATGATTGGAATTGTCCAGATTGGATGATTGGAATTGTCCCGGGATTGGACAGCTGGAATTGTCCCAGGATTGGACAGTTGGAATTGTCCCAGGATTCCCAGGATCAGGGCACCCCCGGGCCCTTTCCCCTCTGTCCCCTGCAGGAATTCCCGTGGGAATCCTGGCACTGACCGGGTCCGGCTCCCCCTTCATGCTCTGCATTCATTCCTGGTTTCACTTCTCCCCTTTCTTGCCCTGGTTTTCCCCCCATTTTCTTTCCATTTCTTTCCCTTATTTCCCCTTCTTCCCCTTCAATTTCCCATTCCTTTCCCTTCCTCCATTTCTTCCCCTTTTATTCCTTTCTTTCCCTTTTATTCCCCCATTTCTTTCCCTTTTATTCTTTTTCCCCTTTTATTCCCCCTTCCTTTCCCTTTTATTTCTCCTTCCTTTCCCTTTTTTCCCCCATTTCCCAATTTTCAGTTTTATTTTAATTTTTTTTATATTTTTCTCGGCCCCAGGCAGTTCCCAGCTCCCTGCAGGAGCAGCCCCGATCCCGTGTGGGGTTCCAGGATGGGATCCCGGGCTTTGGGGTGACTCAGGCGGGCCCTGCCCAGACAGGCCGGGCGGGGCCGGGCCGAGAATTCCCGGGCCAGGAATGGCTCAGGAAGCGCCTGGAATGGGGAGATGCTCCCAGGGCGGGGTCACACCCTGGCTGTCACCTTGGAGAGCCCAAATATCCCGGAAAATCCCAGATCTGGGATTCCTCTGAGAGCCCCGAATATCCCAGAAATATCCCAGATTTGGGATTCCTCTGAGAGCCCTAAATATCCCAGAAAATCCCGGATCTGGGATTCCTCTGAGAGCCCCAAATATCCCGGAAAATCCCAGATTTGGGATTCCTCTGAGAGCCCCGAATATCCCAGAAATATCCCCAGAAATTCCCAGCTCTGGGATTCAGCAGAGGATGGGTTTGGGGAGTCCCAGGAAACCTCTCCTGGTCCTTTTGGGTCCTCCAGATTTGGGGGAAACACACCCAGAACCCCCAAGCCGGGTCCAGCCTTTCCCTCAAACCCTGTTTTGGGAGGGTCGGGATTGTGGATTGTGAACCTTGCAAGGTGTGGGGGGAATCTCCTGGCAAAGGGGCACAAACCCAGAGCCATTCCAGGCCCATTCCCGGCTGGAATTCTCCTGGCAAAGGGGCGCAAACCCGGGCCCATTCCAGGCCCATTCCCGGCCCATTCCTGGCTGGAATTCTCCTGGCACGGGGCACAAACCCGGGCCCTGCCCTGGCCGGGGGCGCCGCGCGGGCGATGCCAGGCAGGGAGAGGGGCAGGACCGGGGCCAGGAGCAGCCGGGACCGGGGCCAGGAGCGGGAGCAGGGCCAGGAGCCCTTGGGAACGGGGCCAGGAGCCCTCGGGAACGGGGCCAGGAGCTCCCGGAGCGGCGGCGGCGCCTCCAAAGCCGCGCTCGGGCGGTGCCGGGCGTGGGGCGGCACCGAGGGCGTGCCCGGAGCCGCGCGGGCAGCGCTCGCACGCCAGGGCTGCCCAAAGAGCGCCCAGAGAGCGCCCAGAGAGAGCCCGGAGAGAGCCCAGAGAGCACCCAGAGAGAGCGCCCAGAGAGGGCCCAGAGAGGGCCCAGAGTGAGCCCAGAGAGAGCCCAGAGAGCGCCCAGAGAGGGCCCAGAGAGAGCCCGGAGAGCGCCCAGAGAGAGCCCAGAGAGAGCCCAGAGAGAGCCCAAAGAGCCCAGAGAGCGCCCAGAGAGGGCCCAGAGAGCGCCCGGAGAGGGCCCGGAGAGGGCCCAGAGAGAGCCCAGAGAGAGCCCAGAGAGAGCCCACAGAGGGCCCAAAGAGCGCCCAGAGAGCCCAGAGAGCGCCCAGAGAGAGCCCACAGAGGGCCCAAAGAGCACCCAGAGAGAGCCCAGAGAGAGCCCAGAGAGCGCCCAGAGAGCCCAGAGAGCGCCCAGAGAGCGCTGAAAGGCTCCCGAAGGGCGCCTAGAGAGGGCCCAGAGAGAGCCCAAATGTCCGCCAAAGGGCGCTGAAAGGCTCCCAAAAAGCTCCTGAAGAGATCCCAAAGAGCGCCTGAAAACCCTTAAAAACTTTCCAAGAGTTTCCAGAAAGGTCCCAAAAAGATCCCAAAAAGCTTCTGAAAAGCTCTCAAAGACCTGCCAAAAAAATGCCCAAAAAGCTCTCAAAGAGCTCCCAAAAACTCCTCAAAAACTCCCCAAAAACTCCCCAAAAAGCTCCCAAAATCTCCCCAAAGGCTCCCCAGAGGCCCCAGCCCGGCCCAAGCCGTGGATTTGGGGCCGCGCTGGGGTCGGGGCGTTGCCCCCCGGGGCCGTGGGGGCGGAGGAGGCGGAGGAGGAGGAGGAGGAGGAGGAGGAGGAGGATGAAGATGAAGCTGCCGCAAACGCAGGGCGCGGAGCGTCCCGGCGCGGGGGGCGGGGCGGCAGCGGCCGCGGTGTTAATTACCGTAATTACCGTAATTAACGTCCCGGCCCGGGGGGCGGGGGCAGACAAAGGGAGCCTTGTCTGCCTCGGGATGAAGGCTCCGATCGAGCCCCGGCCTGCCCGGGCCGGGGGGGGCGGCCGGAATTGGGGCAGAAACGGGGCTGGGACCCCAAATGCGCGGGGAGGTCTGGGAATGACCCCAAACCCGAGGGGGATTCCTGGGAATGACCCCAAACCCGAGGGGGATTCCTGGGAATGAATGACCCCAAACCCGAGGGGGATTCCTGGGAATGATTTGGGATCTCGGGATTTGGGGCTCTCTCGGGATTTGGGGTTGGGGTCAGCGCGGGGAGGACACGGCGGCTTCGCCCCTGTCCCCTTGCGGGGTCACTCACGGGGGTCACTGATGAGGGTCACCCCCCTCATATTTCATCCTATTCCCATTTCCATCTCATCCCATTCCCATCTCATCCTATTCCCATCCCCATTCCCATTCGCATCCCATTCCCGTTCCCATTCCCGTTCCCGTTCCCGTTCCCAGCCCCGCCGCCCCTCAGCCAATCCCGCTCTGCCACCTCCTCTCCCGACCAATCCTGCGCCGCCACCTCACGGCTCTGCCCACCAATCCCACCAATCCCATAAATCCCTGGATCCCATAAATCCCTGAATCCCACAAATCCCCCCCTGCATCCCAACGCATCCCACAAATCTGCCCAATCCTACAACTTCCCCCCCTCATCCCGCAAATCCCACAAACTCCCCTGCATCCCACAAATCCCTGCATCCCCCAAATCCCGCTGATCCCACAAATGGGGATTTTCGGGGTCAGAAATGGGGATTTGGGGTTTTTTTAGGGTTAGAAATGGGGATTTTGGGGGTTAGAAATATTTATTTTTTTAAATGGTCAAACCCGGGGATTTTGCTCAGTGCGCTCCCCGCTCCCTGCCGCCGCCCCCCCCCCAATTAAAATCCGCAATTAAGCCGCAGCTCATTTGCATACGAGCTCTTCCCCACCCGTTCCCATCCCGGTATTTTTTTCCCGTTTATTTCTCCCCATTTCGGGTTTTTATGGGATCGGCTCGGGAGGCGCCTCCCGCCGCTGCCGCCGCGCATCCCGCGGGATCGCCGCATTCCCGTCGCCATGGCAACGCGACATTCCCGTCGCCACGGCAACGCGACATTCCCGTCGCCACGGCAACGCGACATTCCCGTCGCCATGGCAACGCGCCGGGATGCCCTCAGGTGCACGCGGGAACAAAGAGGGGACGGCGGGAAATCCCCGAATTCCCGAATTTTCCGCTCCGGGACCGGCCCGGGCGGGACGCGCCGGGTTTGGGGCGCCGCTGCTGCGCTGGGGGACCCCAAAAAAACCCCCCAAAAAAAACCCAAAAAAAACCCCAAAACCGCCCTGGATTCCCGCGCGCATTTGGGGTCGGGATGGGGGAAAAGCCCAAAATTCTGGGGCCGAAATTCCCGCTGGATTCCCCCTCTGGAAGCGGCTCGAGACCCCGGCGCTAATTAGGGGATTAATGAGGAGCCTCCGGGATGGGCGGCCAGGAAAACCCGGAGCTGGGCAGGGAATCCACAGACAAACCTTCCTCCCCTCCCTCCTCCTCCTCCCCAGGCTGGGCTTCGGCGGGAAAGAGAAATAAAAAATAAAATTTAAAAAATAAACCCCAAAAAACCCAAAAAACCCACCCGAGACCGTGCACAGAGAAAGGAATTCAGAACAATTCCAAACCGGGCCTCGGCTCCGATGGTTCTTCGGTTTTGGGGCGGTTTTGCCGGGTTTTGGCACATCCCGAGCCGGGCTGGAAATGTTGGCGCTGCTTTGGGTCATTTCCAGCCGTTTTTGGGGGAAAAATTGGGATGGAGGGGCCCGGGGGAGGCGATGGAACCCCCTGGATTTTGGGGATGGGAATTTTGGGGATGGGGGAATTTGGGGATGGGAATTTTGGGGATGGGGGAATTTGGGGATGGGGGAATTTGGGGATGCCGAGGCAGGGGGGAGCTGGGGCTGACCCCAAACCCCTCCAGCCCCAGGATTCCCCAGGATTTTGGGCCATTTTCCCATTTTTAAACATCAAAATCCCGCCTGGAGCAGTTGGCAAAAACTCAGCAAACTCCCAGCACGGCAGTGCCAAACCCCAAGGGGATTTTGGGGATATTTCCCCTGATTTCACCACATTCTATCCCAACTCCCAGGGGGATTTTGGGGATATTTCCCCTGATTTCCAGTGCAGTTTATCCCAAAGCTCCAGGGGGATTTTGGGGATATTTCCCCTGATTTCACTGCAGTTTATCCCAACCCCCAGGGGGATTTTGGGGATATTTCCCCCAATTTCCAGTGCAGTTTATCCCAACCCCCAGGGGGATTTTGGGGATATTTCCCCTGATTTCCAGTGCAGTTTATCCCCAACCCCCCAAGAGGATTTTGGGGATATTTCCCCTGATTTCCAGTGTAGTTTATCCCAACCCCCATGGGGATTTTGGGGATATTTCCCCTGATTTCCCAATTTCCACCATGGTTTATCTCAAAGCCCCAGGAGGATTTTGGGGATATTTCCCCTGATTTCCAGTGCAGTTTATCCCAACCCCCAGGGGGATTTTGGGGATATTTCCCCTGATTTCCAGTGTAGTTTATCCCAAACCCCCACGGGGATTTTGGGGATATTTCCCCTGATTTCACTGCAATTTATCCCAACCCCCAGGGGGATTTTGGGGATATTTCCCCCGATTTCCAGTGCAGTTTATCCCAAAGCCCCAGGGGGATTTTGGGGATATTTCCCCTGATTTCCAGTGCAGTTTATCCCAAAGCCCCAGTGGGATTTTGGGGATATTTCCCCTGATTTCACTGCAATTTATCCCAACCCCCAGGGGGATTTTGGGGATATTTCCCCTGATTTCCAGTGCAGTTTATCCCAACTCCCACGGGGATTTTGGGGATATTTCCCCTGATTTCCCCATTTCACTGCAGTTTATCCCAACCCCCAGAGGGATTTTGGGGATATTTCCCCCAATTTCCAGTGCAGTTTATCCCAACCCCCAGAGGGATTTTGGGGATATTTCCCCCAATTTCCAGTGCAATTTATCCCAACCCCCAGGGGGATTTTGGGGATATTTCCCCTGATTTCACTGCAGTTTATCCTCAACCCCCAGGGGGATTTTGGGGATATTTCCCTCTATTTCCAGTGCAGTTTATCCCCAACCCCCCAAGAGGATTTTGGGGATATTTCCCCCGATTTCCCCATTCCCACCGTGTGTTACCCCCAGCGTTTCCCCACCAATGCTCCTGCAGCACCCTGGTTTCCACGGAGCACCCCGGGCTCAGCTCATTCCCAAATCCCGTTTTTTTTACGGCTCTATTGAACTGTTTGCCACATTATTTATCCGTTAACGCGCCGGGTCCCCGCCGAGACGGCTCTGCCTAATAAATAACGGCACAAATCATTAAGCAGGGTGATAAAATCAGAGCCATTTAAAAATACATCAACCTGTGCGGCTCCCGTGCAGAGAGGAGCTCCAGGGCCCAGCGGGAGCGCAGGGAAACTCACGGGGGAAGGAAAAATCAAACAGGGAAAAGGCCTGGGATTGGAGAATTCCCTGGAAAATGAGGGATGGGGGCGGTTTGGGAGGGCTGGAGGGGGAAAGGGTGAAATTCAGGAGGGGCTGAAGGCAGGGAAAGGGGACTGGGGACAAAGCCCAGCAGATCCCAGCCCCAGAGGGAAAGGGATGAGGCCTCCCCAGGGCCCTGGGTTTGGGTGGGATTTGGGATGGGATCCTGGGTTTGGGATGGGATTTGGGATGGGATCCTGGGTTTGGGATGGGATTTGGGATGGGATTCCGGGTTTGGGATGAGATTTGGGATGGAATCCTGGGTTTGGGATGGGATTTGGGATGGGATTCCAGGTTTGGGTGAGATTTGGGACTGGATTCCAGGTTTGGGATGGGATTTGGGACTGGATCCTGGGTTTGGGATGGGATTTGGGATGGGATTCCAGGTTTGGGTGAGATTTGGGATGGGATTCCAGATTTGGGATGGGATTTGGGATGGGATCCTGGGTGGAATGGGATTTGGGACTGGATTCCAGATTTGGGATGGGATTCCAGGTTTGGGATGGGATTTGGGATGGGATTCTGGGTTTGGGTGAGATTTGGGGGAGGATCCATCCTCGCCCAGCTCCACCAAACCCCAAAAACCCCAAAATTGGGATGTGGGCCCCTCCCACCCGTTCCCGGTGACGTCCCCGCGCGTTGTTTGCGTGACAGCGGCGCTGATTCCTGATTACAGGCAGCAGCGTAATTAGCAGCAGCCAATTACCCTAATTACACCGTGCTGGTCCGGGGGACTGCGGGAAAAACAGGTTTATTTGGGTTTATTTGGGTTTATTTGGGTTTATTCGGGTTTATTTGGGTTTATTTGGGTTTATTTGGGTTTATTCGGGATTTTGGAGAGAGAAGTGAAAAACGGCGCTGCCAGACCCTGGGGAACGCGGAGCCCCCAAAAAAATCCTCATCCCCAAAATCCTCATCCCCAAAATCCTCATCCCAAAAGAACCTCATCCAAACATCCAAATCCCAAAGAAAACTCATTGTAAGAAGCGCAGGATGACCCGGAGGAGCCGTTCCCGTTCCAGCCGCGCTCCCCGGGAAAAACAAATCCGGAAAACACCTCCAAAAAAGCAACTCCAGAAAACATTCCTGAGAAACACGATTCCCTAAAACATCCCTGAGAAACGATTCCCTAAAACATCCCTGAGAAACACGATTCCCTAAAGCATTCCTGAGAAACGATTCCCTAAAGCATTCCCAAAAAGCAATTCCAGGACCATTCCCGAGCAGCGATTCCAGAAGGTTCCACAGGCTGGGGCTCTGCAGGAGCCGCGGCCGCTGGGGTTTGGGGGATTTGGGGGGTTTGGGGTTCGGGATTTTGGGATTTTGGGGTTCGGGATTTTGGGGTTCCCTGTGGATAACGGCCGCGCCCCGGCCTCGCCTCTGCTCCGCTCTCATCCCCGCCCCGGCTCCGCCCCCGGGCCCTTAGGCCGGGTTTAAAGCCGGGATTAGGCTGGGGAGGCTTTGGGGCTGTCCCCAAGGGCCCCTGTGGGGTGAAAGCACCGCAGGCCCCACATCCCCAGGAACGGCCCTGCCCCATTGGCCACCCCAAAAACCCTCCCTGCTCTGCCCCAGGCCCGGCCCCGCCCCCAAATCCCCAAAAATCCCAAAAACCCCAAAAATCCCAGCCCAGGGGTCTGCAGGACCCCCCTCACATCCCCTGAATCCCAAAAATCCCCAAATCCCCAATCCCAGCCCCAGCCCGGGGCCTTTTCCCCTCCCAGCCCTCCCTGCACCCCCAGGCCGGGATTTTGGGAAGAATCCTTGGAAAGACCCAAAGCGGGCGAGTTTCCCCCAAATTTACCATTTCCAGCTGGAGCTCCTGGGTGGAACCTCAGCCCCGATCCCGGGACCTGGAATGGCCCTGGGAGCTCCCCAGGGGAATTCTTGGGGAATTCTTGGGGAATTCTTGGGGAATTCTTGGGGAATTCTTCCCTTCCCAGGCCCGGCCCAGCCCCAGGTCTGCGGCTGGGGAGGGGAAAATGACAAAAAATGGGAGCAGGAAAGGGGAAAATGATCCCAGAGATCCCAGAGATCCCTGAGATCCCTGAGATCCCGGAGATCCCTGAGGTCCCTCCAATTCCCTTAATGGGATTTTTTCTCCTTTTTCCCCCTCCCAGGGACGCCCCCAGGGAAAACCCAGCCCCAAATCCACCTTCAATCCTCGGGAGGGGGAGGAAGCCCCGGCCCCACGGAGCCCCCAGGGCCCCTCCCAGTCCCCCCAGTTTGGGTGGGCTGCCCTGGGCAGGGGAGGCAGCGCCAAAATTCGGATTTTTAAGGGGAAAAACCTGAATTTCTGCCACTCTGGGGCTGCTCTCGTGACGCGCAGAGAAGGAATTCGGAGGGGAAGGGGGCCCTGGAATTGGGGCCGGGGGCGTTTGGGGACCCCGGGGGCGTTTCCAGTTCTGCTCCCTGAACAAACACCGGGACCCAGCCCCGCTGGGCAGGGCGAGGTGGAAAATCCCCGTTTTCTGTCTGTCTGTCTGTCCGGCCGTAATTCCTGCGTGTCAGAAACGCCGGGAGCCGCATTCCAGCGCCGCACGCCGGCCCCAGGCCCCTCCAAAATCATCCATCTCCAAAATCATCCATGTCCAAAATCATCCATATCCAAAATCCCCTCCAAAATCATCCATGTCCAAACTCATCCCCTCCAAAATCATCCATGTCCAAAATCATCCATGTCCAAAATCATCCATGTCCAAAATCATCCCCTCTAAAAATCATCCATGTCCAAAATCATCCATGTCCAAAATCATCCATGTCCAAAATCATCCATGTCCAAAATCATCCATGTCCCAAATCATCCATATCCAAAATCATCCATGTCCAAAATCATCCATATCCCAAATCATCCATGTCCAAAATCATCCATGTCCAAAATCATCCATGTCCAAAATCATCCATACCCCAAAATCATCCATACCCCAAAATCATCCATGTCCAAAATCATCCATATCCCAAAATCATCCATGTCCAAAATCATCCATACCCCAAAATCATCCATACCCCAAAATCATCCATGTCCAAAATCACCCATATCCCAAAATCATCCATGTCCAAAATCATCCATACCCCAAAATCATCCATGTCCAAAATCATCCATACCCCAAAATCATCCATGTCCAAAATCATCCATACCCCAAAATCATCCATACCCCAAAATCATCCATGTCCAAAATCACCCATATCCCAAAATCATCCATGTCCAAAATCATCCATGTCCAAAATCACCCATATCCCAAAATCATCCATGTCCAAAATCATCCATATCCCAAATCATCCATGTCCCAAAATCATCCATGTCCAAAATCATCCATGTCCAAAATCATCCATGTCCAAAATCATCCCCTCTAAAAATCATCCATATCCCAAAATCATCCCCCTCCAAAATCATCCATATCCCAAAATTATCCATATCCCAAATCCCCCTCCAAAAATCATCCATATCCCAAATCCCCCCGCTCCCAAAATCATCCCCTGCCCAAAATCATCCCCTGCCCAAAATCATCCCCTGCCCAAAATCATCCCCCTCCCAAAATCCCCTTCCCAACATCATCCCCTCCCCAGCAGTTTTGGCTCCAGGCCTTCCCCAATTCCCCCCCGAGCAGCAGGAACCCAAATCCGCCAGGTTTTGCCCCATTTTCCTGCCAAGAGCAGCGAGCGCGGCCCCGTTCCAGCTGCAGCTTTGGAAACCAGGCCCCATTTTCCTTTTTTCTTTTTTTTTTTTTTAGGGATTCTGGAAGAGCAGCAGGAGGGGAGGAAGGGTTTGGAATTGTTTCTCTTTTTTTTTTTGTATTTTTAAAAGTTTATTTTTTAAGGGGAGGCTCTGATGCCGCTTATTTTAAAAGGAGGAAAAGGGGGAAACAAAGGGGTGGGAAATGCGTGTTTTGCACCGGTTTTTTTTTTGTGGTTTCGCCCAAAAACGTCCAAGCCGGAGGCCTGGGCCAAGGAGCGATGCCCAAACCTCCAAGATTCCGCGGATTCAGGGGGAAGAAGGAGAGGAGAAGGCGCGGAGGAGCGCGGGCGGCTCCCGGAGGCGTTTCCTGGCCCGATCCCCGCGGGATTAACCCCAAAGCGCGGCTGCGTCAGCGGCGGGCGGCAGCGCCGCCAATTAACGCTCACGCGCTGCCAATTAACGCTTGCGCAAGGGCGGCGATCGCAGCAGCAGCCCCGGTGTGGAATTGCCGAGGTGCCCGGTGGGGCCGGGCCGGGCGTTAACCCCGCGCTCCTGGCATTTGGGGTTCCCCTTTTCTTTGGGGTTCCCCTTTTCTTTGGGGTTTCTTTGAGCCCCGCTCGGGTTCCGGTCACGGGTGGGAACGGTGAGAAATTAATTGTGGGTTATGGAAAAGAGCCCCGGGCTCTGGAGCTGAGCATTAATTAATCACGTGGGGCTTTGTGACCTCGGGCCAGCCCTTATCAGCGAGCCTTATCGGGATCCTTATCAGTGATCCGTGTTACTACTGATCCTTATCAGCGATCCTTGTCACTGAGCCTTATCAGGATCCTTGTCAGCGATCCAAGACTCCGTTTTATCCCTTTAGGGCTCGATTTTACACTTTAGGGCTCGGTTTTATCCTTTCAAGGCTCGGATTTACCCTTTCGAGCTCGGTTTTACCCTTGAGGTCTCAGTTTTGTCCTTTAGGGCCCGGTTTTAGCCCCTATACCCCCGTGCAATGCCTGACTCTCCAAAGTCGGGGTTTGGGGCCGTCCCAAACCGCCCCTCAGACCCCAAACCCATCCCCAAACCCCAAATCCCCTCCCCAAACCCATCCCCAAACGCCAAATCCCCCTCAGACCCCAAATCCCCCTCAGGCCCCAAATCCCCCTCAGACCCCCGGCCCGGCCCCACTCCCGGGAGTCCCTCCCGGTTCCCGTTCCAGCAGCCCCGTTCCCTTTTTTATCTCTGTTTTCACCGGAGCTCCCGCTGGCTCGGGCTGCGGCCGAGGGGTCCCGTTTCGGGGCATTTCGGGCCATTTTGGGGCATTTTGGGCCTTTTTGGGGCACTTTTGGCCGTTCCGCGGCAGCCGCGGCCGCCGCTCGGCGCTGCCATCGCCCCCCCTGGCGGCCGCTCCGCGCATTGCGCCCAAAGGGGGTTCGGCCTGTCCGGAACCCACCCGAACCTCCCCGAACTGTGCCGAACCTGTACGAACAGTCCCGAACCTTCCCGGACCCTGCCGAACTATCCCGAACCTTGCCGAACCTGTACGAACAGTCCCGAACCCTGCCGAACCTGTACGAACAGTCCCGAGCCGTCCCGAACCCTGCCGAACTATCCCGAACTGTGCCGAACCTGTACGAACAGTCCCGAACCGTCCCGAACTCTGCCGAACCGTCCCGAACTTCCCCGAACAGTCCCGGACTCTGCCGAACCGTCCCGAACCCCCCCGAACCGTCTCGAACCCCCCGAACTCTCCCGAACCGTTCCGAACCTCCCCAAACCGTCTCGAACCCTCCCGAACCAGGCCGAACTTTCCCGAACCCCCGGTCAAACCCATCCCAGATTTTTGGGGTTTTCCCTCTTTTCCCCCCGTTTCCTCCCTGATCGCCGATTTTCTCGTTAATTGATGTTTTGGCCCCAAAATTCAGCGAGCCCCCCTGGCGGGAGGGGGACAAATCCTGCAGAGTCATCCCCAAATTCCCCATTTTCCCCAAATTCCCCATTTTCCCCAAAATCCCCATTTTCCGGGACCGATCCACCTGCAGCTCCCGGCCCTGTTTACAGCCCAGGGGATTGGTAAACAGGGAAGGGGCAAAAATCCCATAAAATCCCATAAAAATCTTTCAAAATCCCACAAAAATCCCTCAAAATCACAATCCCACAAAAATCCCACAAAATCCCATAAAAATCCCATAAAATCCCTCAAAATCCCATAAAAATCCCTCAAAGTCTGGGGGCTTGTGGGGCTGCCGAGAGCGGAGCTGTGGCCACCAAATTCTCCCTTCCTGCAGTGTCCCACCCAAAATGGGCCAACTTTCCCTCAAAACGGTGAATTTCCCCCCAAAAAAGGCAAATTTCCCCCCAAATATGAGAATTTCCCTCCCCAAAAAGGCAAATTTCCTCCCAAAAAAAGTGAGTTTTCCCCCCAAAATGCGAATTTCCCCCAAAAGAACACCCCAGTGAGTGGAGGCTGGGCCCACACCAGGAATGGCCCCAGAAAGGGGCAGAAAATGGGGCAAAACCCCCGGGATTTGGGGCAAAAGGACCCAGAGAACTGCAGGGCACCACGGGGGATTTCAGAGAAGGGGAAAAAGGGGGGAAATCGGATTTTTTCCCCCATTTCTTTTGAATTTTATTGATTTTTTTTCCCCCCATGTCTTTTGAATGTAATTATTTTTCCCATTTCTTTTGATTTTTATTGATTTTCCCCCATTTATTTTGATTTTTATTGATTTTTCCCGTTTATTTTGAATTTTATTGATTTTTTTTTTCCCGTTTCTTTTGAATTTTATTGATTTTTTCTCCCCCCAAAGCAGCGGATTTGCAGCAGGCAGCGCCGGCTCCTCCCGGGAGGGATAAATAAATAAATTGGGCTGGGACCTGGGGGAAGGAACATTTCCTGACCTTTTCCAAGACAATTAAAATCCCGCTGGAAATGGGGATTTTCAGCAGAAAAACCCAAGCTCTGGATGGGAAAAACAGAGAAAAAATAAAATCAGATTTTTAAAGAAAATCACTATTTTTTCCTTTATAAGCGCCGTTTTTGGGGGAAATTAAAGAGGTTTTGGGGCGTCTGCACCTGCTGGGGGAGGGAGAATTTTCCCCCGGCGATTTTGAGGCAATAAAAGGGGTTTTTGGGGTGGGGGAAATTCTGTTTATGGAGCCTCTCTGCGGTGCTCATTACCAGCACGGAGCTGCTTTTGGGTTCTTTTAACGGGGATTTTTTATTTTATTATTGCCTTTTATGGCTTTATTTTTTTTTTCTTTTATTTCCGAGGTAGAAATGAAAAAAAAAAAGGGAAAAAAAGGGGAAAAAAAAAAGGAAAAAAGGAAAAAATCCCATCCGCAGCTCCCCCCCCTCCCCGTGCCTGGAGGGATCCGATATAAAATCGGGAACAATTTGTCACTTCCAGCAGGAAATAAAAATGACAAATGAGGGGTGGGAGCGCCGGGGCTCGGCGGGAGCAGGGGAGCGGGAGAGGAGGGAGGAAAACCCCGGGTTTGGGGGGAAAAAATGGGATTTTGGGGAAGAGATTGGGATTTGGGGGGGATACCTGGGATTTTAGGGGGGGAATTGGGATTTTAGGGGGAAAATTGGGATTTTTTGGGGGGAAATTTGGGATTTTGGGGGAATATTTTGGATTTTGGGATGAATTTGTGGGGTGGTATATTGGGATTTTGAGAGGACGCTTGGGATTTTGGGGGGGGACATCTGGGATTTTGGGGGTGATATTTTGGAATTTGGGGGGAAAATTGGAATTTTGGGGGGGGGATTTTTAGGAAGGAAGGAAGGAAGAGGGGGGGAAAAAGGAGGAGAAAAAGGAGAGGAAAAAAAGGGAAAAAAAAGGAAAAAAAGAGGGGAAAAAAAGGAGGGAAATAGAGGAAAAATATGGAAAAAATGGGAGAAAAGGAGGGGAAAAAAGGGGGGGAAAAAGGCCAAAAAAGGGATTTCTCCCTCCTTGGGCTCGTCCTTGCTCCCGGGCTCCTCTCCTCCCTTTTCCTGGCTCCCCTCCTCCTCCCGCGTTGATTTTCCGCAGTTTGGGTTTTTCTCTCTGCATACAAATGGCCCCGAGCCCTCGCCCCGCCCGCGCCTCTTTTATGGGTTTGGTTTTTTTTTTCCATATTTCTGATTTTTTTATTTCCCCCCCCCCCCCGCCTGTTGCCATGGAAACCTTCCCGGGCTGTGCTCCCCCCTCCCGGGGGACAAACGGGGACAAATGGGGACAAATGGGGATAAACGGGGATAAATGGGGATAAATGGGGACAAATGGGGATAAATGGGGATAAACGGGGATAAACGGGGACAAATGGGGACAAACAGGGACAAATGGGGATAAACAGGGACAAATGGGGATAAATGGGGATAAACAGGGACAAATGGGGACAAACGGGGACAAACGGGGACAAACGGGGACAAATGGGTATAAACAGGGATAAACGGGGATAAATGGGGACAAACGGGGACAAACGAGGACAAACGGGGATAAATGGGGACAAACGGGGACAAACGAGGACAAACGGGGATAAACGGGGACAAACGGGGATAAACGGGGACAAACAGGGACAAATGGGGACAAATGGGGACAAACAGGGATAAATGGGGACAAACGGGGATAAACGGGGACAAACAGGGACAAATGGGGACAAATGGGGACAAACGGGGATAAATGGGGACAAACAGGGACAAATGGGGATAAACGGGGATAAATGGGGACAAATGGGGACAAACGGGGATAAACGGGTATAAATGGGGATAAACGGGGACAAACGGGGACAAACGGGGACAAACGGGGACAAATGGGGACAAACGGGGATAAATGGGGACAAATGGGGATAAACGGGGATTTTGGGGACAAACAGGGACAAACGGGGATAAATGGGGATTTTGGGGACAAACGAGGACAGCCCCGGCATGGGGGGCAGGGGGGGATTGGGGGACATTGGGGGATTTGGGGGACATTGGGGGATGTGGGGGCACTGGGGGGATGTGGGGGCACTGGGGGGATTTGGGGGCACTTCCCGGGAGCACAAATCCCCCGGAGATCAATTGGCATTGGGGATTTGGGGATTTGGGGCTGGGAATCGGGGATTTAGGCCTGGGGATCAGGAATTCAGGGTTGGGAACCGGGAATTGGGGGATTGCGGATTTAGGGCTGAGAGTTTGGGGCTGGGAATCGGGGATTTAGGGTTGGGAATCAGAGATTTAGGCCTGGGGATCAGGAAGCGGGGATCAGCTTTGGGGCTGCAGGTTGGTGGCAGCGCCACCGAGGCCCCGCCTGTCCCCAGGGCTCCGGGTGACCTTTCCCGCTGTCCCTGAGCCATTCCCGGGCTTTTATTCCCTTTTTTTATCTTTCCCTGCTCGCCTGCGGGGGTTGGATTTTCCTGTCGTCGCAGTGTGGGGAGGGGGGAGCGCTGAGCCCGGCCCTGTCCCCCTGTCCCTGTCCCTCTGTCCCTCTGTCCCCGTCCCTCTGTCCCCGTCCCTCTGTCCCTCTGTCCCCAGCTGAGAGCAGGACGCCAGGAGGGGCTGCAGGGTGACAAAAACCCCCCAAAAATCTCATTTTCAACCCCAAAAGCCCCTCCCGGGGGACAGGGCCGGCCCAGAATCCCCAAATTCCCAAATCCCACAGTTCCTGCCCCACTCCCGGCGCTGTCGGAGTCAATCTCCGGCCCCAATAAATTTCCCAATAAATTTCCCCATTTCCCCTGTCCTGCAGGGAAGATCTGATCAGCCTTTAAATGTCAGACGTAAAGGAAAGTTTGTCATAAAAGAGCGTGTAAAAAAAAAAAAAAAAAAAAAAAAAAACCTAAAAAAAGGGGAAAAAAAACCGGGAAAGGCAAATCCCGAACTGAGGCGGCCGGAGCTGAGCGGGGCCAGCGACCACAGCCCACCCCAAAAGGGCTCCCAGACCCCAAACCTGGGGAGGAACCCCAAATCCTGGGGGAGGAACCTCAATTTCTGCTGTGAAACTCCCATTCTCAGGACCAGAACCCCCATTTTGGGACCAGACCCCCCATTTTGGGATCAGGCCCCCATTCCCGGACCATACTCCCCATTCCCAGGCGTTCTGGCTCCTTTT
The DNA here is from genome assembly GCF_051311805.1 of Agelaius phoeniceus. Classification (NCBI taxonomy): domain Eukaryota; kingdom Metazoa; phylum Chordata; class Aves; order Passeriformes; family Icteridae; genus Agelaius; species Agelaius phoeniceus. The sequence goes on from NC_135299.1 coordinate 867,938, forward strand.
TGGGGCCGTTTCTGGCCATTTTCACAGCCCGGCTCTGCCGCTCCTCCCGTCCCCCCGCCGAACCCAAAACCCCCGAACCCAAGAGCCCCGAAACTGCCCCGAAGCCAAAAGCCCCGAAACTGCCCCGAAGCCCCGCGGCTCCCCCGCCCTGTCTGGGCCCCGGTGCCGATGTCCCCGTGTCCCCCCCGAGCAGCGGCACCGATCGATGCCCGCGGCGCCCCCGCGGTGCCCGGGAGGGGTCGGGGTTTGGGGTCTCCCCCCCCGCCGGAGCCGGAGCCCCCCCAGCCGCGGCTCCTCGGCATTGATTTCCCGTTAAGGGCCGTTAATTATCGCCCGGCTTTAATTAATGGCCGTGACGGCAGCAGCGCCAGCAGAGAGAGAGCCGCGGCCGGGGGGGTGGCAGCGTCCCCAAGGGGGGTGACAGCACCTGGGGGGTGACAGTATCCCCAAGGGGGGGGGTGACAGTGTCCCCAAAGCGGGGGGACAGCACCGGGGGTGGCAGTGTCCCCAAAGGGGGGGGACACAGCACCTGGGGGATGGCAGTGTCCTCGTGTGGGGTGACACAGGACAGGGGGGTGGCAGTACCCCCAGGGGGGGGTGACAGTGTCCCCAAGGTGGGGGACACACCAACTGGGGGGGACATTGTGCCCTCCCTGCACCCGGTGGGGACAGGGGGGGGACACGGTGTCACAGACACACAGACACACACACACACAGGTGTCACACACACAGGTGTCACACACACACACACACACACACATAGGTGTCTCACACACACATACACACACACATACACACACACACACAGGTGTCACACACACACACACACATACACACACAGGTGTCACACACACACACACAGAGGTATCACACACACACAGGTGTCACACATACACAGGTGTCACACACACACACACACACACACACACACACAGGTGTCATACACACACACACACACAGGTGTCACACACACAGGTGTCACACACACACACACACACACACATAGGTGTGTCACACACACACACACAGGTGTCACACACACACACACACACAGGTGTCACACACACACACACAGGTGTCACACACACAGAGGTATCACACACACACAGGTGTCACACACACACACACACACACACACACACACACACACACACACACAGGTGTCACACACACACGCACACACACACAGGTGTCACACACACACACACACGTGTCACACACACGCTCACGTGTCACGTGCTCTCCCCAGGTGCGCACACCTGCGCTCCCCCGTTTCCCCGCCAGAGGGCGCGCGCGCCATGGCTCCGCCTACCCCGTTCCAGGCCCCGCCCCCTCCCGCGCTCCTCCAAGTCCTCCAGTCCGGCAGGGGGCGTCCTCCCATTTCCCGGCCGCGCATGCGCACAGGGAGCGGTCGCGACCTGCCCGGCGGAGCCCGGTGAGAGCGGGGGGGACCGAGAGGGGGGCGGGACAGAGTGGGAGGGGACACCGAGACACCGAGAGGCCCGGGGACACCGAGGGCACCCCAGGTGTGCCCGACACCCCCGCGGCCGGTCTCGGCTCCGCTGCCCCACCGGGACTGACACCTGCAGCGGCACCTCCGTCCCTGTCCCCACGGTGCCACCGCACCTGGGGGTGGGACGCACACCCGGGTGACAGCGGCACCTCCTGCCCCTCCCGTGTGTGCCCTGCGTGACCCCAGAGCCGGGGGCACCCCTGGGGCCGCAGCCCCCGAGCCTCAGTCCCGTGGATGGGGACAGGGGGACAGGGAGGACAGGGACAGACAGGGGGACAGGGACAGGGCGAATGGGGAGACAAGGAGGGACAGGGGGCTGGGGTGACAGGGGGGCTTTGAGGGGGACGGGGGGGCTTTGAGGGGACAGGGGGCTCGGGGAGGACAGAGCTCTGGGCGGGGACATGGGACTGTGGGGTGACAGGGCTCTGTGAGGGGACAGGGACCGAGGTGGCCCTGAAGCAGCAGCTCTTCTCCTACGCTATCCTGAGCTTCGCCCTGTCCGAGGCCAAGGGGCTCTTCTGCCTCATGGTGGCCTTCCTCATCCTCTTCGCCATGTGACAGCGGGCGGTGACAGCGGGGACGGGCGGCAATAAACACGGTTCGGTGACAGTCGGAGCTGCTCGTGTCTCCTTGGTGGCCCTCGCAGTGTCACCTGTCTGCCAGCCCTGCCCCGGCTTTGGGGTGTCCTCGGTGCTGGGGGGACAGTGCCAGCCGTGTCCTCCTGGCTTTGGGGCGTGGCAGAGGCCCGGGCCTGGGATTCGGGGGGTGCCTGTGAGCCGGCGGTATCCCGGGTCTGTCCCGAGTCTGTCCCGGGTCTGTCCCGGCTATATCCCGGGTCTGTCCCCTCTCCCCACGTGTCGCGGTCCCCGCGGGGCCTCCCGGGCGGGGCCTATCACTGATCACGCCCACTGTGGTGTGGTAACCACGCCCCTTCGCCTCCTCGGCCCCGCCCCCGGCGCGTCCCATTGGCCGCCGCGCCGTTACCCTCCGCGCGGGTCTCGCGAGAGCCTGGCGCGCGGGGCGGGGGGGGCGGCGGGAGCCCCAGCGCGAGCGGCGCCAGCGCGAGGACCCGGCCCGGCTCCCTCAGGTAACGGCGGCGCCGGCACGGCGGGAGTGGGGCCGTCCCGAGCGGTTCCGCGGCGGCGGCGGCGGCGCCGGGGCAGCTCCGGGGGCGGCGGGAGCCCCGGCCGGCCCCTCCCCCCACAACTCTCCCCGAGTTTTCGTGCGGCGGCGGCTCCGCCCGCCCCGCCCCCGCGCTGAGTGGCAGCGCCCCCCGGCCAATCGCATCGCGCGCCGCCCCTGAGCGGCGGGAGCAGTGGCCAATGACGGGCTAGGGGGGCGCCGCTATGTGGCCAAGCCCCGCCCCCGGGGAGGAGCCGAAGAGCAGCGAGGGGCCCGGGCGGTGCCGGGGGGAGCGCGGGGGCAGCCCTGGAATGGGGCTGGGGACTCAGGGCTGAGGGGAGCCCCGGAATTGGGGACCCCAAAGCTGGACTTGGTGCTCTGGGGTGGGGAGGGGTCTGCACCCCCGGATGTGCTGGGGGCTCAGGGGGGTGTGGAGGGGCTGTCAGGGGATGCAGGGGATCCGGGGGTCCATCCTCCCGGGGATGGGGAGGCGCTGCAGGAGCCCCTGGGCAGCGTTTGGGGAGCTGGGGTCGGTGCCTGTCCTGGCACTGGGGAAGGGAGCAGCAGGAGGGGCCCATGTCAGGAATTGGGGGTTGAGGAGTTTGTTCTCGTCGGGGAATTGAGGGCTGGACTGGGGGCTGGGGGCAGCGGGGCTCACCTGCACCTGCACCTGCACCTTCCCTAGCAGGTGGGAGAGGGCAGGGAGTGCCTGGCTCAGGTGTGAGCGCACAGACATACGCTGCTCAGGTGTGAGCACAGACACAGGCACTGCTCAGGTGTGAGCGCACAGACACACGCTGCTCAGGTGTGAGCACACATACAGACACTGCTCAGGTGTGAGCACACACACACAGACACTGCTCAGGTGTGAGCACACATACAGACACTGCTCAGGTGTGAGCACACATGCAGACACTGCTCACAGTGGGTCCCACACAGTGCTCAGGTGTGAGCACACACACACAGACACTGCTCACAGTGGGTCCCACACGGTGCTCAGGTGTGAGCGCACAGACACACGCTGCTCAGGTGTGAGCACACATGCAGACACTGCTCAGGTGTGAGCACACACACAGACACTGCTCAGGTGTGGGTCCCACACAGTGCTCAGGTGTGAGCACACACAGCTCATTCCTGCTCCGCTCTCCCCATCCTGCCCCTTCCTTTGCTGCTCTTTCCTCTCTGCCCCTCTGTCCCTTTGGAGCTGTTCCCTCTGTTCCTGTCCAGGTTATCCCTGTGGACGGCAGGCATTCCCGTTTATCCCTGTGGGGCTGGTCCCGAGGGGTTCCCCAGCTCTGGGCAGAGTGCTTCCCAAGGGTCTGTTCCTAAAGCAGCTCAGGGAAGGGTTTTGCTCCTGCTGCTCTGGGTTGGTTGGGGTTTCAGTGGGCAGTCACTCTCCCACAGGCCTGCCTGCTTTGGGAACCCAAAACCAGCTCTTTTCCTGTGGATTTGGGCACCCTGGTGGTCCTGAGCTGTGGGACACCCTGGTGAGCCCCGCTGGGTTGTGTCCACCAGGAATTCCAGCCTTTTCCCGGGATTTGTGTGTGTTTCCCTCATCCCTGGGATCTCTCAGACCAGGAGCAGGCTGCACACAAGCTCTGGGAATGCCACAGCTCCCTCTGAGATTCCTCTTTCGCGGGGCCCAGGGCCCATCTCTGACGTGCGTTTCTGTTTTATTTCTGCTTTCTCGGGGTTCCTCATTCCCCTGGGCTCTCCCCGTTTCCTGGCAGGTCCCTGTGCTGTGCTGGGGCCCAGCTGCAGGTGCCAGGTGCTCCCAGGGGCACTGAGCACACCTGGGCAGGTGTGGCAGTGCCGTGGGATCCCTGGAGGGAGGCAGAGATGTGGCTAAGACACAATTCCAGCTCCTGATTCCTGTCTTGATTCCTGTCTATTCCGAAATCCCCGCGAGCCGGGCCCGAGGGTGGATTCCAGGGGTTTTGGGGATGGGAACCCCCCCGGCGTTGGGAAATGGGGAACTTGGAGAGAGGAAGCACCAGCGGGGCTGGGGGACACCAGGGCTGCGTTCAGTGCCCCTCCTGAGGAGGGGAATGTGCTGGGGAGCAGCCCTGGGAGCTGCTTGCGAGCAGCATCCTGGGCTGGAACTGCTGGGGCTGCTCTGGATCTGCCCGGGCTCCCCAGGCCAGGCCCCGTGCCCACGTCTGGGTCTGTGTGTCAGGGAAGCAGCTCTGCCTTGCCTTTGGCTTTGGACTCGTTTCTGCTGTGTCCCACGTGATGCTGCTGCGCCTCTGTTTGGATTTATTTATCCTCGGACTTTCTTGGGGCCTTCTGTTTCTTTCCCTTTCTTTTTCTTTCCCCTTCTTTTTTGTTTCCCCTTCTTTTTCGTTTCTATTCCCATTCCTGGCACTGTGAATCAAGGCCAGATTTCCCAAACTGCTTTTTCCCCCCCTCGTTCAGCTCCAAGCTGTGCTGCAGCCAGGAAAGGTTGGAGGTGGTGAGGAATTCCCAAGGGATGCTCCCCATTCCTGTGCTTGTCCCTCACCTTTCCTTTGATTCCCCATTTGTTTGGCATCTCCCTGTCCCCAAAACCTGCCGGGATCCCTTTAGGGGGCTGGTGCTCCATCCCATAAGGCTTCACTTGGAGTTCTGGGAGCTCCTGTGGGGGAATGGGGGCTCTGCTGCCCACCAAAGCACAGCTCGAGCCATGGCTGCAGCGCCTGGGCTTGCTGCAGAGCCCTTTTCTGCAATCCCTTCTGCAGTCCCTCCTGTCTGGAGCATTTCTCTCTCCCCTCAGACTTTTAGGGCTCGTGCATCAAACAGCAGCACCCTAAAAGCCTCCAAAAGCTGAACAGAGGGAAGTGCCCAGGCGGGAGGGGGTTAATATCAGGTGGGGCAGAGTGTTTTGTATCAGCGTGGGGGCTCCCTGTGTGCCCCGGCTCCGTTATTTGGGTTCATGGCAGGGTTTTTATCCAGGTGCTCATTCTCAGCCCTGACTTTGCTCTTCCCTTCAAACCATCCCCACACGTCGGCAGGGAAAATATGTTCCAGCTCAGCTCGGGGCTCTCATGCCTCGTTTGCAGCAGCTTTCATTGAAACAAGGGCTCTGAAGTGGTGAAATAATTTCAGGAAATGGGACTCCAGTTTCTGGGTCACTCAGGCATTTCCGAGGTAAAATACTGCTCTCTGCGAGGCCGTGTGGCTTTGCTGTAATTACCGGGCCGGGCAGGAGCAGCGGCTCTCCGAGGCCTCCCCTTCCTCCCCTAAAGCTGAATTATTTCCCTGCGCTGCCGTAGATCTCAGCAGCGCCGAGATGGATCGCCCGGCGCCGAGGCCACCCCGATCCTGCCCGGGAAATCAAATCGCTGCTCGGGGAGGAAACATTCTCCTGCAGCAACCGGGGCCTGGGGTGTGTTTTGTGCCAGGGTCAGGCACGGGTCGTGCCCTGGGGGCGGGCAGAGCTCTGGGTCTCACGGGGCTGGGAGGTCCCTGGGGCGGCTCGGAGCTCCTGGGGGACCCTCGGAGCTCCCAGAGGTGCCTTGGAGCTCCCGGAGGTGGCTCAGAGGTCCCGGAGGTGGCTCGGAGCTCCTGGGGGATACTCGGAGCTCCCAGAGGTGCCTTGGAGCTCCCAGAGGTGGCTCAGAGGTCCTGGAGGTGGCTTGGAGCTCCTGGGGGACACTCAGAGCTCCCAGAGGTGGCTGGGAGCTCCTGGAGGTGGCTTGGAGTTTCTGGAGGTGGCTTGGAGCTCTGGAGGCAGCTCCAGGCCCCTGGAGGTGTCTCAGAGCCCCTGGAGGTGGCGCGGAGCTCCTGGGGGACACTCAGAGCTCCCAAAGGCAGCTCGGAGCTCTGGAGGCTGCCACAAGCTCCTCGGGACCACTCGGAGCTCCCAGGAACCACTGGGAGCTCCTGGAGGTGGCTTGGAGCTTCCGGAGGCCTCTCCAGCCTCAGGGATTTCCCTTTGGCCCCACAGGTCCCAGAGCCAGCAGCTGCCCCCAAACAGGGCCCAGACGCTCCCAGTCCCTGTCCAGGTGCCCTGGGCGAGGCCAGGGTCGGTGTCTGGCTCTGCTCTGTGGGGACAGGACGGTGACAATGGCCCTGGAGCCTCTGCAGCCCCTCTGCTCCCAGAGAGCTCCGGGACCCTCTGTGGGCTCACCTGAGGGCCAGGTGAGCGGCTCTGACAGCAATGGTGCCGCTCCAAAGCTGTCCTAAGGCACTTGCCAGCAAGAAATGAGGGTTTGCACATCTCTGACGCCCTGGGGCGATGGGGTTTGGCTTTTTGGGCATCCTCTCCGAGCCCGAACACCCAGAAAGGCCCAGCCCCAGGGAGCTGCTGGGACTTGGCTGAGGTTTCTGGTTAAACTCCCTGTGGCTGGGGGGGATTTGTTTCCAGCGAATTCCCTGCCAATATTCCAGTTTATACAGTTGGGTTTGCTTTGCTTTGTCAAGCCCACGAAGCGCGAGGGTGTTGTGCCTCCAGAGCAGGTTTTATAGCCCGGGCTCTTGGCCTCCTTTCCCACACGACAATTTTAAGCTCTCGCAGCTTTTTGGTTACAAAGCAAACACTCTCCCTCCTTCCCTCACACCCCGAAATAGCTTGAGAGTCGCAGTTTGGGCCCAAGAGCCGCCCTGGGGGGGCCTCTCCCTGCAAAACTGAAAGTCTTTCGCAATTTCCATGGGTGGATCCGGGCGGGGAGAGGCAGGGAGGGCTGCGGGCACCCCGAGGGGCAGGAGCAGCCCTGGCCGGGTGCGGGCAGGGGCAGGAGCAGCCCTGGGCCCGGTGTGTGGAGCTCGGGATTGCTCTGAGGGGAAGGAGCAGCCCTGGGCCCGATGTGTGGAACTCGGGATTGCTCTGAGGGGAAGGAGCAGCCCTGGGCCCGGTGTGTGGAACTCGGGATTGTTCTGAGGGGAAGGAGCAGCCCTGGGCCCGATGTGTGGAACTCGGGATTGCTCTGAGGGGAAGGAGCAGCCCTGGGCCCGATGTGTGGAACTCGGGATTGTTCTGAGGGGAAGGAGCAGCCCTGGGCCCGGTGTGTGGAACTCGGGATTGCTCGGATCGTTCTGAGGGGCAGGAGCAGCCCTGGCCGGGTGTGTGCAGATTGCTCTGAGGGACGGGATCAACCCTGGGCCCGATGTGTGCAGATTGCTCTGAGGGGAAGGGGCAGCCCTGGCCCGGTGTGTGGAACTCGGGATTGCTTGGATCGTTCTGAGGGACGGGATCAGCCCCGGGCCCGATGTGTGCAGATTGCTCTGAGGGGAAGGGGCAGCCCTGGCCCGGTGTGTGCAGATTGCTCTGAGGGGAAGGAGCAGCCCTGGCCCGGTGTGTGCAGATTGCTCTGAGGGGAAGGAGCAGCCCTGGCCCGGTGTGTGGAACTCGGGATTGCTCTGAGGGCAGGAGCAGCTCCAGGAGCAGGCCTGGGCTGGTACCCACAGCTTGGCTCACCCCGAGGTGCCACAGCAGCAGGGATGAGGATGAGGATGAGGTGCCAGCCTGGCTCCACAAAGCAGGTGGGACCCCACTCCTGCTTTTCCCTTGGATTTTTTGAAGGGACAGCTCGAGCTGTTGGTTGTTCCCTCACGTGAGGATGGGTCACGGTGCTCCCGGTCACCCCCGGGAGGGGATGAGGACAGGGCTGTGTCCCTGCCCATCCCGGGGGCCCTGCTGACCCCAGCCTGTCCTGAGGCTCGGGAAGCTCAGGGCTGGCCACGACTGCCCTCAGGAAAACCATGGGAGCCTTTCCCGGCCGGCCTCGGAGCACTCGGCTTCCTTCCTTGAGCTTTCAGGGGAAACCTCCGAGGTTCTGGAGAGCCTGGGGGGCACAGCCTGGGGGCACAGCTTGGGGACACAGCCCTGTGCTTCCTTCTCCCGGGCTGGAAATGGCAGTCAGGGCTGCCTCCCCTCCCTGCTGCTCCCCCAGAGCGATCCGGGGCTGGCACTGGGGTTTGTGTGTTCTCCTGGAAGCCAGAGGCTGCTCCAGCCCCGATCTGCAGCCATCCATAATAATCTCGTTTATTGTGGCTCTCCCTGCTCTCCCCCTGCCCGTGCTCGGGGCTGGGCCGGTGCCTGGAGCGCCGTTTGTGTTTGAATGGGTTTGTTTGTGCTCCTGGCACGGCTCCCGGGCTGGCAGGGCCGCCCTGAGGAGCAGGGCTGGGCTGGCCAAGAGTTAACCCCACTGAGCTGGGCTGGCCTGGCACTCACTGGGCTCTGAGTTAACCCCATGGAGCTGGGCTGGCCACTCCTGGGCTCTGAGAATCAACCCCATAACAGGGTTTTATCCCCAAAGTGCCCCAAAAAGCACGCAGCCTTTGTGCCAGCTCGTTCTGTCCCCCTCCATCGCTGCTCTCCACAGCAGCTCAGGGCACGCAGGAGTTACTGAGGATGGGCTGAGGGACCGAGGGAGCCTTGCCCGGCCCCAGGAGTTACTGAGGATGGGCTGAGGGACCGAGGGAGCCTTGCCCAGCTCCAGGAGTTACTGAGGATGGGCTGAGGGACCGAGGGAGCCTTGCCCAGCCCCAGGAGTTGCTGAGGATGGGCTGAGGGACCGAGGGAGCCTTGCCCAGCTCCAGGAGTTGCTGAGGATGGGCTGAGGGACCGAGGGAGCCTTGCCCAGCCCCAGGAGTTGCTGAGGATGGGCTGAGGGAGCCTTGCCCAGCTCCAGGAGCCCCTGGCCCTCCCTGCCTGCCCCAGCACAGCCTCTCTCTCCTGCAGCTGCTCCTGGCCCAGCCGGTGCCCCAGCCTGGTTTTGTGCCTCTTCAGGCCCAGCCTGTTTATGGAGGTGGCTCTCGCAGCCCTGCTGGGTTTGGTTCGTGGTTGGTGCAGCCCTCAGCTTTAATTTTGTGGTCACGTTAATGTGAAGTTTATCCTCATGGTTTACGGGCATAGCCCAGAATTGTGCTGGAGAGGGATCTGTCCTGGAGAGGGATCCCAGCTGGAAAAGGGATCCCTGCTGGAGAGGGATCTGTCCTGGAGAGGGATCCCTGCTGGCACAGAACACTGTCTGCATCCCCCCAAGTGGTTTTTGGGGCCTGCAGCATTCCCAGCTCATTCCCAGCGCAATCTGAGTACAATCCCAGTGCAATTCCCAGTGCAATTCCCAGTGCAATTCCCAGCGCATTCCCAGCACAATCCCAGCGCAATCTGAGTACAATCCCAGCTCATTTCCAGTGCAATCCCAGTACAATTCCCAGTACAATTCCCAGCACATTCCCAGCACAATCCCAGCACAATCTGAGTACAGTCCCAGCGCATTTCCAGTGCAATCCCAGTACAATTCCCAGCACATTCCCAGCACAATCCCAGCTCATTCCCAGGGCATTCCTGCCCATCCTGCAGTGCCCAGCTGCAGTCCTTGGGCACCAGCATTCCTGCAGCGGGGTCACGTGCCAGGACAACAATAGAACTTTATTTTTAGAGCATTTCCCAGCTCCGTGCCCGGCATTCGGCAGGGCTGAGGTCCAGGGAGTTCCTTCCGTCTTCAGGCTGGGGTTTAAGGAGAGGTGATTTTGTGCTGTTCTGTGGTGTTTCTCAGGGCACTCTGAGGCGCTGCAGGAGCCCAGCGTGGTTTGCAGCGAGGCAGCCGCAGCCACGGCAGCCTGGGACACCCCGGGGCCGGGTGCTCCTGGCTTGGGCGAGCCAGGAGAGACCCAGGTTGCCAAATGCTGGCTGCCAGCCCCAGCTCCCTCTCCAGCACAGCCCCGCGGGACGTGCGGGGGCAGGCCGGGCTGGCAGGGCTGCGGTGGCACAGCCAAGGCCAGCCCAGCTCTGGGTGTGACTGTGCCACCGGGCTGTCCCCACCCACACAGCCCTGTCCCCTGCAGGGCCCGGGGGGAAGAGCAGAGCCCAGGGGCTGCGGGGAGGTGAATTCACAGCCAGCCAGGTGATCCATGTGGGCCAGCAGGGCAGGGATCCCACCCCAAACTCCTGGGAGAGAGACCCCAAATCCTGGGGGAGAAACCCCCAAACTCCTGGGGGAGAAACCCCCAAACTCCTGGGGGAGAGACCCCAAATCCTGGGGGAGAAAGCCCCAAATTCCTGGGGGAGAAAAACATCCCCCTGTAGCTCCCGCAGAGCCATCTGTCCGTGCTTTTCCCTTCCAGAGCATGCCAATCCATCCCAGCAGTGCCAGGTCATGCCAGGGCTGCCGGGAGAGAGCTCCCACCCCAATCAGCTCCTGCCTCGGGCTCTTCCCGAGCACAGGATTTATGGAGGGAATTTATCCTGCTAAATGTGACATAAATCTGAGCACACGTGTGCGTCCTGTGCGTGCTGCGCAGCCTGGGGCAGCTGGGTCCTGCTTTGGGAACGGGGGGATCCTCCAGGATCAGCTGGATCCTGCTTTGGGAATGGGGGGATCCATTGAATCCTGCTTTGGGAATGGGGGGATCCATTGAATGCTGCTTTGGGAACAGGGGGATCCATTGAATGCTGCTTTGGGAACAGGGGATCCATTGAATGCTGCTTTGGGAACAGGGGAATCCTCCTGGGGCAGCTGGATCCTGCTTTGGGAACAGGGGGATCCATTGAATCCTGCTTGGGGAACGGGGGGATCCATTGAATCCTGCTTGGGGAACAGGGGAATCCTCCTGGGGCAGCTGGATCCTGCTTTGGGAACAGGGGGATCCATTGAATCCTGCTTTGGGAACGGGGGGATCCATTGAATGCTGCTTTGGGAACGGGGGATCCATTGAATCCTGCTTTGGGAACAGGGGGATCCATTGAATCCTGCTTTGGGAACAGGGGGATCTCCTGCGTTCTGCTGTCACCTCCCGGCCTGGGCAGGATTTGTCCCTGCTGCTGTGCCCTGCTCTGGCAGCTCCCGTGTCGCTGCTGGGGTTTCTGGGGCCGTTCCTGGTGTTTGGGTGCCTTTGTTCCCCCTGGGCCGGGCAGGGCTCTGGCTGCCAGCCCGTGCCACTGGTGACAGGGACATTTATCCCCATTGCTGTCGGTGGCAGGGACATTTATCCCCATTGCTGTCGGTGACAGGGACATTTATCCCCATTGCTGTTCGCACAGCCCCCGGAGTCGGGCTCCATAAATCCAGCCCCAAAGCCAGCCCAGCCCCGGGGCTGCCGCCCTGTGGGATCCCAGCTCCTCTCTGCTCAGCTCGCCGTGGCTGTGGGGAGGGATTCCCCTCCTGCGGCACAGAATCACCATTTCTGTTCATTTTCAGCAGCTCATTGATTCCTGCCCGGGGAGCAGGGGCTCCTGCCGCTCTCCCTGCCGCATTCCTGGAGCTCTTTCTCACAGGCTCCTAAAAATACCAACCCTGGGGCTGCAGTGCAAACCCTGCTGCTGCCCCAGCCCCTCGCTGCCAGCCCAGCCCAGCCCAGCTCGGAGCAGGAGGTGCTGGCAGCCCCCGAGGAAGCAGCATTTGCTTTGTCACAGCTCTGTGAAATCCTGCTGTCAAATAGCAGTGGGTGGAGGAGGGAACCGTTGTTTCTGAGTTTGAGACTGGGGGGGAGGGTTTCACTTTATTTACTCTTATTTTTTATTAATGAGAGCAGCTTCACTTGTAGCATAATAGGAGTGAGTGTTTTGTTATCCTTGGCTGTAATCCGTGATAAACTGCCCCTGCCATCAGCCTTGTAGTTTACCCACTGGGGAGCCCGATTATTGCCTTGTAAAACGGAGCACCACTCCTATAATCCCTTAATTAATTAAATGACAAATTTTAGTTCTCTCCCATTGAAAATATAACCGGTGCAGAGAGAGGCCGTGGATTTATTTGATGGCTGCTCGCTCGCACTTTGTTTCCTGTGGATTGCCACTGTCCCTGCTGATTTGTTGGTGCTGGGGGGGATGCCTGGGCTGGCTCTGAGCATCCCCGGGGCTCCCAGGATGTTCCCTGACCCCATGAGCACCGAGGGGGACGAGTGGGGCCGTGCTGGGGGGGCTGTGCTGCTGCCCCCCTCGGGGGGGACACCCCTGGGTGCTGCTGGAGCCCAGGGAAGCCCCCGCACCCTCCCAGACCCTAAACCCGGGCCGGGGCAATTCCATGCCGGCCCCGCGGGTGCTGTGGGCATTTCTGGGGCTCTTTAAGGATTTCTGTCCCTTCTCTGCTCCCCAGGCTCTGCAGGATGGGTGACGACCGGCCCTTCGTGTGCAGCGCCCCGGGCTGCGGACAGGTACGGCCTTGGGCTCTGCTCTCGTGGCATTTTGGCTGCTCTGGGCTCTGCTCTGATGGGATTTGGGCTGCTCTGGCTTTGGGGTTTAATGGGATTTTGGCTGCTTTGGCTTTGGGGTTTAATGGGATTTTGGCTGCTTTGGCTTTGGGGTTTAATGGGATTTTGGCTGCTTTGGGGTCAGGGTTTGGTCTCACGGGATTTTGGCTGTTTTGGCTTGGGGGTCTAATGGGGTTTTGGTTTCCCGGGACTGTGGCGGGTTCATCCCCAAGCCAGAGCGCTCTGAGCTGCTGTTCCAGGGGCTCCCTGGGGAAAGCAAAGCAGCCCCTGGGGTCTGTGGGGTGCACGCCCTGGCTGGGGGCTCCCAGCAGAGCCCCTGGGACGGGGCCGTTCCTGTGCCCTGGGCTGTGCCCCCGTCCTGCTGCCCGGGGATAAACCCAGAGCCTGCAGGGCCAGGAGCCTCCCGCGTTCCCCTCGAGCAGCTGGGAATGTGACAGGTGATGGTCCCCAAAACGCTATTTTGGGATGGGCTTCGTCCCGTGCCTGCGGGAATTCCTCCTCCCTGGGGCCTCTGTGCAGCTTCCCGGGATGGGAGAGGTGGGGGAGGCTCATCCTCCTCCAGCCTCACCTTCCCATCCCCTTCTCCTTCCCTTTCCAGGGAAAACTCTGCTCCCATCCCCTTTTCCTTCCCTTTTCAGGGAAAACTCTGCTCCCATCCCCTTCTCCTTCCCTTTCCGGGGAAAACTCTGCTCCCATCCCCTTCTTCTTCCCATTTCTGGGGAAAACTCTGCTCCCATCCCCTTCTCCTTCCCTTTCCAGGGAAAACTCTGCTCCCATCCCCTTCTCCTTCCCTTTCCAGGGAAAACTCTGCTCCCATCCCCTTCTCCTTCCTATTCCAGGGAAAACTCTGCTCCCATCCCCTTTTCCTTCCCTTTCCTGGGAAAACATCCCAAAGCTGAGCTCGGGGGGTCCCTGGCACTTGGTACTGGGATGAACTGGGGGACGATGGAATTGCTGCTGGGGCTGATGGAGGGGGATCTGCTGGGCACTGGGGGATCGTGGAATTCCTGATGGTTCAATGGGATCTGCTGGACTCTGGGGGATCGTGGAATCCCTGCTGGTTCAATGGGATCTGCTGGACTCTGGGGGATCGTGGAATCCCTGCTGGTTCAATGGGATCTGCTGGACTCTGGGGGATCATGGAATCCCTGCTGGTTCAATGGGATCTGCTGGACTCTGGGGGATCATGGAATCCCTGCTGGTTCAAAACCACATATTCAGGGTTTCCCAGCTTTCTGGTCACTGTGGCAGGAGCCTCACCCAGATCCTTCCCTGACCCCTTGCAGGTGAACTTCCTCCTTTTGCCTTTTCTTTTTTTTTTTTTCTTTTTTTTTTTTTTGGAGGCTGCTTTTTATCTGAAACTTCTTTGCCTGTGAAATTGTGCAGGCCATTTATAAAATGTATTAGCTGTGTTTGAGCACTTAATGGTGTGAGCCCTTCAATCACGCAGCCCTAAAATCGGCTTCAAACAAGCAATTAAGGCAAACAACAATGTATTTAAATTTAATCTCCCACAATCTCCCACAAATGACATATAAAGGTGGCTGCTTCCTCCTCTGGCTGTTCCAGCCTGCTGCTTATGGGTAATTCCGACAATTCCTCATGTTAATATGGAAATGCTGGGATCCTGGTAATTCCGAGCGGGGTGATTCATGGGGATCCAGCCTGACCTCGTGCCTGCTTTTCCCAGGACGTCCTTCAGAGCAGGGCAGGGCTGGAATCGGGGATCCAGGGCAGGGGCAGCAGGGCTGGGATGGGGGAATGTCCTGGGTGATTCCATGATTTGCCCCAGCACCGCTTCCATCCCTCTGCAGCTGACACCAGCCCCATCTTTAATGCCCTAAACCCCTTTTCCCTCCTTTTCCCTCCCTTTTTCCTCCCTTTTCTTCCTTTTTTTCCTCTCTTTTTTCTCCTTTTTCCCTCCTTTTTTTTCCCTCCTTTTTTCCTTCCCTATTCCCCCCTTTTTCCTCTCTTTTTCCCTCCTTTTTTCCTCTCTTTTTTACTTCCCTATTCCCCCCCCTTTTTCCTACCTTTTTCTGCCTTTTTTCCTCCTTTTTCCCCTCCTTTTCCCCTCCCTTTTTGCTCCTTTTTGCCTCCATTTTTCTCCTCCTTTTTCTCCTCCTATTTCCCCTCCTTTTTCCCTCCTTTTTCCCTCCTTTTTTCCCCTCCTTTTATCTTCGTCTTCCCTCCTTTTTTCCCTCCCTTTTTCCCCCCATTTTCCCTCCCTTTTCCCCCCCATTTTCCCTCCCTTTTCCCCCCCATTTTCCCTCCCTTTCCCCCCCATTTCCCCCTTTTCCCCCTTTTCCTGTTCCCGTGCAGGAGGAGCTCCCCAGGGCAGCAGGGATGTCCGTGCGTGCGCGGGGGCGCAGCGGCTGTAAACACCTTAAGCGTGTTTGGGGTTGCCAGGGCTGCAGGGGGGCTATTTTGGGATTCTCCAGCCCCGGGCCGGGCTGGCACAGCTGCAGAGCCCCGATCCCACCCGGGTCGGGTGTCTGGAGCCTCCCGCAGGGACAGCTGGAGAATGCCCCAGTCCCCGAGCTGGGAATGGGGCAGGGGGAGCTGGGAATGGGGCAGGGAATGAGCTGGGAATGGGGCAGGGGGAGCTGGGAATGGGGCAGGGGGAGCTGGGGCAGCCCCTGCCCCCAGAATGGCCCTGGGAGGCACAGGGGGCGCCTGGAGCCAGGGTTCCCTGGGTGCTGTCACCCCCAAAGCTCTCAATTCTGGGTGCTGATCACCCCAAAGCTCTCAATTCCGGGTGCTGATCACCCCCAAAGCTCTCAGTTCCAGATGCTGATCACCCCCAAAGCTCTCAATTCCGGGTGCTGATCACCCCAAAGCTCTCAATTCCGGGTGCTGATCACCCCAAAGCTCTCAGTTCTGGGTGCTGTCACCCCAAACCTCTCAATTCCGGGTGCTGATCACCCCAAAGCTCTCAGTTCTGGGTGCTGTCACCCCAAAGCTCTGTTCCGGGTGCTGTCACCCCAAACCTCTCAATTCCGGGTGCTGATCACCCCAAAGCTCTCAGTTCTGGGTGCTGTCACCCCAAAGCTCTGTTCCGGGTGCTGTCACCCCAAACCTCTCAATTCCGGGTGCTGATCACCCCAAAGCTCTCAGTTCTGGGTGCTGTCACCCCAAAGCTCTGTTCCGGGTGCTGTCACCCCAAACCTCTCAATTCCGGGTGCTGATCACCCCAAAGCTCTCAGTTCTGGGTGCTGTCACCCCAAAGCTCTGTTCCGGGTGCTGTCACCCCAAAGCTCTCAATTCTGGGTGCTGATCACCCCAAACCTCTCAATTCTGGCTGCTGATCACCCCAAAGCTCTCAGTTCTGGGTGTTTTGTGCTGCTGATCACCCCAAAGCTCTCAATTCCAGCCACTCCAGGGGCTGAGAGCTGGGACTGGGGGTGTTCCACCAGCTCCACCTTGTTAATTGGGGAATTAAACCTTCAGGTTTGGGGGAATTGGGGAATTAAACCTTCAGGTTTGGGAGGAATTTGGGCCCTGCTGTTGGAATCGGGAGCTGTTCCCAAGCTCTGTGCATTGGGACAGCTCCACCTCATTAATTAGGAAATTAAAGCTTCGTCTGGCTCATTAAGGCACCCAGAGCACAGCTCTGGGGCCGGGGGGGTTCAGCTGCTGCCTCAGGAGGTTTCCCCAGGCCTGGCTCCAGCTCCCCCCTCGGAAAACGGCCCCAAAGCCCCCCAGGGACCCAGCAGGTGCCACCCTGGGGTGCTCCAGGCTCTCCTGGAGGAGTTTCCCTGTCAATGAACCTGTTTGGCCACTCCTGCTGCCCAGGGCAGCGGCAGGGTGCGGTATTGAATATACTGAATATACTGAGATATGGAATATACTGAATATATGGGATATATTGGATATACTGAATACATTGAATATACTAAATATACTGAATATACTGAATATACTGAGATATGGAATATACTGAATATATGGGATATATTGAATATACTGAATATACTGAGTATATGGAATATACTGAATATGTGGAATATATTGAATATACTGAGTATATGGAATATACTGAACATACGGAATATACTAAATATATCGAATATACTGAATATATTGAATATACTAAATATATAGAATATACAGAATATACTGTATATATGGAATATACTGAACACATTGAATATACAGAATACATTGAATATACTGAGCAGCGAGCGCAGCTTCCCGAGCCCTGCCCTCCACAGCATTTCCCTTTGCAGGGCACACAAATCATCCCTCCAGCCCCAGTTGCAGAGCTCCAGTTATCCAGGCCATTTCCTCAGACAATCGTTTGCTTTTTAAACCCCCCTTAATTTACCAATTTATTCCCCCTAAACCCTTGCTCAGAGGTGCTGCTTTGTGCAGTGTCCAGGAAACGCCGAGCCCAGAACTTTTCACGAGGCCAGAAAATGATTTTTTATTTTTTCCTCCCTCTCTCTTCTTGCCGGTTTATTGTATCCTCTTATCTTGTCATATAATAGAAATAATGTTTATGGCGTCGAGCCTCAGCATCACTTGGCATTTAACCAAGCTCAAAAGCAGTTTATTGCTTTGTATACTCTGCTGCCATGGCCATTATCCCTTAAATCTCTATTGCCCAGTAATGGATGGGGCCCGGGCTGCTGCTGCCATTGGCTGGGCTGGGTTTGGGGCTGCACAGCCCAGACCGTGAGGGTTGTTCCCTTTGGGGTCAGAGAGGGGAGAACAGCCCAGACCGTAAGGGTTGTTCCCTTATGGGGTCGGAGAGAGGGGGACAACGGCCACACAGCCCAGACCGTGAGGGTTGTTCCCTTTGTGGGAGAACAGCCCAGACCGTGAGGGTTGTTCCCTTTGGGGTCAGAGAGGGGAGAAGAGCCCAGACCGTGAGGGTTGTTCCCTTTATGGGAGAACAGCCCAGACCGTGAGGGTTGTTCCCTTTATGGGGTCAGAGAGGGGAGAACAGCCCAGACCGTGAGGGTTGTTCCCTTTGGGGTCAGAGAGGGGAGAACAGCCCAGACCGTGAGGGTTGTTCCCTTTGTGGGGTCAGAGAGAGGGGAGAACAGCCCAGACCGTGAGGGTTGTTCCCTTTATGGGAGAACAGCCCAGACCGTGAGGGTTGTTCCCTTTGGGGTCAGAGAGAGGGGAGAACAGCCCAGACCGTGAGGGTTGTTCCCTTTATGGGGTCAGAGAGGGGAGAACAGCCCAGACCGTGAGGGTTGTTCCCTTTATGGGAGAACAGCCCAGACCATGAGGGTTGTTCCCTTTATTCACCCCTGCATTGTGGGGTCTGAGGGGGAGAGCGGCCCTTTCCCCTTGCCAGGCCATGAGGAGCTCACCCTGGCACTGCTGTGGGGTGGCACCGGCCCCCGGCCTTGGCTGCTCCGGGGTGTCCAGTGTGGGGTTTGCAGTGCGGGGTTTGCAGTGTGGGGTTCCCAGTGTGGGTTGTCCAGTGTGGGGTTTGCAGTGCGGGGTTTGCAGTGCGGGGTTTGCAGTGTGGGGTTCCCAGTGTGGGGTGTCCAGTGTGGGGTTTGCAGTGTGGGATTCCCAGTGTGTGATTCCCAATGTGGAGTTTCCAGTGTGGAGTTTCCAGTGTGGGATTCCCAGTTTGGGGTTCCCAGTTTGGTGTTTCCAGTTTGGGGTTTGCAGTGTGGGATACCCAGTGTGCGATTTCCAGTTTGGGGTTCCCAGTTTGGGGTTCCCAGTTCGGGGTTCCCAGCTGTGGCCCCTGAGCTGTGCCTGCCCCTGGTCCAGTTTCATCCCAGGGCCAGCTCCTGCCGTGGCAGCTGCCCAGGAGCTGCACAGTGGCAGCTGCCCAGGAGCTGCAGGGGTGGGAGCTGCAGCAGGAGCTGCACAGGAGCTGCAGGGGTGGGAGCTGCAGCAGGAGCTGCGTGAGTGGCAGCTGCAGCAGGCCCTGCACAGTGGCAGCTGCTGCAGGAGCTGCAGGGGTGGGAGCTGCAGCAGGAGCTGCACAGGAGCTGCAGGCGCTGCAGGGGTGGGAGCTGCTGCAGGCCCTGCAGGGCAGCGGGGCCGGCTCCAGGAGCTCTGGAGGGGCTCTTGGCAGGAAGAGGAGGGAATTGGATTAATTTGGGCCGTAACTCTGGGCTGTCAGCAGAGCCCAGCCGGCTCCCCCACCTCTCGCCCAAGGTATTTTTGGAGGTGGGGAGGGGGAAGGCTAATTTTGAATAATAATAAGCTTGAGAAGGCATCTGAAACCAGTAAACGTTTATTTTTTACACTCCTATAACTTAAAAACGGCCAAACCAATTTAAACCAAATTGGATAATAAAAAATATTGCTCCTAGGCTGAGCCCCTGTTTGCCAAGTTCCAGCCTAGAATGAATTTTTATGGCCAAATTATAAACCCCCTAGAAATGAAGGTTTAAAATGGAAATGTTGACAGACCTTTAACTACAAAAGCACCGTAATAGAACTTCTTTTTTTCTAAAATGGCTGGTTTAAAATATAATTAAGACTTAAATATTATTTAATAGCAGCATTTCCTGTAAGTTAAAATCTTTATCATTCCTCTGGCTGGGATTCCTTGGCAGTTCTTGGAAGCGTTCTGTGGCTGGAGCACGGGCGGGACACGGCCCTGGGAGGGCTGGGCATGGGGATGGACACTGGGATGGACACTGGGATGGACACGGGGATGGACACTGGGATGGACATGGGGATGGACATGGGGATGGACATGGGGATGGACACTGGGATGGACATGGGGATGGACATGGGGATGGACATGGGGATGGACACTGGGATGGACATGGGGATGGACACTGGGATGGATATGGGGATGGACACTGGGATGGACATGGGGATGGACACTGGGATGGACATGGGGATGGACACTGGGATGGATGGACATGGGGATGGACAGTGGGGTTGGAGATGGGGATGGACACTGGGATGGACAGTGGGGATGGACACTGGGGCCGGGCAGTGTCCCAAATTCCGGCCTGGAACCGGGGCCAGCCTCAGTTTCCTGAGGTTCCACAGGGCACCGTCCCCGGATCGTGCCTTGCCCAAGCCCTGCCCAAGCCCTGCCGGGCTCCTGGGGCACCTGGATGAGTTGGGATGAGCCGGGGATGAGCTGGGAATGAGCTGGGAATGAGTTGGGAACGAGCCGGGAACAGCCGGGATGAGGCTGGGGATGAGCCGGGGATGAGTTGGGAACAGCCGGGATGAGGCTGGGAGCTCGGGATGAGGTTGGGAATGAGCCGGGATGAGGCTGGGAGCTGGGGATGAGGTTGGGAATGAGCTCGGGGTGAGGCTGGGAATGAGCCGGGGTGAGGCTGGGAATGAGGCTGGGAATGAGGCTGGAATGAGCTGGGGATGAGGCTGGGAATGAGCTGGGATGAGGCTGGGAATGAGCTCGGGATGAGGCTGGGGATGAGCTGGGAATGAGGCTGGGAATGAGGCTGGGAATGAGCTGGGGATGAGGCTGGGAATGAGCTGGGATGAGGCTGGGAATGAGCTGGGAATGAGCCGGGAATGAACCGGGATGAGGCTGGGAGCTCGGTGCGGTGGTGCTGCAGTGTCCTTGCAGGGAAGGGTTCCTGCTGCAGGGCCCTGCTCAGGCTTCTCCCCGCTCCCTTCCCGAGGGGTGCTCTGGGCTCAGGGTGGCCCCAGGGTGACGCTGCACGGAGCGTCCCAGCCCCTGCCTTCATGGGGGTTCCTCAGGGCTTTACTCAGCGTTTACTACTCGTCCTCGTGCCCCTAGAGCAGGTCTGGAGCTCCTCAGACCCCAGCAGGTTTCTTATGAGTTGAATTTCTGATTTATTTGGGTTCGTGGTTTTGTGCTGAGCCCTGGGGCTGGTCTCCACTCACAGCAGCAGCAGGGAATGAGGAGGGAGGGATGGTTCCTCTCCCTTGGGAACACCATCAGGGAGAGCTCCTCTCTTTAGGGAGCACCATCAGGGCTGCAGAAATCCCAGAAATCCCCTGCAGGAGCCGGGCCGTGCCCTCACAGGGGGTGGCAACTTCTGGTTTGGATTTAGAGACTCTCACACCCATGGAGTTCCAGCTTTGGGCAGAGGGAGCTGAGCCAGGTCCTCACCTGGAGCTCTGCTCTGTCCCAGAAATGCAAATGGTGCTGCCAGGGGCTGAGCCAGGCTTGGGCTGAGCCAGGGCTGGGTTTCTCTCAGGAACTGCAAATCCTGCGTGTCGTTTGTCCCTGAAACCCTCGGGAACGGGGCTCTGGGGGCCGCTGGCCAGGGAGGGAGGGGTTTCAGAGTGCAGCCAAAGCTGCCAAAGCCTCAGCCCTGAGCTTCTCCTCCCCCTGCCCGAGCCCCGGGTGTTTTCCTGGCAAGTGCAATATTTCCTGGTGTTAAACCCAGCATTTTGGAGTCAAGGCTGTTTGGTTTTGAAGCCTCGCTCGCTCCCTGCCTGCTGCTCTGAGACAACTGTAAATCCTTTTTATTTTACTGTGAGAACAAATCACTTATTCCTGGGAGCAGCAGCTCTGACAAAGAGCTCGTTACCAGCATCGCGGATATCCCAGCATCAGCACCGCGGCAGGGATGGGGCTGGGGGGAAGGATTTATCCAGCGCTCAGAAAGCTGCCTGAGTCCGCAGGATTTTCTGTAAACTTCTCGTCCAAAGCCCGGCCAAGCTGTCGCTCCACGGTTTAAAGCCGCAGCCCGGAGGAGGAGGGGGCTCGGTCCCTTCCCCGTGGTGGCTCCGCGGGCCGCAGGAGGGACCGGCAGCTTTCCCTAAATTACTGAAACACCCAATAAATAAATAAATGATAACCGGCCCTGGGCTCCCGAGCCGCTGCCAGCCCCAAATCCGCCCTTTTTCTCCCAAGGATGCTTTGTTGGCTGCGGAGGCCGCTCCGCCCCTCTGCGGCAGCCGCGGGATCCACGCGGCTCCGGCAGCGGGAGCACTACCGGGAATACCGGGAATACTGGGAATACCGGGAATACCGGGAATACCGGGAATACCGGGAATACCGGGAGCACTGGGAATACTGGGAGCACTGGGAATACCGGGAATACCGGGAGCACTGGGAATACCGGGAATACCGGGAGCACTGGGAGCACTGGGAATACCGGGAATACCGGGAATACCGGGAGCACTGGGAATACCGGGAATACCGGGAGCACTGGGAGCACTGGGAGCACTGGAGGCGGGCAGACAGGACACAGCGTGTCCTGAGCGCCTGGGGGCGGAACTGTCGGCACAGGGTGCAAAAACACCTCAATTCCTGTATTTCTGCAGAAATATGCGGGGCTTTCACTCGGGTGGTTTTTACTTTCGGGCTTTGTTTTTTTTTTTTTTTTGCTGACGTTTTCCTCTCAGTTTCTCGCTGCTGTGTGTGAGAGCCTTTCTTGGGGTCGGGTTCGGGGTCGGTAAAGGGGGTTCGGGGTCCATCAGGGGTTTAGGATCCATAAAGGGGGTTCGGGGTCCATAAAGGGGTTCGGGGTATATAAAGGATTTAGGATCCATAAAGGGGGTTCGGGGTCAGTAAAGGGGGTTCGGGGTCCATAAAGGGTTTAGGATCCATAAAGGGGTTCGGGGTCCATAAAGGGGGTTCGGGATCCATAAAGGGGGCGGGAAGTGCCGCCGGAGCGGGGTGGGCGCTCGGGGCTGGCCCCGCGTCCTCCCGCACAAAGGGCTGCGCATGGAGGGGCTCAGCGGAGGAACAGAATCCACATTTGGGGTTTTTCCCAAAGACCAGAGCCCGGGCCAGGCTCCGGCGTCCCCGCGAGTCCCGGGGCCGAGCGGGGCCAGCGCTGCCCTCGCTCCGGGCTGGGGTTTGGTTCTCGGTGCGCGGCACAAAAGCGAAACTCGGGCTGGGAGAGGCCGAGCGCGGCCCGGGCTCATCCCGCCCCTCGATGCTGCCCGGCCCTCCGAGCCCCAGCGCCGCTTTAACACCTGCTACAGCACCGCGGCTTCCCGGAGCTTTGGCAGCTCGGCCCAGCTGCTCCGCTCAAGGGATTGGTTTTTTTTAAATTTTTATATGCCGGATTAAAACAATAAAAACATTAAAGTCCTAAAATTCCCGCAGGGAATAGAGATGCAGACAGTAAAGATTTGTGCGAGAGGGGCTGGGCTGGGCTGGGCTGGGCTGGGCTGGGCTGGGCTGGGCTGGGCTGGGGCGGCTTTGCGGCAGCGCACACGGAGCCGGGGGGAGCCGGGGGGAGCCGAGGCGTTTATCCTGGGGGTGTTTGAGAGCGGGAATGTCTGCCAGGGTTTGGGGTTTGGGGTGTTTGAGAACGGGAATGTCTGCCAGGGTTTGGGGTTTGGGGTGTTTGAGAACAGGAATCTCTGCCAGGGTTTGGGTGTTTATCCTGGGGGTGTTTGAGAACAGGAATGTCTGTCTGTGCCCTGCAGTGCCCAGAATTCAGGAATGAGCCTTTCCCTGTGCCCTGCAGTGCCCAGAATTCAGGAATGAGCCTTTCCCAATGCCCTGCAGTGCCCAGGGCTCAGCTCTGAGCCTTTCCCGGTGCCCTGCAGTGCCCAGGGCTCGGCCCTGAGCTCTCCCTGCCCAGCATCACCCCTGCAGTTCCTCCTGCCCTGCTCCCTGCCCAGCCTGGAGGGGAGAGCTCCCATCTGCAGAGCTCCAGAGCAGAATTCCAGTGCTCCCAGTTCTCCAGAGCAGAATTCCAACGCTCCCTCCCTGCGAGGTTTCGCTGCCTCCAGCCCGAACGGGGGCAGAGGAGCGGCTCAGCCTCCTCAGGGATGGTTCTGGTGACCTTGGCTTTGTGTTTCCACATCGCTGCACCAGCAGCACCTCGCCGTGGATGCGGGGGAAGCTGCTGGGAGAGGGTTCCTGGCACCTCGGGGCTGTGTCTGCTCAGGGGGGTTTGGGGCAGCCAGGACGTGATTGCTGGGAATGGTGTCGGGATCAGGTCAGTGTTGGCTCCCCGAGCCTGATCCTGGCTGGGCTCCAACCGCCCAGGGCGAGTCCCTGATGGGAAAGTGGAGAAAGGCGAGGAACACCCAGCACCTTCTGCAAAGAGACTGCAGATGATCCTGGGGGAAGAGAGAGGGAGCCGGGAGCTGCAGGACGGAGCCAGGCAGGGGAGTGTGCCGGGAGAAGCCATAAATCTGCGGGGAGAAGAGGTCACCGAGAGCCTCATCAGGGTGGGAGCAGCAGCTCCGCCGTAATGTGCCCATAAATCCCCGCTCCGATAAAACAGGTGGCTCTTCCGAGAGGCAGAAAGAGGCGAACGCTGGGGTTTTGCTGCTGCTGCCGCCGCTGCTGCTCTCCTTCTTTAAAAGCTTTAATTACCGCAGTGCTGACGGCTCCAGCAGGCAGGAGCCGGGAATGCGGCGGGATGCGGGAAGCAGGGGCAGGGAAGGAGGGAAGGGAGCTGCAGGTCGGCCAAAATCTCCAGGAAAAGGCACAAAAATGAGGTTTTATACAGGAACAGAGGCACAAAAATGATATTTTATACAGGAACGGAGGCACAAAAATGATGTTTTCTATAGGAATGGAGGCACAAAAATGAGTTTTTATACAGGAATGGAGGCACAAAAATGAGTTTTTATACAGGAATGGAGGCACAAAAATGATGTTTTCTATAGGAATGGAGGCACAAAAATGAGGTTTTCTACAGGAATGGAAGCACAACAATGAGTTTTTATACAGGAACGCAGGCACAACAATGAGTTTTTACACAATGATCGTGGGTGGCGTGGATGGAAAATTTCAGGTGCTTTGGCGCTGGGGATGGGGAAGATGAAGGGAGCTGCAGGGTGGGCAGTGGGGCTCTGGGGAAGGCCAGGGAGGGGTGGGAGGGCTGCAGGGACAGGATTGCACTGGCCCAGCCTGGCCCGGGGCACCTCTGGCAGGGCCTCAGCCAGGGATGCCTGCAGCTCCTTCCCAAAGCATCCCCAGATCCCAGCCTGCCCCCCGTTTTGTGCCTCTCCCGCCCCTCAGGAATTCCCTCTCCCCGTTTTTGGGTCGTTTCTAACCCCAGGCACCCCTGGGTCCCTGCAGCTTTTCCCTGCATGGCTCCGTTACAGGGGACAAACCCCAGAGCTCTGAGTGACTGGAATTCTCTTTGTGTTTGACCCGCTGCCCTTCCCAGGCAGCTGCTGCTGCTGCTGCAGCTTCCCCAGGAGATAAATCCACACAAAAACCCCTTTTCCAGGCGATAAAGCCATCAGCAGAGGCTCCACTCCGTGAATGGGTGGGCACATTCCCAATATTGCTCTGAATTGAAGGAAATCACCATTCCAGGGCCTTAAAAACCTGAATGGGGCCGTGGCATCCTCCGGGTGACTGGGGCGAGTCCCAAGGTCAAGGCTGAGTCACAGTCCCAGCCCGGCACGGGCACAGCCGGGCCCTCGGAGCCACCCTTGGGTCAGGGGCTCCTTTGGGGTCCTGGAGCCCGCGTTTGGGTCAGGGGCTCCTTTGGGGTCCCGGAGCCCGCGTTTGGGTTAGGGGCTGTTTGGGTTAGGGGCTGTTTGGGTTAGGGTTTGTTTGGGTTAGGGTTTGTTTTGGGGTTGTGGAGCCCACGTTTGGGTTAGGGTTTGTTTGGGTTAGGGTTTGTTTGGGTTAGGGTTTGTTTTGGGGTCCTGGAGCTGACGTTTGGGGAAGGAGCTGTAACTGCATTTGGGAAGGGGCTGTAGCCGCCTTTGTTCCCGTTCCGGGGCTGCCTTTGGGAAGGGGCCGTGGCCGCCTTTGTTCCCGTCCCGGGGCCGCCTTTGTTCCCGGCCCGGGGCTCCGTGCGGCCCCGGAGCCGCCGCGCTCTCGGCGTTCGGAGCTCGCTCCCCGCCTGCCGGGGCTCTGCGGGCCCGCCCGGCCTCGCTGCCTCGCCCAAGGTCACCGGGGCGGCCGCGGCTGCCGGGACGCGGCGCTGGCCCCGCGATTCACGGGGGATCCCGGGGGGCCGGGCCCGGCTCCAGCGCGGCGAGCACGGCGGGGCCGCTCCGGGGCTGCCGTAATTAACACCCGGCCGTGGATGCGTTCATCGCCGCGCTCGCAGGGACGGGAAAGCGGAAAGCGGCGTTTCGGAGCGCTCCGCCGGGCTCGGGGATCGCGGCGTGCCCGCGGCGTTTGGGGTACAAAACCCGTCCAGTGGGGGTTTTTGGGGGCCAGAAAAATCCCCATCCCGCGGGGTTTGGGGGGTACAAAATCCCATCCAGTGGGGGTTTTTGGGGGCCAAAAAATCCCCATCCCGCGGGGTTTTGGGTGTACAAAATCCCCATCCCGCGGGGATTTGGGGGTACAAAATCCCTATCTCGTGGGGATTTGGGAGTACAAAATCCCCATCCCGCGGGGTTTTGGGAATCCAAAATCCCCATCCCGCGGGTTTTGGGGATCTGCTCCGTGGGGCCAGCTGTGCCCAGCTGTGTCCAGCTGTGCCCAGCTGTGCAAACCACGGCGCTGCTCCTGCCCAGGTGCTCCACAACCCAGCTCGTCCATCTGCTCCTTCCCAAAGCCCGGAGCTCGGGAGGTTCCCTGGGTTTGGTGGTGATGAATCCCTCGGGACCGCCCCGTGCCCGGCTCCGCTCTCCGTGCCCGGCTCTGCCCGGGCAGATCCCACCGAAATCCAAGGGGAAAATGGAAATGACAAAGGGCAGCGGGATGCGGAGCTGCTGGAGGATTCTGCCCCGGACGTCCTTGGCTCCTCACGTACGGAGCCAGATGCTTCCTCCCCCTGCCCGAGCACCTGCATCCAGGAGGGGGCTGTGCCGGAGAAGCCCTTTGGGATGAGCGAAGCCATAGAAATGTAAATTAAATTATTTACCTACTCCCAGTTAAACGCTCTGCCCTTCTGGCCAAGGAGGATGGCGGTGGGATGGGGTGGGCTCCAGAACCCGCTCAGCTCTTTGTGTAAAATTGCGGGGAACTTTGGGGAGTAACCTATCGGGAAAAAAATTATCTGAGCAAACAAGGGAAAAAGGAAAAAAAAAAAAAAATCTCAATTTTGGTGCTTTGCACAATGCTCCGTGGGGCCGCTGGGCCGGGGATTCCTCACCCAGCGCTGCCCAGAGCTTGATTATTATTGTTATTCCTCCCTTTTTCTTTTTTTTCACACATAAGGAAGGACCCGGAATCAATCACGGGGCAGAGGGAGCAGCGTTTTAAAGGGAAAGGCAGAGGCACAGCAGCGTCCCTGGAGCCGCCAGAGCCAAAAACGCCATTTCAGGGTTTAAATCTCGCTGCAGTTTTAGCCGGGGGCAGCTGCGGGGGGGGAATGGCTCCAAATGCACCCCGGGCTCCTTCCCTGGGGCTGCTGCAGCCTTCCAGGAATTGGCGTTTCCTGCTGCCCGCGGCTCGGGGGCGGCCCCGGGCACCCCCGGCCCCCAAATCGGAGCCTCTCGTCCCCGTGGGCGCTGGCGCGGGTCCGTTCGGAGAAGGCAGACGGACAGACGGCTCCGTTTGTCCGTGCGGGGTTGGGCTCTGCCGAGCCGGCCGTGTGCGCGGCGCTGTCCCCGCACCGACGCCTCCCTCCTTGCCGGTGAACGGGGCTCGGTCACTGCCGTGCTCCTTCCTTGCCGTGGAACGGGGCTCGGTCACTGCCGTGCTCCCTCCTTGCCGGTGAACGGGGCTCGGTCACTGCCGTGCTCCGTCCTTGCCGGTGAACGGGGCTCGGTCACTGCCGTGCTCCTTCCCTGCCGGTGAACGGGGCTCGGTCACTGCCGTGCTCCCTCCTTGCCGGTGAACGGGGCTCGGTCACTGCCGCGCTCCCTCCTTGCCATGGAACGGGGCTCGGTCACTGCCGTGCTCCCTCCTTGCCGGTGAACGGGGCTCGGTCACTGCTGTGCTCCTTCCCTGCCGGTGGAACGGGGCTCGGTCACTGCCGTGCTCCCTCCTTGCCAGTGAACGGGGCTCGGTCACTGCCGTGCTCCCTCCTTGCCGGTGAACGGGGCTCGGTCACTGCTGCGCTCCCTCCTTGCCGGTGAACGGGGCTCGGTCACTGCCGTGCTCCCTCCTTGCCGTGGAACGGGGCTCGGTCACTGCCGTGCTCCCTCCTTGCCGGTGAACGGGGCTCGGTCACTGCCGTGCTCCCTCCTTGCCATGGAACGGGGCTCGGTCACTGCCGTGCTCCCTCCTTGCCGGTGAACGGGGCTCGGTCACTGCCGCGGTCCCGCCGGCCCTTGGGCCGTGAATCACCGCGGACCGGGGCACTTGGGGCACATTAGCGAATTAATTAATTAACCCGAGCGGCCGGGGAGGAGGGAATTACCGGGCATTGCTGAGATGGGAGATGGGAGATGGAGCCGGGGTCACAGCACACCCGGGACAGCCACCCCGGGGTCCCCTGCCCACAGGGTCACCCTGATCCCACCGCAGCCTCCCTGCGCCCGTGCCCGGCCAGCGGGGAATGGAAATGAGCTGGGGACGTTTCTGCGAAGCCAAACCCAACGGGTGGCAGCTTTTAAAGGCGGTGACTTTGAGCTCAGCTCGTGCTCGCCCTGCATCATTTCCCTCCCGCACCGCAGTGCAGCCTCCGCCGCTCCCTCGTGTCCCCTCCGTGCTCCGGTGGGCCAGGGGGCACTGGCCCCGCGGGCACCAGGTGGCTCCAGCACCGTGACCATGGTGGTGACCCCAGCCCTGTGACCATGGTGGTGACCCCGGCCCTGTGGCCATGGTGGTGACCCCAGCCCTGTCACCAGTGTGGCTCCAGCGCTGTGACCATGGTGGCTCCAGCGCTGTCACCGCGGTGGTGGCTCCAGCCCTGTGACCACAGTGGTGACTCCAGCCCTGTCACCAGGGTGGCCCCAGCGCTGTCACCATGGCAGCTTCAGCCCCGTGGCCAGGGTGGCTCCAGTGCCGAGTCACGGTCGGAGCAGGGCTCAGCCTCCCCGCGGTGCTGACAGCTCGTTAATTAATCCCGTTAATTGCGCCGTGAGCGGCCCCGCAGCCTCCCCGGCCCTGCCGAGCCCGGTGTCATCGGTGCTGCCGCAGCCCGGCCCGGGTTCCCCCGGAATTGCGGCCCGGCCCGGGGTTCCCCGGGAATTGCGGCCCGGTGCCGCTGGTACCGGGCTCGGAGCGGGACCGGCGGGGCCGAACCCTGCCCCGAGCTCCAGCAGCTCCGGCCCGAGCCCCCGCCGCCAACGCGGCTCTCCCAGCAGCAGGAGAAGCCCCGAGCAGCCGAGCGAGCCCTCGCTGCTCGTGTCGTGCTCGTTAAATGCGGCAGAAATCCCCTCCCGCCGCCCGCCCGGGGCCCTGGCGCAGCTGGCAGCGCTGTGTGTGCCCTACAGACGGCTCGGAACGGCTCGGAACGGCTCGCAACGAGCGCATCCATCCCGGAGCTGTCGCAGCCCGGGGCCCCCGCCGTTTGTCCCGCCCGGCCCGGCCCGGCTCCGTCCATTTTCCGTGGGGAAAACGCCGAATTTGGGGCCGCAGGAGCGGCTCCAGCCTGGGAAAGCCCGGGGCCGGCTGGCAGCTCACCCTGCTGCTGTCCCTCGCCCCAAAGACTTTACAGCCAACATCTTCTTTTTAATTCCGACACCCGCAAAATAGCAGCTGAAATAACCCTGCTGTATGTCAGCTGCTGATGGAAGGAGATTAAATATTAAAGCCAGTGCTGTGGCTTTAACTCATTCCATTTTTTTCCCTACTCTTCCCCCCCCTGCTCTCCCCCTCTGCTTCCCCTCTCTGTGTAAAATGACATGATTTAGAGCCCAAGTGCCAGACTCAGCCTCTGGGTTTCGGCGTTTGGAAATGTGTGCAGAAAGATATATTGTGTCTGTGAGCATTTCTGCGCAGGGAAGGAGAGAGCTCCCGAGCTGTGAGCCCACATAAAGATGTTAAATAGAGCTGTAACGCGCGCCCGACGCACGGAAAGTGCCGGGGAAAAAAAAGAAAAAAAATTAGGGAAAAAAAAAAAATCCGGCAATGAAGGAAAATGAAAGATTAAAATAAACCTGGCGTTGGCGAGGCCGGGCTGGGGCTGGCGGGGGAGACGTGACCCTGCTCTGCGCCTCCCGCCCTTCCCTCCCTGACCCAAAAATCACATTTATTTAGCACAAAACGGAGCGGGAGAATTGAGGATTTTCTTCTTTTTCATTTCCCCCAGCCCCCGTCTCAGGTGCTCAGATTTCCGACACCGCCTGCCTGCTCAATATTCAAATATTCATCCCAGCCCCGCACAAAAGCCGGGTTTATTTCCCTCGCTTCACCCCATCCCAGCAGGGTCCCACCTCGGGCAGCCGAATCCCATAAACCCAGCGATTTTGGGGCCAAAACCATGGAAAAATGTGGGTGTCCCTTCGCCTGCAGGGCCCCTTGGCCGGCACGATCCGGGGCAATTCCCGAATTCCCGAATTCCCTCGCTCCTGCTCCTTTGTTCTGAGCGTTTCGGGGCCGCCAGGATCTGGGGAAGCTCCTCGGACAAAAAGGGTTTGTGGGAGGCTGGAGCAGAGCAGCGGGGTGGAAAAGCTGCCCAGACCAGGCAGGCTTTGGCCGAGCTGCCGAGAAGTTTAATTTGGGGTTTATTTGGGGTTTATTTGGGGTTTGTTTAGGGTTTGGTTACGGAGCGGAGCTGAGGGGGACAGCGGGGGTTCAGTCCGTGCCTGGAGCTCCACTGGCAAAAACCTCTTGGCTCTTCTCCCTCCAGCTCCAATTCCTCTGAATTTGAACCCAAACCATGGGCGGCCAGCAGAGCACCTGGAGAGCTCTGAAGGACGCTCAGTGTGTGTGACCCCCTTGTCCTTGAGCCCTCGAGGGGAGCAGGGGCTGGCGCTGGCTGCGCCCCAGGTCTGGGTGTCCCCAGGTCTGGGTGTCCCCTGCCACTGCGGGATTGTCCCCTTCCATCGAGGGATTGTCCCCTGCTATTGAAGGAATTGTCCCCTTCCATCGAGGGATTGTCCCCTTCCATCGAGGAATTGTCCCCTGCCATCGAGGGATTGTCCCCTGCCACTGAGGGATTGTCCCCTGCCATTGAGGGATTGTCCCCTTCCATCGAGGGATTGTCCCCTGCCACCGAGGGGCAGAATTGTCCCCTGCTATTGAAGGAATTGTCCCCTTCCATCGAGGGATTGTCCCCTGCCATTGAGGGGCAGAATTGTCCCCTGCCACTGCGGGATTGTGCCCCCTGTGCTCAGCTCGAAACTCAGATTTATTTGCTCAAACAGCAGAGCCGTAAATAAAGCCGTGGGGAGGCCCCCGGTGGGTGTCACGCTGGAGCAGCCCCACAGGAACAGGTGGCTCTGGGTGGGATTGGGCTGCCATGCCTGGAGAGGGAAGGGGAAGGGGCAGGAATGTAGGAATGTGCTGCTCCTGCTTTGCTGCTTTGCTGCTGCTCTGCTTTGCTGCTGCAGCGTTTCCATGCCCGGGGCGCTGCAGAGCCCGGCCCGTTTGTCGCAGTCTATTAGGAGAGACGCAATCCATCCTGAGCTTTATGGGGCTGTGCTTTAACCCCGTCCGTGCCTCGCTCCCCCTGCTCAGCCTCGCTCCCGCCTTTGTCTGCCTCTGCCGGCCCCACAGCCAGCCCCAAGCCCTCCCTGGGGTTTCCACGCTCCCCAGGCGCTCCCTGAGGGACGGGGTCCGTCCTGCAGCCCTCCCTGCAGTGGGGTTCGCCTGCTCCCCCTGAGGCTCCACCTGGGGGCTGCCTCTGCCTCGCCCCACGCACGAAGAGTTGCCCAAACTGCACTGAATTCCCCCCTTACTCAGCCAGCGGCAGAGTGGGAATTTTGGGGTTCAGAATTTCCGGGCATTTACCCCTAACCCTGTCCCCTCTCCCACAGCCCTGTCCCCTCTCCCACAGCCCTGTCCCCTGCTCCCACAGCCCTGTCCCCTTCTGTCCCCTTCTGTCCCCTCTCCCACAGCCCTGTCCCCTTCTGCCACCCCTGAATCCGCCGTCCCTCAGCTCCAGCCCAGCGCAGGTCTGGCTGTAAAACCCCGCGTGCGTTTATTCCCCATTTTGTAAACGGTTTCATTGCAGAGGTTCACAAACGAGGACCACCTGGCGGTCCATAAACACAAGCACGAGCTGACATTGAAATTCGGCCCCGCTCGCACCGACTCCGTCATCATCGCAGGTATGAGCCCGGCCCGGCCCGCCGAGATTGATGCCAGGCACCAGCTGCACTGCAAAGCCCATAAAACCTCCTGTGATCTGCATTTAATCAGGCCCAGAGCAAAGCCAGAGGCTTCCAAGTTTTTTCTTTTTTTTCTTTTTTTATGGTAGTATCAGGTTTTGTGGGGTTTGGGTTTGTTTTTTTTTTTTTTTTTAATTTTTTTTTTTTAAGCTCTCGCCCTTTTTTATTAAAGGCTGGAGGATTTATGGCCAGAAGGGCTTTCACGTCTCTGCGTGTGCTTTGAGGACGATGAACCACCCCTGACAGAGCAGCTTCCCCTCTCAGCCCAGGTGTCAATTTTCCCGAGCCTTTAGGAAGCTGCAGTTAATAAATTAAAGCCCCACGAGCTCTGCGGGAGCTCCCACAGCCTCTGTAAAATTGGGGGAACCCAAACCCCACAAATCTCAGAGCAGAGAGGCCCCCCCGAGTCCCTCCTGTCCCTCTGCGTCCCTGCTGGGTGACCAGAGGGGTTTTAGGGAAAACAAAACAAAACAAAACAAAACCAAAGCAAAGCAAAGCAAAGCGCTGCAGCATCCTGGCACCTCCCTCCTTCCCCGCTCATCTCCAGCCCCGAGCCGGGGCTGAGGCAGGCAGTGGGAGCTCAGCTGGCTCTGAAGGTTTGGGTGAATTGTGGCTGTGGGCTGAATTCATTCCCACTGGGAATTTCAGAATTGCTCTCCCTGGCAAGCATGAAACGCTTCAGGAGCACAAGGAACAAGGTCACCCCTGACACTCAGGGGGCTGCTCTGGGGTAAAACACACAAAAAAACCCCAAACAAACCAAATTTATCCACAGCCAGTCCAGGACCAGCTACACCCCCCAAAGCAGTGCAGGCCCCGTGCCTCTGGCACAGACAGGGGGAGTGAGGGCTGTAAAACCCCGCTGGCTGTGAGCAGAGAGTCTGGGCCTGCTCCTGCCTGAAATTCCATTTATCCCAGGCTTTTCTGAGCCACCATTTTGTCTCTGGGATTTTTTTGGGACCATTTTGTCTCTGGGATTTTTTTTGACTGTTTTCTCTGTGGGATTTTTTGGGACCATTTTGTCCCTGGGATTTTTTGGGACCATTTTTTCCCTAGGATTTTTTGGGACCATTTTGTCTCTGGGATTTTTTGAGACCATTTTTTCCCTGGGATTTTTTGGGACCATTTTGTCTCTGGGATTTTTTGAGACCATTTTTTCCCTGGGATTTTTTGAGACCATTTTTTCCCTGGGATTTTTTGGGACCATTTTGTCTCTGGGATTTTTTTTGACCATTTTGTCCCTGGGATTTTTTGGGACCATTTTTTCCCTGGGATTTTTTTTGACCATTTTTTCCCTGGGATTTGTTGCTCCCTCCGTGCCTCCCGAGCTGTGTGGCAGGAGCAGGAGCTGCTCAGGCGGGGCAGGACAGGAGCAGGGAGGCTCCAGGGTTTGTTTTCACAGCCTGGCAGTGTCTGCAGCAGCTCGGGAGGGCAATGCTGGGCAGGAATGGTCCCAGAGGAGCCCTGTTAGAGCCAGCCCAAGCCCAGCACAAACAGCTCCTGCAGGGAGATCGGGATGATGGAGCTCTGGATTTCATGGGCTGGGATCTGGGGGCAGCTCAGGTGCCCAGAGGGCGATTTTGCTTCAGGGCCAGCCCAGCAGAGGGAGGGTTTGGGGCTGAATCATCCCGGGGATGCTCTTTGTGCTGGAAAATCCAGTGTTTTCCTGGGGAATGGACCCTCGGGTGGGATCCCCATGGAGCTGGAGGCTGCCTGCAGCAGGGAGGCTCCTTGGGCTCTTCTGGGCTGGGTGATGGCCAGAGAGGCCAGGACTGGGTCTGAATGGGCTGGGGAACGGGACTGGGTCTGAATGGGCTGGGGAACAGGACTGGGTCTGAATGGGCTGGGGAGCAGGACTGGGTCTGAATGGGCTGGGGAACAGGACTGGGTCTGAATGGGGTGGGGAACGGGACTGGGTCTGAATGGGCTGGGGAGCGGTCCCACAGGAATTGCCCTGGGCCTCAGAGCTGGCACAAGGAAGGGAGAATTCCCAGGGAATCACTGTGGGATTCAGAGCTGGCACAAGGAAGGGAGCATTCCCAGGGAATTGCTGTGGGGTTCAGAGCTGGCACAGGGAGAGGAGCATTCCCAGGGAATCACTGTGGGATTCAGAGCTGGCACAGGGAGAGGAGCATTCCCAGGGAATCACTGTGGGATTCAGAGCTGGCACGGGGAGGGCAGGGAGAATTCCCAGGGAATCACTGTGGGATTGGGAGCTGGCACAGGGAGAGGAGCATTCCCAGGGAATCACTGTGGGATTGGGAGCTGGCACGGGGAGGGCAGGGAGCATTCCCAGGGAATCACTGTGGGATTGGGAGCTGGCACAGGGAGGGCAGGGAGCATTCCCAGGGAATCACTGTGGGATTCAGAGCTGGCACAAGGAAGGGAGAATTCCCAGGGAATCATTTTGGGATTGGGAGCTGGCACAGGGAGGGCCGAGGCTCTGCCCAGCCCTGGGGCTGCTCTCCCCTCTCGTCACTCCCTGTGTTGATGATTTCAGGGAGATCCCACTCCCGATTTTCCGTCCTTGTCCAGCTGAGGACGGGGCAGACCCGAGGTGGGAGGGACGGGAATCCCACAGCCAGGAGCTGACAGAAATCCTCTCCCTGCAGTGATTATTCCCCCAACACCAGAGGAACAGAACCAGCACGGAATGAGTGTCCCCGTTCCAGAGTGTCACTGGCTGTCCCCAGGGTGGCACCCACAGTCCCGGGGCTCCCCACTCAAGGACTGGGGTGGGAAAATGGGGGTTTTGGTTTTTTGGTTTTTTTTGCTCTCCCTGACCAATTCTTGGTGTTCCAACCCGACCCAGATCAGACCCCGACCCCGACGCGGTTCCTGAAGAACTGTGAGGAGGTGGGGCTGTTCAACGAGCTGGCCAGCTCCTTCGAGCACGAGTTCAAGAAAGCTGCTGAGGAGGATGAGAAAAAGGCAAGGGGCTGCCCTGGGAGGGACCGGGGCGCTGCTGGGGGAGGCACAGGCCCGGGGGAGGATC
The DNA here is from genome assembly GCF_051311805.1 of Agelaius phoeniceus. NCBI lineage: Eukaryota > Metazoa > Chordata > Aves > Passeriformes > Icteridae > Agelaius > Agelaius phoeniceus. Next base: position 902,692 of record NC_135299.1, read on the forward strand.
CGCTGCCCTGTGGGGTCTCGTTTGTGTAACTCGGGTGCCTTTGGCTGCTTTTCCCGCTGAGCCCGGCCTGCCGAGAGCACATTTAATGGTTTATTATTCCTTTGGCTTTGCACCTCGAAAAAGGGGGGAACAGAGAGGGGGAGAGCCCAAAATACCTGACAGGGAGGGAGCTGCAGGAGCCGGGGAGGGAGCAGAGCCCGCTCGGGGCCGGGACGCGGCGGGATCGAGCTTGGAGGGGCAGGCACGGGCTGGGGGCTCCGGGGTGTCCGTGCCAGCGCGCCCGGAGCCGGCGGCTCGGTGCAAACGAGCAGCAGCTTGCGCTAACAAAGAGCCCCGCGCTCCGCCAGCGCCATCGATCCCGGCTGCCCCCGCAGCCCGGCAAGCGCCAGGGGCTGAAGGACAACGGGATCTCATCAGAAAGCGGCTAATTAAGGACATTTGCAGCCCCCGCCCTCCCCGCTCGCCGGGCGGGAGCAGCAGCAGATGCGTGCCGGGCGCTCAGCCTGGCACATACATTTACTAAATTGATCTATGGCCGCGCATACGCTCGCAGTCAGCGGCGCTGCTCGGAAATAAACTGCGGGAGCCGAGCCGCGTAAATCTTCCCGAGATGGGGAACGGAGGAATTCAGAATTAAAACTGAAACCTGCCTTCCCAGCCGCTCCCCCCCTCGCCAATAACAGGCTCTTTAAACCGAAATTGATCTCTCTCATTGGTATGCGGCTGCGGCAAAGGCTCCTGCCCTTTGTTCTGGAGCGGAGAAGGGAGGCAGGAACAGGCAGGGATGGGGAGCAGGAATAACCGGGGATGGGGGGCAGGAATAACCAGGGATGGGGGGCAGGAACAGACAGGGATGGGGGGCAGGAACAGGCGGGGATGGGGGGCAGGAATAACCGGGGATGGGGGGCAGGAACAGGCAGGGATGGGGGGCAGGAACAGGCGGGGATGGGGGGCAGAAACAGGCGGGAATGGGGTCAGGAGAGGCCCGGGATGTTCGCCCACAGCACCCCCGAGCAGCCTAAACACTTGTGAGAAACGGCTCTGAAATATTCCTCACGCTATTCCCCGCACGGGGAGCTCGGCTGCTAGGGAGGGGACTGTCCCTGCTCAGCCCTGTCCGGCCAGGCCAGCTGGTCACTCGCTGGTCACTCGCTGGTCACTCGCTGGTCACTCCCTGGCCGGGCTGAGCTCCCGCTTTTGTGTTCGTCCTCCCCTTTGCGAGGGTGGTCCCGCTCCGGCGCCGTTAATTAAAACCGCGGGCGCAGCGGGAGCGTCCCCGGGGGCGCTTTAAGCGGCTCGAGCGTTGCTGCGCGTTAATCCCGGCTCTTTGTGATCCCCCAGCCGCGGCCGTGCTCTGAAAGGGCAGGAAAATGGGTATGAGGGCAGGTAAATGGTGATTGCTGACCCCCTTAGAGGGCAGGTAAATGGTGATTGCTGCACCTACAGCAGGGCTGTGCTGTGAAAGGGCAGGTAAATGGGTAGAAGGGCAGGTAAATGGTGATTGCTGCACCTAGAGCCGGGCTGTGCTCTGAAAGGGCAGGTAAATGGGTATAAGGGCAGGTAATTTGGTTATTGCTGCATCTACTGCGAGCAGACCCACCCAGGGGAGCCACCCGGGGGTCTGGAGCTATGTCCCGTGTGAAATACCCCAAAAGGAGAGGCTGGAGCTCTGAAATACCCCAAACTGAGGGGCTGGAGCTGCATCACCCCATGGGCTGGATGGAGGGATGGAGGGAGGGATGGAGGGATGGATGGAGGGATGGATGGAGGGATGGAGGGAGGGATGGAGGGATGGATGGATGGATGGATGGATGGATGGATGGATGGAGGGATGGATGGAGGGATGGATGGAGGGATGGATGGATGGAGGGATGGATGGATGGATGGATGGATGGAGGGATGGATGATGGATGGAGGGATGGATGGAGGGATGGATGGATGGATGGATGGATGGATGGATGGAGGAATGGATTGAAGGAGGGATGGATGGATGGATGATGGATGGATGGAGGGATGGATGGATGGAGGGATGGATGGATGGATGGATGGATGGATGGATGGATGGATGGAGGGATGGATGGATGGATGGATGGATGGATGGATGGAGGGATGGATGGATGGATGGATGGAGGGATGGATGGATGGATGGATGGATGGATGGATGGAGGGATGGATGGATGGATGGATGGATGAAGGGATGGAGGGATGGATGGAGAGATGGAGGGATGGAGGGATGGATGGATGGATGGATGGAGGGATGGATGGATGGATGGATGGATGGATGGATGGATGGATGGATGGATGGATGGATGGATGGATGAAGGGATGGAGGGATGGATGGAGAGATGGAGGGATGGAGGGATGGATGGATGGATGGATGGAGGGATGGATGGATGGATGGATGGATGGATGGATGGATGGATGGATGGATGGATGGATGGTCGGTCCCTGACTGGTTCCACTGGGCCACGTGGCCCTGCTGGATCCCAGGGTGGTGGCAAGGGGCCAAGTCCAGGCATATGGTTGGGTTTTATTTTAATGGGGCGCTCATAGATATTTAATAACTTGCATGGCTCTTTGTTTGCTTTTGATAATCGGGTAATAAAATAATTCAGGCTGATTTATACAATGTTTTACAGCTCTTCTGTGAATGAAAGTGCCTCCTGTAACTCGCAGGCATTTGGCTGGGGTACCTGTTCTCCTTAGCAGGGCCCTTTTTATACCAGAAATCCCAATAAAGCCCGGGGAGCAGGGCTGTGTGTTACTGAGACCCCAAAGTGCTGCCAGCTGGGGCTGGGCTGCAGCAGCCCCGTGCCCTGCCCTGGGCTCCCAGAGGCTGCTTCAGTGCAAATAAATCACAATGATGATGATGATAATAATAATAATAATAACAACGATAATAAATTGGCAGGGCTGGGGGCCTGAGCCTCCAACTCAGGGAGCAGAGAGCGCTTGGCAGGCAGTGCGAGATGGGGGCTCCTTCCAGGCTGTCTGTCTGTCCCTCCCCGGGCTGTCTGTCTGTCCCTCCCAGTCTGTCTGTCCGTCCCGGGCTGTCTGTCCCTCCCAGTCTGTCTGTCCCTCCCAGTCTGTCTGTCCCTCCAGGGCTGTCTGTCCGTCCCGGGCTGTCTGTCCGTCCCGGCTGTCTGTCTGTCCCTCCGCAGGCTGTCTGTCCCTCCCCAGTCTGTCTGTCCGTCCCGGCTGTCTGTCCGTCCCGGCTGACTGTCCGTCCCTCCCCGCAGAGCTCGGGGGCCCTGGACATGTCGCTGCCCTCCACCCCGGAGGTCAGGGTCAAGGAGGAGGAGCCGCTCGAGGTGGATTCGTCGCCGCCCGAGAGCCCCGCGGCGCGGCCCCGCTCGCCCCCGCACCGGGACAGGGACAGGGACAAGGTGGGGACCCGGCCGGGCTCCTCGGGGCCTGACTGGGGCCTTTTGAGACCTGAGTTGGGCCCCTGAAGGGACAGAGGGGCTGGAGCTGCACCCCTGTCTAAAGTGCCCCACATGGAGGGGCTGGAGCTTCTAAAACACCCCGAGCTGAGGGGCTGGAGCTTCATCTCCCTCTCAAGCCCCCAAATGAAGGCACTGGAGCTTCATCTCCCTCTCAGAGCCCCCAAATGCAGGGCCTGGAGCTTCAGCCCCCTCTCAGACCCCCCAAATGGAGGGGCTGGAGCCAATGCCCCCTCTCGGAGCCCCCAAATGGAGGCGCTGGAGCCGATGCCCCCTCACCACGCGGCACGGCTGATGTGCTGCCCCGGGTTTGTGTGGTGGGGGTCTCTGGAGGCTGCAGCAGGCAGAGCCGTGGCAGAGCCAGCAGCCCCTGTCGTGTGTTCTGCCCCACAGGAGGGCCCCCCCAAGGCCGTGATCCTGTCCACCCCCACGCCCACCATCGTGCGCCCGGGCTCGCTGCCGCTGCACCTGGGCTACGACGCCCTGCACGCCGCGGCCACGCTGCCGTCCCCCACCTCGGTCATCACCCAGGCACCGCCCTCCAGCCGCCAGCTGGGGTGAGTATCGGGGGCAGCCATTCCGGCCGGGAATCCCCGGAGGGCCAGGGGGAGCTGGCACGGCTGGCACGGCTGGCACTGCCGGCACTGCCATGGCCCGCACAGTGGTGCAGAGCTCTGCAGCTCTCCCAGGGCAGTGCTGCAGTTTTGGAGCTCTCCCAGGGCAGTTTTGCAGCCCTGTTGTGGTTTTGCAGCCCTGTTGTGGTTTTGCAGCCCTGTTGCTGTGTTTTGCAGCCCTGTTGTTGTGGTTTTGCAGCCCTGTTGTGGTTTTGCAGCTGTCCCAGGGCAGTTTTGCAGCCCTGTTGTGGTTTTGCAGCTGTCCCAGGGCAGTTTTGCAGCCCTGTTGTGGTTTTGCAGCCCTGTTGCTGTGTTTTGCAGCCCTGTTGTGGTTTTGCAGCCCTGTTGTTGTGGTTTTGCAGCCCTGTTGCTGTGTTTTGCAGGTCTCCCAGCTCCTCCCTCCCTCTCGTCGTGCAGCTCGCCAATGGCCAGACCATGCCCGTGCTGCCCGGGCCCCCCGTGCAGATGCCTTCTGTCATTTCGGTGAGAGAACCTTCCAGAGCCCTGCCCTGCCCTGCTCACACTCTCCGTGCCTCCCCTCCCAGCCTGGGGGCTGCAGGAGGGGCAGAGGGCAATCAGTCCCTTTGGAAAAACCCAAACCCGTGCCCTGACAGATGGGTGGCACTGCCAGGCAGGGCTGGGAGCCACAGGGTCCTGAGGAGCCGCTTCCATTGGGAGCAGCTGCTCTGAGGGAAGGGAAGGGAAGGGAAGGGAAGGGAAGGGAAGGGAAGGGAAGGGAAGGGAAGGGAAGGGAAGGGAAGGGAAGGGAAGGGAAGGGAAGGGAAGGGAAGGGAAGGGAAGGGAAGGGAAGGGAAGGAGCTGTCCCTTTCTGTGCTCCGCGCTGGGTGATTCTGGGTGCCAGCAGCCGTCAGGGGTGACCTGGGCTGGGCGTTTGCCAGCCCCGCTCTGCCAGAGCTCCCGCGGGGCTGCTCCAGTGCCAGCGCCTCTGTCCTGCTCCCCACAGCTGGCCCGGCCCCTGGCCATGGTGCCCAACATCCCTGGCATCCCCGGGCCCCCCAGCAGCAGCAGCAGCGGCAGCAGCAGCAGCGGGTCCCTGTCGCCCTCAGCGCTCCCGGTGCACTCCGAAGCCAAAATGGTGAGGGGACAGGGGGGCCCTCAGCCTCCAGCAGCTCCTGGCCAGAGAGCCAGGGAAGGGATTTGGCACCAGGCACCCCTGGCTCCCTCGGCACACTCCAGATCCCGCTGTGGGCACGCAGGGACTGGGCTGGACACTGGGCTGGGCTGGACACTGCACACTGGGCTGGACACTGCACACTGGGCTGGGCTGGACACTGCACACTGGGCTGGACACTGGGCTGGGCTGGACACTGCACACTGGGCTGGACGCTGCCCTCTAGGTCAGACACTGCCCTCTGGGCTGGACACTGGGCTGGGCTGGACACTGCCCTCTGGGTCGGACACTGGGTCGGACACTGCCCTCTGTGTCGGACACTGCCGGTGCCCGTGTCCAGCGGGGTGGCTGCAGGGTGGCAGGGGCAGCCGGGGCCCTGGCAGCTCCTCTGATGTGCCTTTTCTGCTGTGCCTTTTTCTCCCCTGGCAGAGGCTGAAGGCCAGCCTGGCAGCCTCCTCCTCGCTGAACGGCAGCAGCCTGGCCGTGGGCTCGGCCAGCACCATGGTGACCGCGCGGCCGGAGCAGAGCCAGGGGGGCCAGCACCCCGACACCCCCTCGCCAGCGCAGCCACAGGTGTGTGGGTGGGTGTGTGTGTGTGTCTGTGTGTGTGTGTGTGTGTGTGTGTGTGTGTGTGTGTGTGTGGGTGTGCTGCTGCTGCTGCTGCTGCTGCTCTGCTGCTGCCCTGGGGCTGGGCGAGGAGCACAAAACCTCCCAGCATCCTCCCTGCGCTGCAGAATGGGTTAAAACCTCTTCATTCCAGGGCTGCTCAGCACTGAGGCACTCCCAGCACACCAGGCAGGGGCTGCAGCCCTGCTTCATCTGCCTGGAAGCCCTGGGAAGGAGCGTTTCCCCTCTTCTCCCTGCCCAAATCTGGGTTAAATGCTCCTCGCTCAGGCCATCAGCCGGCCTGGCTCCTGCAGCAGCCAAATGCCAGCAGCCTCCATCAGCGTGGCCACCTGCTCCAGCCCGGCTGGGCTTGCAGAGTTTAATCTCCATATGCTGCACTGGGGCTGGGCTGGCTCTGTGGGGCTGGGCTGGCCCCAGTGTGGGGCTGGGCTGGCCCCGGTGTGGGGCTGGGGCTGCTCCACTGCCAGCCCTGGCTGCTCTCCCTTTGTTCTCCCCAATAAAACTGGGGCCCTACAAAACCTCCCGTTCCCCGTTGCCTCCCAGAGCTTTTTGGCTGGAGGTTTTGAGGGGAAAATTAATTTTTAAAGCAAATTAGATTCTTAAAAGCCGGGATTTGCTGCTGCCCTGAGCAGCGACCGTGCCGGGCAGTGGCAGCGGGACCGAGCTCCGCTCCGCTCTGCGGTGCCAGCGCCGTGTCCTGCCTGTCCCAGAGCCACTGCTGAGCACAGGCCCTGTCCCCATCCCCTGTCCCCATGTCCCTGTCCCTATGCCCCATCCCCATACCCAGCTCTCCCTGTGCTGTCCCCAGGTGTCCCCAGCCCATGCCCAGCTGTCCCTGTGCTGTCCCCAGGTGTCCCCATCCCCATGCCCAGCTGTCCCTGTGCTGTCCCCAGGTGTCCCCAGCCCATGCCCAGCTGTCCCTGTGCTGTCCCCAGGTGTCCCCATCCCCATGCCCAGCTCTCCCTGTGCTGTCCCCAGGTGTCCCCAGCCCAGCCCGTGCCCAGCTGTCCCTGTTCTGTCCCCAGGTGTCCCCAGCCCAGCCCGTGCCCAGCTCGGGCGGCCGCAGGCGCCGTGCTGCTGACGAGGATCCGGACGAGCGCCGGCAGCGCTTCCTGGAGCGGAACCGCGCGGCCGCCTCGCGCTGCCGGCAGAAACGCAAGCTCTGGGTGTCCTCGCTGGAGAAGAAAGCCGAGGAGCTGACGAGCCAGAACATCCAGCTGAGCGTGAGTGGGGCACGGGGCTGGTGCAGCCCTGGCATGGGGCTGGTGCAGCCCTGGCACAGCCCTGGGCTTTTGGGACGCTCTGAGGGCTTTTGGGAAGCTCTAAAGGGCATTTGGGACGCTCTGAGGGTTTTTGGGACGCTCTGAGGAGTGACTCAGGTCAGTGTGTGTGTGTGTGTCCCCTCAGAACGAGGTGACGCTGCTCAGGAACGAGGTGGCTCAGCTGAAGCAGCTGCTGCTGGCCCACAAGGACTGTCCCGTCACAGCCCTGCAGAAGAAGACCCAGGGCTACCTGGGTGAGTGATGGCACCGCCGGGCTGGGCTGGGCCAGGCCGGGCTGGGAGGGGACTGTCCCCTCAGGCTGTCCCTGTCACCCCCTGTCTGTCGGGGTCACTGCAGGGCAGGGCTGGCACAGCACAGGACCCAGCAGGGAGTGCAGAGTGCAGGGCTGGGCCAGGACACCCTAAAACCCCTCAGAGCCCCCCAGGGCATCCCTGCCCATCCCACTCAGGGGGATCCCCCAGATCGTCCCTGCGACCTTGGGGTGGCACCCGCTGCCATGAGGGCAGCACCAGGGCAGGGTGGGTGTCCCTGTGTCCCCCAGGTTTGTGTACCTGTGTCCCCCCAGGTTTGTGTCCCTGTGTCCCCCCAGGTTTGTGTCCCTGTGTCCCCCAGGTTTGTGACCCTGTCCCCCAGGTTTGTGTACCCCAGGTCTGTGTCCCTGTGTCCCCCAGGTCTGTGTCCCTGTGTCCCCCAGGTTTGTGTCCCTGTGCCCCCCAGGTTTGTGTCCCTGTGTCCCCCCAGGTTTGTGTCCCTGTGACCCCAGGTTTGTGTCCCTGTGTCCCCCAGGTCTGTGTCCCTGTGCCCCCCAGGTTTGTGTCCCTGTGACCCCAGGTTTGTGTCCCTGTGTCCCCCAGGTTTGTGTACCCCAGGTTTGTGTCCCTGTCCCCCAGGGGTGTCTGGCTGCTGTGGCTCCAGCCCAGCCCTGATCACCCCTTGGAAATTCCAAATTTGCTGCTCCACACCAAGGCCAGGCTCCCTCCCTCCACGACATCCTGGAGCTCCATTGCTCATTCTCTGCCATCCCCACCCGGCTGCCTCGGCTTGGCAGTTAAAAGAAAAAAAAAAAAGGAAAAGGCTCCTTTTTATCTCCTTTTCTTCCCATAATTTTCTCTTTTTTTTAATGCTGGCTGTTTCATTATAACCAAGCCGGGAGCTAAACACGATCTGGGTCCTGCTGCCCTCCCTGCAATGCCAATTCCAGGCTGCTGAGAGGCTTTGGGAGGACGCTGGAGTCCTCTAGTGTTCCTTGGAAAAACGGGAGGATGGGCTGAGAGAGTGGGAACTGCAGGAACACAGGGAGAAAAAAGGGAAAAATTATCTAAAAAATGAAAATTCAGCGTTGTGGGGGCTGTGCCTCGCCCCCTGTCTGGGGCTCTGGGGTCCTGCCCGGCCTGGTGGGGCACAGGGATGGGCTGAGGGGTCCTGGCACAGCCCCTGTCACCCCTGGCTGGCTCTGAGCCCTTCAGTGTCCCCAAATGCCCAAACCCCAGCCCTGCGGAGGGTGGGGGCTCCCCGCTTCTCCCTGCTCATCCCGATTCCCCCTCAGCAGCAGGAATTCATCCACATCTGCAGGCTAAGAATGAGACTCCCCCCTCCCCTCTGCCCCTTTTTATGGCCGAGATTTGTGGCCGGGCAGGTCCTGCACAAAGCCCCAGGTCCCTGATGGGGCTGCAGCTGCTCTGGGCACTCTGAGCTTTATTGTAAATCTGCACTCTTGGGGTGCCAGGGCAGGAGATGGCTCTGCTTGACCTTCCCAGCCCAGGACAAGGAGCCCGGGGAGGGGTTGAGCCCCACACCTGATTTTTGTTGGGGTTTCACGTGCCACAAACATCCCAGCTCTGCCTTTGTTTGCTCTCCTAAAGGGAGGTGGAATTCCCTGCTGGCACCTCTGGGTGCAGAGCTCTGGGTTGTTGGTTTTTGCTGGGGTTTCACGTGCCACAAACATCCCGGCTCTGCCTTTGTTTGCTCCTGCCAAGGGAGGTGGAATTCCCTGCTGGCACCTCTGGGGCATCTGAGATCTCCCAGGTGATCCCCAGGCTCTGCCTCCCAAAATTCTGGAGGAACAAAGGGAAGGAGGGCTCTGCCTTTGTCTGCCCCCCGTCCCCTCACGGGGCTGCAAATTCCCCGAAAAACGGAGCAGGCAAAGCCTCGTGATGGGCTCTGATTGATTTTTATGGCTTGGGAAGCAGTAAAGAGCAAAGCAGGTGATTTAGGTAAAAAATGCCCCCCAAAGCCCAGCTCCTGGGCCTGCTGAGGGCATCCTGCTCCCCCTGGCAGGTGGGGAAGGGGCTGCTCAGCCTCGGCTCCAAAACCTGGGGGGAAATTAATTCCCGTTAATGAGGAATGGATGGGCAGGGAAGGAGTGGTGGGATGAAGGCTGTGCCAGTGCTGCCCTCCTCGGGAAGCTGTGCTGCTTCCTGCCTGCAATTGAGGAGCATCCAGCGGCTCCCTGGGATGGGGCTGCAGTCCCAGCAGGAGGGTGGGGAGGGTCCCTGTGTCCCAGCTCCTGCTCCTGTCCCTGTCCTGCCCCCCTATGCCCTGGGGTTGGCTTCTCGCTGCTCCAGGCTGGAGCGTCCAGCCCATTCCTGCTGGTCCCTGATCCTCCTCTGGGCCAGCAGCCCCACTGCCACCCCAAACCAGCCCCATTGCCACCCGAAACTGGCACCATTGCCACCCGAAACCGGCACCATTGCCACCCCAAACCAGCCCCACTGCCACTCCAAACCAGCCCCATTGCCACCCC